>NW_009952533.1:7785135-7820720 GCF_000747805.2 Chaetura pelagica | reverse complement strand
TGGGGGGGGGGCGACCTGCGCTTGGGAGTGCTTGCAGCTGACCTGCGCCGCCGTGTGGTGAGACAATTCCGGCTACCCCAGCTTATAGGGGAAAGTATAATCTTGTCTTACCTGCACACAAATCGCGACCCTATACGGGAACTTTGTCGGGCATATCCCTCCCCCTCCTTCCCTCACTTAAATAAGTAAATAAGGTGTGTAACTAAGGTGTACCCATACATATTTCATGTGTTTTAATCACTCCTTTTGAACCTCCTGCCCCAAATTGCTTTGTTTTCCCCACAATAAACCATGCATTTCATAAATTCCAATTGGGGATTGGTTGCTGTTATTGGAAATATTAGTAAGCACTGAGCAAGTTATTCACTTGAAAAAGTCAGGGCATAAGCCCCTGTCTCCTCTGTGTGAGGCGATACCCACGTGTGGATCTCTCAGCAAATCCTGATAAGTTAATACACTCCAAAAAGGAGATATAATAGGTCACGGATCGTGACACCATTAGAGCAATGTCTGCTGTAATTAAGTCTTCATTGTAGCATTCGTTTAGGTGGCTCTAAAAAAATAAGTGTGTCATTATGGCAGATATTGTATATTGTTTTGTCTCAGTTTCTTTCTGAGAGTTGGAAATGCAGTTTGCTGTGTGTGGGCTCATGTTCATTAAATGGACTGAGAAGTGATACTTCTGAAACATCACGATTCCAGATTCCTGCGTCTAAGGTGCTAATCCTGGAGAGCTCATAAGAGAAGATCCACTCTGTGTGGTAGGCACCTGACCATTTGTGCAATGTTGGACTGATAATCCTTTTGATGAGATGCCAGGGTTATTTGTTTCCTGAACACTTCAAAGTGGATTTTTCTACCATGGTATTTAAATTACTTGGCCTCTTCCTTCTTGTAAAATTGTTGCAGGGGTATTATCTGTTTTGGTTGTTCTTCTAATCTGGTTACTGCATCTGAGATTTGACATATGAGTTTAGTCAGGTCTTTGTGTTTCTTCCATTTTCATTCTTAATTTCTCTGATGGCTTTCCCACCTTATTCCTTGAGGAAGAGGTTCTTCTTTCTTCCAGTTTTGTGTGAAATTTCCAGTTCTCCATCTGCCTCCTAGTTTTATTTTCCCTTTTGGTTCATTTTTTTTTTCTTCCAATTTTATCCACTTTCTCCATTATTCTTCCAACATCCTTTTCTGCATTAGCTATATTCTGTTCTCATTTTGTACTGGCATTTTTTCTTCTATGCAATCCATGTATCAGATGCTACACATTTTCAGTGTTACTAGGCATATCAATGTTATGTTGCAATTTTTAAGAAGCCATTAAACTTGACATATTTTGTGACTCTTACTATTGTGTGTTTATAATAATTATCCCTAATTATTAATCAAGACTAGCAACTAATATAATGAACTAATTGTTGGCCACATTATTAAAGGAGATGACTATTTACTTTTTTTTTTATTTTAAGTATGTTAAAGGATTTTTTAAGTATGAAAAATATTAATAAGGTTCATTTTACAAACTATGATTGCCTTTTTTATCTACTGAGAATTTGGGTTATTGAAGAGATGGAATGATTTCAACACACACATCATTCTCCATGCAATAAGAAATACTGTGCCTCCTTAAATTTTAACAATCTAATCTAAATTTAACACACATTTATCCTTTTGAGCCTAATTATTTTCCAGTAAACCAGCTAAATCGGTATCCTATCTTATAATACCAAACGATTTGCAACTCTAAGTAGGTGAGGTGAAATTCTTCCCTGTTTCTCAAGTAAATAAAATGGATTTGATTTCTCAAATCAATTATTAATAATTTAGAATTGACAATGTGTTGGGCTACAGGTGCAAGACTGCTGTTTTTTCTTAATGCTAAAATAATGCAAATGGCTCATGTAAAATCCTATGTGTACTGGCATCTTACTGATAGAACTTGCTGTGACTTGTGTTGACCTAGTGACAGAAAGCTCTTGAGTTTCCTTCAGTTTAAACACAGAGTATGGAGTTAAATCTGTACTTCTTAGTAATAATTGAGAAGCTGATGGACCTCAAATTCATTGGATTCCTAATTTTAATTTTCAGTTAAAGAAGCTTTCAAAAACTTAAATATATTGCAACTTCAAAACAAATTACAGCATGTTTGAAAATTCAGCAGATACTAGCCACAAGTTTCAAGGTGCTGAAGTTTTTTTGGTCCTATAAATGCAATTGCATTATGTTTGTCTGCTACTGTGCTAAATTGTTTTACTTCTATAGAGGCTGGGTGAAAACCATGGAAGAGGGCTATAGTTATGCTTTGTGTGTGACCTGAAGGCAAGGTCGCAGAGGGAAAGTGTGGGGATTTTCCTCACTTAATCCTGACTCCTTGAACCCAACACTTAAAGATATATGTAGCATTAGGCTTGCCTGTCTTACCCAATTAGTCCTAGAACTTAAAGTTTGAGACCTGTTATCCAAAATATCTTTTTGGGCTGAGACTAAGCCAATCATGCAGTGAAGTAGGAGTATTTTTTGGCTTTTGCTGTCTGGAAGAAAGGCAAATGTTTGTGTCACAGTTTGACTCAGGTCCGACAACAATGCTCTCGATCCCCTCCCCCCCCCCCCACCCAGGTAGGGAAGGAGAGAGAGAAAAAGAGAGACTTGGCTGGATTGAAAACTAAACTACACAGCTTTAATTAAAACACTAATGAATGATACAAGAAAATATATACAATTATATACAGATATATTCAGGTATGGGCAAAAGCCTCTCGCCTCCCCCCACCCCCAGCAACTCCCACAGCACTTCCCTGAACTGGGAAGAGTCCCGAGGAATCCCGGAGCTGCTGCTGGAGAAAGCGGAGAGTGATGAGGGTCGAGCTCAAGCCCAAGGGTCGACAGTCATGGATGAACAGGGTCCTCACCGGACGCTGGCCACAGACGGAAGAGAAGGGAAGAAGAAGAAGGAAGGAAGTTGTCTTCTGTGATCTCTGACCTTTCTCTGAGCTTACGTAGATATATGGAATGGAATATCTTTGGCCAATTTTGCTGTCTGTCTAACTCAGCCTCCTACGCGGGGATCACAGATTTCCCCATAATGTCTGAGCCGGCAGAGTGAAGGTGCGACCTTGAAGCCTCAGTAGTTAGAAAAACATTCCTCTGTCTTATCAGCCTAGCAGAACACACTGTTGCTAGTTAAAAGAAAGCTTACTGAAGGAAAAAAAAAAAAAACCAGTAAAAAGAAAAATTGGCTTCATCCTGGCTCAAACCAGGACAGTTTGCTTGGAGGTCATCCCTCAAGCTGGATCGTGTTGGTTGCCCAAAGATTTCTGGGGGTGGGTCAGGGTATAATGTTTGCAGGGCAGGCAGAGGAGGCCTCTGCTGCACCAGTCCTCCTGGTACTTGAAAGAGCTGCCCTTGCTCTCCCTCTGGACCCCGGAGCTATTTCCTTGGATTAGGAAGCCTATGAAATAGGAATCTCTTAGTTACATGAAGGTTCTGCATTGACCTGTTTTTCAAAGATGATGCTGAGACTAACTTCTCCTCTCCAGGGCTTGTGCCCTGCTGAAGCATGAGTTTTCTTGTCTTGATCAGTTCTCTTTCAGTACACTTTGAAAGAAGTACTATAATGTTTTCTTTATTTTCAGCAAAACATGAGTACCGTGATGCAAATCAGCTGTCACAGAATCATGTAAATACCTATGAAAATAATAAATAAAAAACCCTTCCAACTCCTCACAAAAATGTGGATCATAATAATAAATAGATTTGTTTTGGAAACTGGTATGTTTAAATGATGCCTTTGGTGCAGTGGATAGGAATTTCAATGCAAAATAAATGGAAAGTAAGAGAAGGAAGGGGCTCCAGGACTGTGGGTTATCAGTGCTGGACTCTTGACAGGTAATACGTAGTCAAGGGTGACTGGGAAGGTAGTAAGTTGTAGATTCCCCAGATGAGCTATATGTTGCAAAAGAAACTTCAGGAAAAACAAAACCAAAACAATTCCACCCAACAGCTCTGTTATTAGGAATTGTGTACAAATGTAACGAATAAAACGCTGCTACGTGCCTGTTGCCCAACTTCCTCTTCTGTTTGTTTGTGGGTGGGTTTTTTTGTTTTGGTTTTCAAAGTTCTCTTTCTGTGTTTTGCCTTTGATCCATCTAGGATGGAAACATTCATTGTTTCCAATATGGAAAATTTGGCAACTGCTTTAAATAATAATTTAGGTCTTTTTACCTGTACATACTTTTGGTTTTGCTGGCTAATTTAATGTACCAAGTAATTTAGTAATCTCTTGTGGAAAGCAAAAGTCAAGTAGATGTTTGTATGTAACTTTGTTACTGCTAAATAAAACAATCTTTAGCCATTAGTACACAGGTTATAAATGTATAGATGTGAAAGAATATAAACATGGAAGAAAAACCCAATAAAGAAAAAAATGCTGTTGTTTATGAACACAGGAACAACTCCTTACTTGAAGAAAAAAAAGAAGGAATGGCAAACTGCTTTGGTTTAGTGTATTCCATATAGAAAAATAATAGTGAACAATTAAAGCAAAAGGTCAACTCCTGGATTGCCATCAGTATTCTGTACAGTTGGTGTGTTGGTGGTTTAGTGCAAATACATTGCTATGACAGGTGGGGTTTTTCTTGAAGGTCAGCTGCTCTACCAGGAGAAAATTGCTCGCTTGGTCAGGTGGTGCTCACTACTGGTAGTATTTTTAACAAATGGTTTTATTTAATTTGCTGTGGATTGTAACAAATTTTTCTAATATCTTGAGCTTTATTAGTTTTGGTTCTTGCTTTATTATTTTGTAGACTTAGCAGTAAAACAATGATGCCCTTGGTCTTGTTTCTTTTAGCATCGTCATCCAAAAGGCTTAAATGCTCAAAGTGTCAGGGGACAAAAAGGCAGCTGAACCTTGACTGGTTTTGAATTAGTTCAATCTGGCTTCAGCCAGCAGATCTGCATCTGTTAATACTGTATGAGGCTCTGGCATAATAGGCAAAGGCTACTGGTGGTGTAATTATGTATAAAGTCTTCATAGACTGACAGGGAAGTACATAGCTTTTCTTTCTCACTCATTTTAGCTCCTATTCTGTTGACAACTTCCCCAGCTTTCCTCTTTGAATTTCTCATTTACATGTGTTTCTAATGGCAATTGTGTAAGGGGGGAGAAAAAAAAAATAATTAATTAACCTGGTGGTGATGGAGGTAGGTGAGGTTGTTTTTGAGCTGATAGTCTCAAGGTAGTATACAAGTGTTTCGTACAGAAGTGGGATTGAACATAGCTTTTTATCCTTGTTTGTAGTATCTTTAGTATCATGCACAAGTCAAACTAACTTTATAATTTAGCACAGTTTCTGTTCTGCTGTGTTGTAACTTGTAATTAAGTCCCAAAGAGCTGCTGTACATCTGCCCTGTCTTTAGACTGAAGTGTTGTTCCACTCTGCTCTATTGCACAGAACTACACCTGGAAAATCTCTAGATATCTAATACTGTCTTTATCTTCACCTAATACTTCTTAATAGAAGCAAATTTATATATGTTTAGTCTTAATGATAACTGCCTTTAGGAATGGAAAAATCAGTGTTAAATCTTTAAAATCTGAAAGAAGTAATTTGGAATTCTTTCTTGGAATTCAGTCATTTTGTTTTCAGAAATCTGTGTTCTAAAGTGAAACAGTGTTTTGGGTATCTGCTACTCTGGATGAGGTTTCTGTGTTCTGCTGCAAGTACCGCAGTAAATTTGTGCTCTAAACAGCATGCTGATTACATTAGAGAGAAGCATTATCTTTGCTCTAAGTGATTTGAGATTATTTTCCCTAGATCAGCTAGTCCAGGAGGTTCTGGCAGCCTGCAGCAGACTGCTTGCTCTCTCTGTGCTACATGGTTGCCTGAGCAAATAAATGTGGCATCTCGATGTGTTGCTTTTTCAAGTCAGATAATTGAGTTATATACGTGTGTGTGCAAATGCACGTGTGTCTGTGTGTGCCAATGAGGACAAGATATGAGGGAAGCAGGTGGCAACACTTGAGAAAGCATCACGAACTGCGGTTTGTTTGCACATTTGAACTTGTAAAATTCTTGTGAGTGAATCATTTTGCTCCAGGAGAACAAGACACAGGGTGTTTCTGTTCTTCTCTCTAGGTGTGTGAGGAATGCCACACTGTTACCTATTTGCTATTTTCTGTCTAAGTAACAGAACTGGGGTCTGACATGTGATCTGTCTTCCCCCCCCCCAGCCACTATTGTTTTTCAAAACATCTTATGAAATTTATTTACTGTTTTTTCTTTACTCCAAGTTCATAAATGGCTTAAAATAATCTGATTAAGGTAAAAATTGCTGATGTGTGCTATAGCTGTTAGGATTTTTTTCACTCTGGTATGAAGTTTTAAAGTTTATTTTGTTTACACGTTCTTCAAGTGCTGTACAGTTAAAACTCATTGTAGTTTTCAGGGCATTGTGAAATAGGAGATTCTGTTGTTTGTTGAGTCTTCTAAAATCATGATGATGAGTACTGCTTAGAGACAGTTTTTAAAAAAATCTGTTCGTAATTGAGAGAAAAGTAAGGATTTAACTTTTTTTAATTAAAGTATTTTTTTTGTCCTACTGCTTGGTGAACCCTCAGTTTATTGGCAAAGTTGATTACTTTAATGCTAATAGTTACCCTGCCTCTTTATCCTTCTTGGTCTGGGCACTTAACTGAACTTCTCAAATTTGTGCTATTAAGTGTACATTCTAAGATTAATATTTTCCCCTGTAAGCTATCTGAAGCATTTAAGCAAAAAAATCTTAATGTTCAGGGTCATGCTGAATGCCAGAGGTGTATGCTGTTAAAGTAATTATTTATTTCTTGAAATAATATGTAGTTCTTACTGTACTTTGACTACTGGTAGAGTGCACTTTGGTTCTAGCTGTATCACAGCAGCAGTGTCTCCCTTGCGCTTATGAAAATTCTTCTGGTTATAAAGTACACTTGTCCTAAAAAACCCCTACTGAATCAGCCTTTCCTCCTTCAGGTAAATGAGGTGATGTACTGGGAAGTGAAAGAGTGGTTTGTCAAGGGTGGGGCTCTGCTTGGGGTACGTCTCTCTCCCACCACCTCCTGACCCTTTTTAAATAGTAGCTTTTAACTTTTTGTGGAGCTGAGTAGCCCAGCTCAAGAAGATGCTACCAGCTCTCTGCTGTACACACCTGAGCAATGGGAGATATGGTTTGCCTTGTGTTTTTCTGTGCCTTCATGCCCAAATACTTTCTGTGCTATGCTGGCATGATACCAAAGTAACTTGTATGACTATGAAGCTAATGAGTTTCACTTTAAAATGCATACATGTGATGATAGTCTATTTTTTTTCAGTCATACCCTCTTTCTTAGAACAGAACGGGTGAAAGGAAGAGAACAATCAGCCTGTTTCTGAAGGCTGTTTGAAGGACTCAGGAGGGGTGGTTAAGAGTTCTGGAAATGCATGTATGTATGTTTGTAATGTATTTTTCTGTAATGTTCACTGGATTGTATAATGGACAAGTATTAGGCAAGAATTTGTTGGTAGCTAGGTTGTTTTGAAGCTGGGTAGATTTTACCTGCAGAGATATTTTTTAATTTTTTCTGCTTAATTTTCTTCTACTGAAGGTTATCTAGTTTAGAATTAAAGGAAGATTTTTTAAATGACAAAATGAAAAAGGAAAAATTGCCCAGGTGGTGTAGTTTCCCAGGCACAGATTAGGTATCTCAATCTGTTCCTGGAGGGATTATTCTCTAAACTTTCAGATAATACCAGGCTATTAAAAGAGGGATGGTCTACTTTCATTCTTTATGCTTGACTGCTCTGTGTGCAAGCAGGCTTGTTTTCTTCAGGATACTTTAAAGGGGTATTGAATAATTATATATGTGGCCTTTACCTGTGAAAAATTGATGGATGCATTTAAAAAAGAAATGGAGACCAGTATCTTGGTAGTTACAGATTCAGCTAGGATGCAATAAAATATTTTTTCTTTGTAAAGAGATAATAGAAATAATGTAGCCAGTGTTAGGAATCAGCTCTCCACATGATTTGGCTGTTTGAATTCATAAGAATATTGCTATGCTAATAGAACTACACTGTAGTGAAGAAAGATGGTTTCTAATGGCTTTGACAATAGCTGGGAAATCACCCTGGAAATCTACATATATAAATCAAACAATAAACTGGCACACAGAAATGAGTTGCTGATCCCAGGGCCATTTCTTTCAGATTTAATAATGAACCAGCAAAACCTGCTGCAGTGAAAAGGCTTCAGTGTGTGCCCCTGTGTAATAAGAGTCTTTCCTTCCCGCTCAGTCCCCTACTCTCCCTTTGGCAATCCTTTTGTGGGTAAGACTAATAATTCTAAATGTAATGAAAATGTGCAGTAGCCTAACTTTTGTGATAAGTTCCAACCAAGTCACCAATTTATGCAGTAATTAGGAACATCTTTATTGTCTGCTATGTGCTTAATGTTTTTAATTAAGTCCCCCAAATCCACCAAATATCTCCTTCTTCTGTTCCTCTAATTAAGCATCTGCTAAAGTGAGAGAATTAAGGATTTTAGTAGAATGAAAGCTTTGTTCTAGTAGCAAAAATGCCATGCTTCAAAATTACTTGTCAAATGGTGGTACGAATTGCACTTTGTACTAAGTTTGGGCCACAGAATTATACAGGTTTTTTTTGCCTTGTTTTAAAATAGTGCAAACTATAGTTTATCTTAAATTGCACCATAAGTTTTGCTTTCAAGGGCAGACTGCTGATCTGCCTTGCATTTGGCAATACTGCTTTCATTGACTGACAAGCCCCTCAAATCCAAAACTGTAACTACAAAAGTTTGTATTTCTCCATGTTCCATGTAAACATAGTATGTGGTGCTGTGAGCTTTGAGTAAGACTGTCCAAGCTGAAAAAGGTAGCAAGACAGCTATTTGAGCAGATCTGGAGCTAGATTGAGCAGAGCAAGGAATCACTTGCATTTTCTTATTGTTAGCTGTTTAGGGGTCTGCAGCTGGGAGATGTCATTTTTTCATCCAAGATTATACACACTGGCCTGTTCTGTAATGTTCTTCCCTTCCAGTATCATCACGGTGGATGTTTTGTTTGTATAACTGCAACTGTTGCTTGTCAGGTGAGGAACTTGGACTGTCTCCTAATGTCTGTGAGTAATTTGGCCAGGAGTGCAAACTCTGCAGGCTATCTCCATGTCATGTATATTTATATTTTATTGCAGAATGATTATCAAAATTGATGTGGTACTTAGTTTATTGAGTCTTATCGGGGTAGGGTAGGGTTGGTCTTGAAACTAGCAAATGGAAACCTTAATTGCTCAAAACAATTAGAAATTTATTTAAGAAGTTTATATGAAGTTTTAGTTTCTATCAAAACTTTACATATCTAAGAGCAACAATTTGAAAGGTAATATTTTTTTTTCAGCATATGCAGAGTTGGTGCCTCATGAGTAAAGACTGTTTCTGGAAGAAGGAAGGGTAGGCATTGCTTGGAGACAACCTGTAGGTGGAAGTGATTTTTTTATTTTTCTCCTCTCTATGGAAGGGAAATGTAAAAGGTGGTTTTATACATTCAGCAACACTGAGCCTTAAGGGGACTCAAAGTGAAATAAATTAACTTTGGTTCATTTTGTATGACTTCTGTGAATATGAGCACACTTTTTTCACTATATGCAGTCTCAAAATATTTTTTCCCCTCTTGTCTTTGGTAGCCTTCCAAAATAGGAAGTGTTACAGTAACTCTTTACTTTTCCAGACCTGAGTCAGAAGAGTGTTCTCATGCATCTTGTGAAGAACTATGAACGACATAGATTTTTCTTCTTTAAATGATTAGTTCCTCAAAGTTAGTTTGTGTGTGTACTGCTTCCATTTTAAATAAAGGATTTCCTTGTGTATAAAATACTGTATTTCTTTTGAACTGTGTTAGTGGAGAGTTCAAATGAGTGACTCCAGAATAAGGAAGCTTTGATTGCTTCCTTATCAGCTTTAAAAATGTTGATACATTTATCAATCATAGTATTAAGAGCTGAAACTGTCCTGTTATCTTAGTTTAGATGTCACTTCACATACATACCCCTGAAAAGAACAGACTAGATGCTGCTTTCAGTGTTGTTTTTCACAAAATAAGATTTAATGTCAAGAGAAAACAGAGCATTTCTAACCTGTCTTGTGGTTTACCCTGTAAAAAGTTTGTGATGCTGAGGCTTCTCACAAGCCCTGGTAGAAGAAACTGTATTTAATTTTTTAACTTTCTGGGTATGCATCTATTATACATCCAAGTTAGAGACTTGAAACAGTTATGAGTCTCAAACAGTCTACTTGTGGGTTGCTACTGAGACCAGGAACAATCAAAACCCTTCTGATAGCACTCAGGTGTCTCTAGTACAATTTCAACACTGGTGACAGATTGTCGTAATAGACTATGGGTTTTTTTATTACATTTATTTTAAATTATATTATTTGTTTTAAGTCAGTGTAGCATATCATGCTTTTGAAGTCAGACAGTATATGAAGATGCTTACTGAAAGTTAGTCTCTGTTTTCCACCTTTGTTGGCTAAAGAAATATGTAGTTGCCTGATATATCTTGAGTATTGCTTTTGGGAATCTAAATGTGACTGTGATCTTAACGTTATGTCCCTGATGCCAGACACTGATAATGGCTATTTCAGCTTTTCTGTGACCCAGTTTTGTGCAAAACTCAAAAATCATGTGGAAATGAAATAAAAGGAATGGAAATTAGAATTGCTATACAGAAGAGAGCAAAATATCAAGTACTTGATAGTGCCAAATTTCCTGTTATTAAAAAACTATAAAAGACCCCAAAAACTCTTGAAAAACACATGCTAGATGACAAAGACTGTTACTAAAGAATGGTTCTGTAGTCTGTAAATCTACATTTGTTATGATAGTGTTATTCCTGAGTTCAATCGTACAAAATACATGAGTAGAAATAAGGGCTTCAGCTTTCTGAGAGCTTTAAAAGATGGAGACAGTCACTGCTTTTGAGAAACTTCATTCATCAAAAACAGTAGGAATATAGCACTCCAAAGGAGTTAGAATATCATGTTCCAAATGAGATAAGAAATTTAAATTATTTAATGGTGGAATAATGTCAAATTGCTCATAAGCTTTTAATATCCTTAGTAGTTTTAAGGATTTCACTTTTTGAATTCATTTCAGCTTTTTAGGCCTTCCACTATATGGAGGAGGCCTATAGGAAAACTGGGGGTTGACTTTTTACAAGGGCTTGTAGTGAGAGGACAAGAGGTAAGGGATCAAAAGTGGAGGAGGGGGGAGGAAATTATTTAGTGTGAGGGTGGTGAGACACTGGCAGAGGTTGCCCAGGGGAGCTGTGGAAGCCCCATCTCTGGAGGAATTCAAGGCCAGGTCGGATGGGGCTTTGAGCAACCCGATGTAGTGGGAGGTGTCCCTGCCCATGCAGATGGCTTGAAACTAGATCTTTAAGGTTCCTTCCACCTCAAATCATTCTATGATTCAATGAAAACTCCTATTTCAAGTCCTTTTGTTTTTGTTTTCTTATTTTGAAGACCAATGCTTTCAGTCGGGAGAATCTTAAAAACTCTGAAGGTTTGTGTTGGCAAACTATTGATTTATCTCCTCTGGGTGTCTGTTTGCTCCTTTTTGAGCAAATCACCTGGCAATTATTAAGGTTAGACTTCACCACAACTGTAATCACATGTGGGATTAAATCATTAGAAGCAGCAGCAGAGACTGTGAGAGAAAGGAGTCTTTTCTGTTTCTATGCAAGCTCTGTTCAATAACTTTGTTAACTTGGCAGTTACTCTAGCGTTCTACTTCTCTGTCCTCAACATGATGGAGGGAAAAGCTAAATGACTTTGAGAGCAAATCACTATGTTGATAGCCTTTTAAATGCTGTATATATAGTATCAATGCAGGCTATTTCTTTTCTGGAGCTGTTTATTCTGTTTCTATTGCAGATTCCTCTGCACTGTTGGCAACATTCCATATTCATGTAGTATGTCCTTTGAACTCTATAGGTTTTCTTTAACTGAAAACAAAGCAAAACAAAAAAACCCCCACTTTTTGTATTATTTATTTGCTTAGGTATTTAAATGGAAAGGCTTAACCAACAGGAGATTTAAATTTTGCTAGTGACCCTTCATTGATGGATTGTGGGTTTTTTGTTGACCGCACCATGAATAATTAAGGTAAAATGGCCAAAGAATTCACAATTATGTGAATTAAGAATTCCCATAATGAGGTGATTCAAGTGGTTGTTGCCTGCATATGATGGGTTTGGCCAGCTGCTTAGTAGCTAATTTCAACCATTTTTGCTGAAAGGTTCTAAAATATTATGTATGTGAATGTATGAGAGAGATTTTTAAAATAAAGATAAATTATTCAGAAAGACAAAGCTGGTAGATCAGAGCAGTGTTAGTTGAGTTTCTTAGTTAAAAATAAAGATACTTGACTGTGATGGAATGTAGGATACTTCTATGCAAAACAGCGACAACAGATTGACAACTTCAGGTCCAAGTATTGCCTACTAGGAAGCAGGCAATTTTTGTTTTACCTTACCTTTTTGGAAGGTGTGGCATAAACTTGTGTCAAAATGCAGCATCTTGTGACAGTCAATTTTTCAAAATGTTTCCCTGAATTTTTGTAATGTGGAGACTTGGCTTAATCTACTATTATACCTTTTGGGTTAAGAGTATGCGAACACCATAAATCTGCAACCAGCTTGGTGACCCACATGTCTGTTTTGATTTTAAAATGACAAATTTGCAGTAAGTGCAACATAGAGATACTTCTTGACTACTTTTCTCAATTCTGAGGAAGGTTTTAAAGCTAAAATGGATCCTTGGAATTTACAGGTGTTTTGTATCAGCTGAAATTAGTAATAACCCTCCATGGTTAATCTGAGGCACTAGAATTTTAATTTGTAATATGTGACCTGCTGTGATGGGTCATACTGATGAAATAATAGTGGTTTGTGAAGGCTTTCGAGGTACTGCTTTTAGGGATGAGGATGGAAGGTGGGAGGTCTCCCATATGTAGATAATTGAGATATCAGCTGTTCTTTGACTTCATTGTGACCTAATTGTCTTCTCTTCACTGCTGTTGTTTCCTCAGATGATGTGGAAGTATTGCAAGGAATAAGTATCTGTGTTTTGTACTTACTTGCTGCTCTGTGTTCTGGTACTTTTGTTGTTACCTGTGGGGAATGCGGATCCCTGTGTGCTGCTCAGAGCTTGACACAGGGCCTGTGGCAGTATGGAGACAGAAACCCATATGCTGAGGGAAGGTTGCTCAAATTATATTATTAGCAATGAAGTTTAGACTAGGAACAGGAAACCTTTTTTTAATGCAAGTCAAGGAGATAGTCTTTTGGCTACTGTTTAAATGAGATATGAGGATCTTAGATCCATTTTAAGACCCCCACTGTAAAACTGTATGCTAGGTGAAATCTGATCTTCAAATCTTATAGTAGTGACTCAGTTAAAATTTCTTTAGATAAGACAATCAACCAACAGCCTCTATCCTCATAAAGAGAAGGCCTTCTCTGAAGCTTGTTGATTTCCTAAGATTCTGTTCAAACAGTGGAAGTGGTTGTCTTTATTATGGTGCCAGCTTGTACTGCATTGTATTGTCACATTTCTGAAATGTTCTATTTAGATTGGAAGTCATAGCTAAAGGGATCCTAAATTATGTAAACCTTGTCAGAACCATTCTTCAAACCTCTAGAGGACTTACTATATAGTTCCTGTCCATAAATGTAATTTGAAATGCAGGGCTTTCTTAAGAACAGAGAGATGGCCTGTATAAGAGTGTTTTGGTTTTTTTTTTGTAATCTTTCTTCTAGATAGACATAGCAGATACAGAGACAGAAATCAAGTTATGCCAAGTCTCAATTCAATTATTGTTTTTCAACTGTTATTTCCTCTTTTTACCTGTTTTTGTCTAAGAAAACTCTTATTTCCCTCTTTCAGAGAAGAGTATTTTATTTGACTACTTGGGGAAAAGGAAAATGTTCTGTGTTTAATGGCTTTGTGTGTAAATTTCATGAGATTGCGATTTTATCTCAATAGGGAAAACTAGATGCTACAACCTTCAGTAGGGGGTACATAGGCCTGATTTACACAGTCTACTCATAACCATAGAGGAACAGAAATTGGACATTGTATGTGGAAAATACAAATTAAGAAATGTAGTATAGCAGGTTGGCAGGGACATCAAGGATGATCTGATCCAACCTGTCTTGACAAAAGCACAGTCTAGGCAAGATGGTCCAGCACCCTGTCCAGCTGAATCTTAAGTGTCCAGTGTTGGGGAATCCACCGTTTCCCTGGAGACATAATTCCAATGGCTGTTTGTTCTCATTGTGAAAAATTGTCTTCTTGTGTCTGTTCAGAATCTCCCCAGGAGTAATTTGTACCCATCACCCCCTATCTTTTTCATGTGACTCCTCATAAAAAGGGAGTCTCCATCTTTTTTGTAGCCACCCTTCAAGTACTGGACTAGTACAAGATGAACCTTATTTCATTCTGATGTTATCAAGTGTTTTAGATTCAAATTGGCCTTCTCAGCACACCCCAGCTTGAAAGATGCAAACATTGTACTGGTGTCTTGCTGGAGGCGGTGACAGTAACCTTGTAATAAGGGATATATGTTACAGGCAACTCACTGAAGAACTGCAAGGGATATATTTGACCTACAGATATTTGTATACTTACATATGTCTCCTGTGACAAAAGTGACATTGGAGTAATCGGCCAAAAAAAACTGGTTAGATTGAGAAGCAAACCCTACAGTATTTCTCAGTATACCTTAAGGCTCTATGCTTCTTAATGTATCATCTCTGAATTTATTTTTTAAGGGTTTCCAAAGCTTAATGTCAGTGTAAAATTTGGCCTAGTAGGTACTGTTTATCATTTCATCATTTGGTTTATAAACAGTATAACTATGAATACAGCTTTTAATGCACAGGAGAAATAATTTGTATTCTCAAGCAAATGTAGTCTAAACCCATGTTTTGAAGCAAGTCATTACAGAAGTGTCAAAACTGATTTTCTTCTTTATATTTCCCTTTTTTTTTCTCTCTCTGAATGCAGCCTTCATGAAGGAGATGAAAAATGAAGGTTTGATTTCTTTTTTTTGTTAACAGCAATAGAGTTGTGTGGGAGTCCAGCCAATGCAGTTAAGTAGAGAAGCTGACATACATATTCTTCCAGAGTTGTCTACAACTGAGAAGACCTAAAATAATAATTTTGAGCCTTCTCTTTTGAGGCTTGTTTCTCAAAGTAACTTTGAAGCTTGTTAATGGGTATAATTTTGATCTAGTAAAATGAAAACCTAGGCTGAGGAGTGAGATGATGCTATCTTAAGAGAAGTAAAAAAGATTTCAAGATGGCTCATCTACCTGTAGTCATGTATAGTTTTCAAAAGTTTTTGCTCTGTTAAGTGATTTTTGTTGCAAGGCTTACTCTTCTATTACAATGTGAGAACAGGAACATGAAGCTTTTTGGAAACATGCAGTGAACTGTTCCTGCTGTTGGAACAATTCTCTTCATCAGTTCATATTTGCATATGGAAATATTTTTTTTTCTTTTCAAATGAGAGAGAATTATGAAACTTCAGTCTTCTAGTCAAGTATCTTCTTTCTCTTTGAGTTTCTGGTTCTTAATCTTTGTATTCTTTTTTATGTACACCAAGCATACTTTAGCACAAGTACTTTACCTTTCATTGGTTTTTTCAATCTGTCATGCTGTGTATTTCAATGAGTCTTATTTTCCATGTTTGAAGGGGTTAGGGGGGAAGTCTGCTCACTCAGACTTAAGGGCTGATTTTCCATTTATGCCTTCAGAAACAAAAAGGAAATTTGCTTGGTGTGGCAGTAAATATTTAATTCAGCTGTGATGAAAGTGGAGGCTTGTATAGCCCAATATTACTGAATTTTGAGTACTTTTCACACTTGGGATTTTTTTCAAGATGAAAAGGAGGGTCTTTAAAGAGTAGCTTAAAAGCCATTATATAAGGTGATGAATATATTCTTAATATATTCTTAAAAGACTGTATGAAAAAGGATGGAAAAATAGTTTAAAGTAACTCAAGGATATATTATAAGAATTTTTCAGATAATTTCTGTACAGTTTCTGTAATAATTTAATGTTAAATACTTGAGTGTAATTATTAAGGACATTTTTTTTTCCTGGGGTACATATCTGGTCAAACACTTCAGAAAGATTGTAACTTCTCTTTCAAATTGTTTGAATTTGGCTTTTCTGTCTGATTATAGTCCTGTGAGTCACTGGATAATCATTTACCATTCAGTCATGGATGTTCTATTTACTTTTATTGTTGCCTTACTGAAGGTCATGATGACTTTCAAAGTAATTCCCATCTCTGATGGGCTGATGATCTTTTAAGAGGAAGTGTGTGTCCCTTGAAGGAAAGAACAGAGTATTTTGGACCAGGAGAAGAGGGAGATAAAGTGAAAAGATCTTGCTTAATAGTAGAAGGAGAGCAGTAAAATCAATAAAACCAAATGTTTTATGAATGGTTGAAAATTATTTTCTCCAGGGCAGAGAACTGTTGTAAGGAGCATGAAAGGTAACTTGTACTGTTGTGACAGCCCCAAAGAGTGCCAAGTGTCCCATTTACTTGTCACACAAATCATTCAGCTTCCATAATAGCACAGCACATTTAGTACCTGTACTTGAATTTCTGCAATTTTTTATAATCTTTAAGCAATAGTTATTACCAAGCACATTCATAGTTTGAGCTCTTTTCCCACAGGTGTGTTTTTCTACCTATATTCAAGCTGATTTTCATTTTATTTCTGGTCCATGCACCTTATCCACGGAACTCTGGTTCTCAGCCTTTTTTGAACAGGCAACAGTGTTCCCACTAGTGTTCTGTAGGACTTCTTGTATGGATATGAATGAAATAAGTATTTCTGTAATATCTCTCAAAGTTTATTCACTTCATGACTAAAAACTTTGCAAGCCCCATTATTGTCTTTGTATCCCAAGGTAAACTCATCTGCAAAGGTGAGCTTTTAACCTGAAATGTTAAAGAAATCTGCAAGTCAGATGTTGGCAACAGAAGAAAGTAAAGGGACAAAGAGGTGGGACACAGTAAAAATGATGAAATATGTCACTGTTAATACTGTGAACCCTTAGGCTTTTTTCTTTATTAGGGGTAGTGGTATTTTGGGGGACCAGGGTAGCAGAAAAGACCGTTTCTGTGTGAGCATATGATATATCATTCCTCAAGTATTTTGAATGCTGCCTTTTCCAGCTATATTTACCAAATGTAGGCAACGGAATATTAACAGCTCCCAGACCTGTCATATGCCAACAGCAGTCCTTTGCTTAGCAAACATGCGAGACCAGTACTGCGTGTGTTACAGAAAAGTTAGGTAATGCTTTACAAAATAGTTTTAACATTAATGGAACAGCTTGGGTAGAGTTGGATTGCCTGTTTTTCTGTCCTGTGTGCAACAGAATAGTATTCCTGCCTCAGCCCAGGAGGGACGAGAGTAGTTAGGGAAGCAGTGAGGAGCAACGCTCTGGAGAGCCTCTTCCATAACCTACATTTCTGGTTAAAGTTGCTTCTCTTAGCTACAAGATGGATCATGGCAAGTCCCAAAATAGTGTAATAACAGTAATGTAGTTCTGAAAATTCTTTTGGTTGCAGAGTTAGGGAGTCTCATCTCCCTGCAGTATGTTGCCTATAGCAAGTGAACATTTATTGCTTTGTTAAAGTGCAGTAGTAACGTTCATCTTGTCCATCTGTGTAGAAGGCTTGGTGGCCACAGTGTCACAACAGGGTGGTGTCAGAATTAGGTTGTTCTCAGAATTTAACTCTTCAGGGACTTCATACACATGTTATCCAGAAATTTTGGCTGATGAAGTAAAAAATGACAGGTTTTCATAACAAAGCTCTACCACAACAGCTTTTTGGTATTTTCTTTGCATTTTTTTTTTTTGTGTAATATGAACAATAAGATAATTTCACAGTTAACCTATTTTATGTGTGCACTCAGGGTTTGATTTGGGAAAAAAGTCCTAGGACAGTACTTGTAATGTGTGTGTGTCAGTTATTTTCCTGTTCAAGTTGAATGTGAATCGATTGGTAGGGTATATTAATAGTTGCTTGCATAAAGAATGCATGATTTATGTATATTTTTAGAAATTATTTGCCAGCTGTTTGAATTAAGTCTTTAACATATAATTTCATATGTTAATCTGTGACTTCAGTTGGTTATAGTCCTAGATCAGTACAGCTTCTTTGAAAGTATATCTAGAGATTGCTGATTTCTTAAAACTATTGGTATTATTTTCATATCTGTATTATTCTCCTGCTAGATAAGATTTGGCTAGATGTCACAGAAAACAGTGTGACTTAGGTAAAACTAGTTGAACAATTCTTTTACACACTACCCATCTCTAAACCCCTGTTGCTTCATAATATGTTCATTTTAAAAAAGATTTAGACTACAGATTAATAGTCCCTCATACCAGCCTTTGCAGATGGGAAAGCTATAGTGGATTTCAAGTCATGATGCTCGTGCAATTTTAATTTTACCTGTTGAAGTAGGTGGTGAAAGGAAAACCACAAATAGTAGAATTGTGAGATAACTGGATCTATTATTGGTAAAACCAAAGCTAACTGCTTTCTGTTCTAGATAAATGGATATATACCCATGCTTTTTAAAATTACAGTTAAAACTTTGTGTATTACTTGATTCTTGACTACTTTTCACTGGTTATGTCTGTGAAGAGGAAAAACTGAAGTGCTGTCTGGGAGGTGGAGTGCTTTAACAAAAGCTGTGAGCCAAGTTGGCTAAACACTGGAACACATTTTCTAGAGAGATGGTTGATGAGGCAGTGTTGAAGAGACATTTAGACAATGCCCTTAACATGCTTCAGCCTTTGGTCAGCCCTGAAGTGGTCAGGCAGTTGGATTAGATGGGTGTTGTTGGTCCCTTCCAACTGAAATAGTCTTCTATTCTAAACATTCATGAAAGACTGTTAGGCAGAGCAGACCTTAGGACTGAGTACCTGAAGATATGTTTTTACAGCCAGTTTGTTTTAGGATTGACTTCTTAATTTTGAATTGCAGCACTCAACCATGTTGATTTTTTTTCCAAATTCCATGTTTATCTGAGAAACTTTATGCTTCCTGGAAGATAAAAGTCAGATTGGCTGGCTTCACATGTTTTGTTCCAGATTAAAGGATATACTTTAGCTAAGTTTTTCAATACTATACTGAACATAAAAATACCTCAGTTGTTAAGTTGGGGTGTTGGGAAACATTAGATGTTGATTTACAGAAGTAGGTCATAGTTCCTTGCTTTTTGAGTCCCATTTTCAGTGACAGTTTGTGAGTAGTATTACCATCACCTTCCATATGCTTCATGTTGGCTAAGGTCACACTGAAAATAGGAAAGAGACCTCTCTTTTTATTAGACTCATAGGCTATTTTTTTCATATGGTTCACAGAGGTACCAGTTTCAGACATTTGGAAAACTGAGACAAAGTGTAAGAAAGAAAAGCAGCAGTGTTTTTCATCCCTTTTCTTCCCCATATTTGCTTATCAGAAGTCAGGTGAACTATCATGTATGTGCTTCTCATTCAGAACTAGAAGTGTCTTTACTTTTGCACAGGTATGTGCCTGAGGATGATGAGAATATCCATAAAGGAGCTGAACTAAATTTACAGACTTAATGGCACACCTGTGGTTGGTTGAGTTCTCTTTTCCTGTGCACTTGCTATGGGCTACTGTTCTGTATTTTGGCATGTTCTCTTTATAGCTATGCTCCAGGACTTTTTAGAAGTGTGCGTTGTTTGCAAAAATTAATCAAATTCTCAGCCTAAACATCAATAGATTATGTGGATCCTGTAGTGGCTTGTAGAAATATAAGAGGCTTCCTCCTCTTATATAAAAAGAATGGCTCAATTTGTAGGAATACTAGATCTGTTTCTTTGAGCTGAAGAGCAGTTCTATCAGAAAACCAAAACCAACTTCTCTTTCTTTTAAAGCAACAGCTGGATTTTTAAAATAAGTCTTCCTTCTTGAATTCTTACAAGAGAGTGGTTTTCTAATGCTGTGAACTTAAGTTGTAAACAGAGTTTTTTTCTCACTGTGCACATGTCAAAATAATAATATCAGATCTCTGCTTCTGTATAGTTGGATTTTTTGGTGTGCGTAAAGTGTAAGCCTTTCTGAATTTTATACCTTAGTCTCAGACTAAGTGACTCTATTGTCAAGTGCTGATTTATTTTTTTTCTCAGCATAATGGTTAAAAATGAAGTGAATAGCTGTAGTTCTTTCTGGCCTTTCCTTTGAAGTCTGAGAATTTGCCATGCAATGTAGTGTCTTTACATTACATATCATTAAGTGGAGTATTATTTTTACATTCAATGTAGTGTCTTTACATTACATATCATTAAGTGGAGTATTATTTTTACATTCAATGTTCACAGTGGTCATGTTGCAAAGTAATGGCACCACTTAAAAAAAGCAGATCAAAACCCAAATGAACAAAGAAAAAACCACAAAAGCCCAACAACAAAAACAAACAAAAAACCCAAGAAAAATCTCCAAAAAACAAATGTACTACCAAATTGGTGTCAAACAGGAAAGTAGTTAGTAATCAATATACCTCAGAGAAACTGATAGGGAGACAAAACACTACAGTGATGCAGGTCAGGAATGATGAGAATTTAACAGGAGACAAAGCAGGCTATTGCACCTGTTTTTCTTGGAATAGTTACTGCATGTTACTTCTATAATTTTCTTTTATTTAAAGGACTAATCTGACTGAATTTAGTAGGATTGAGTGCTGAAGTCTGAATACCTGACTGAATGGTAAGCATTGCTCTTGTTTTGAGTCATGGTCCAAGTTGGACAAAAGTATCAACATGATACTGCGTTTTAATCATGCATTCTTTTCAAAGGTGGTCACTTTCTGCCTCAGGGTACAGTGGTGGTACTTTCCTGGCAGAGTAATTAAAGGAGGGTTGTTTTCTTTTCTTTGTGAGGGTGGAAATGGGGCTCAGAAGAGACAAAAGTTGTTGTTGGGCTGGTTCCAGCAGGGACAGACCCACCTTGAAAGCACAGGCAGGCCAGGATCTGAAAGTGATTGTAGCTGCTCCCTCTTTCTGTCTTGGTTCATGCTCAAAAAAGGATTCTCCTCTGTTCCTTATGAAGCTCCAGGCTGAAATGGCAAGGCTGTGATCTTCCCAACAAGACACTTTGGTGTTTTAGTGGCAGCTGCTGGAATTTGAGGGCTCTGCTTCAGAGCCTGGCTGGGGGCTGAGAGTATCAGAGGGAGAAACTGCAGCAGTTGCCACACAACTTATTTTTTTAACTCCATGCACCACCCAAAACAAACTGTGGGTTTCAACTCTGGCAACTCTCCCTTTAGTGCTGTTGCAGTAGCTGATCACTTTGCTCACCATCTATTATCTTCTGGAAGTGGAAGGAGGCTTCTCCAGGACCACCATGTTTCACTTCATCCAGCTCACAATCTCGACACTTTCCCTGGGTCAGAGAGCTGTTGGTGGTGGTGTGACCATCCTGGGAACTGGCAGAGGCACCTAAATGCATTTTTAGTGTGGTAGGAAAACTCTCCTGGCTGAACTCCTGCTCCTGCTTACAGTTGAGCTGCTAATGTGCTTTTGAAACAAGCTGTGCTTGGCTGTTCTTTGTAAAGGAACTATCTGTTACGGGTCGTTAAGTCTTATTTTCCCCCAGACTTGTTAACATGCTGCCTATGGTGGGTAGTGGAATCAACAGGAGAGAAGTAGGAACCTGGCAGGAATAGAAGTCTGTCAGGTGCTTGAGCTGAGTAAGTGAGGACAGCCCAGCTCTTCTGCGGAGTTGTGGCCAAGTATGATTGCTCCTCATCATCATCTGATCAGTTTTCAGTGAGTTGCTTCTTCTTCTCTCTTATTTATCCATGTAGTTGCAGCCAAACAACTAAATGCATGTTGGGAAAAAACAAGAGAATTTAAAACATACCTTCAGGCTTCTGCTTATCTCTTGAAGGAAAACTATCAACTGTAATTGAAAATGTCTCTGATAGATTTTCCCATTATTCTGATTTTTATAAGCACTCTTCAAGTCTTCACACTTGGTGTTGTGAATTAAAAGGAAAAACTTAGAAGCTAAGGCTGTTTTTTGAGGGGGTGGGGGTTAGATAGGGGGATAGTTTCTAGGATGAAGTCACAGTAGTTTTGCAGTGCCTGTGCAAACTATGACCTGTTGACTGCAGCAGACACTTGGGTCTTGCAAGAAGTTGTGAAGATAGAGCTTTTCTTTCTGTCTTGTATCAGAGTTTTCATTTATTGGCAGTGGAACAAAAATACAAGTTGCTTGGATGTCCAAACAACAGACAAAACTAGTGGCTGTCCAGATTTCCTTTTAACAGGGCATATTTATACTTTTCTGGTGGGCAAGACAGTGTTTGAGTCACCTGGAATTCCCTCGGTGTCACAGTGATTAGGGATGGGTATGGCTTTCCTCTTGGATCAAATCCATGATGAAGAGTCCCTGGAAGGCTCCTTGAGACACAGCTGTAGGAAAGGTCTCCTTCCCCCAGTGAGCCCTGTTTATGCTGAAACAGTGTTGGCAGCTGTTAAAACTTCTGGGTTTCTTTGTAAAACTGTTCTTTTATACACCGTGTGAACTGGACTGAAAGAGTTTTTGTGGTACCTGTGGAATTACAAGCCATTTTACAGGGGGAAAAAATCTTCCAAAAAAAGGAAATGAAAATATTATCTCTGTATTGTCATGTGACTCCCTCAGTTTTTTTTCCCCAAGTTGGTGTTAGGTTTTCACTTTGATTTGCAAAACCATATAAATAAGTTGAAAAATCTTTTTTTCTTCCTCTTTTATCCCCTTTCTTATACTCCTCAACAACCAAAAAACCTCAGCCTTTGAGGTTTCTGAAGGATTCCAGGTAGGGGAGTGTGTTGAGGTGTGAGTGCCCTGAAATCTCAAGTTAATTCACTTCCCTGATTTTCCAATGGACCTGTTTGTGTTTGGTGCCAGCTGCCTCCTTGTGCTGTTCACATCGTTGCTAAATAAAAGCAATTTCCAGGAATGAAATGTTTTGTGACTCTTAAAATTAATTTCCAGCCTGGTAATTCAGTGTTTTGTTTGCATCTGTTTATTGGTCCCTTTTTGTGCCCAGTCTCTGTGAGTATATAAGCTTGATTTTTTTTTTCTTTTAATTTATTTTACAAACAAGCTAAAATAAAGTGTCTGCCTTTTTGGTTAAGCATTAAAAAACCAAAGGTTGGTGTGAGCATGGGAAAGGGAAACAAGGATATCTGCAAGTTTCCCCAGATGTGGTTGTCTGCCAGCTGGCTGTCAGGCTGCCTGATCATTGAAGAGTGGTAACCACTTTCCAGGGAAGATGTTCCCAGGAGGGTGGAAGAGGGGGAAGCTTAGGGTTCTTTCTGTATAGCTATGTTCACCTATCAGTGGAGGAGTAGAACCTCTCCCCTCCAGGATCAGGGCTGTCTCCACAGGGACCAGGTTCATTTTGAGACATCTTAAATGTGCTCCAAGTGGTGCTGGACAGATGGGTCAGAGCAGTCTCAGGCCTGGTGGGTTTCTGAGTAGGGATTCTGTGCTGGAAGAAAAGCAGTGTCTGAGTGAAGAACAGCTCCTTGTACCTGACCAAAGATAGGGATGGTCCTGTTTTATTTAAAAAGAGTTGGAGGTAACCTAATAGTTCTGCTGGGGGTGTTGGTGGGGGAGAGGTTGCTGCTAATTGTTAGATGAGGAGCTGAACATGAAGACCAGAAAAAGGACTGAGAGGAGCTTCCCACTTCATCATTGACATTTGATTCTGCATATCACTGGTATTTTTCTTTCAGCCTCGGGCTTGTAAAAATATTTCTACATGTACAGAGAAAGAATAAAGGCAAAAATATTTTAGCAGTTGAAGCTTTTATTTCTGTTTTTCATTTACATGTCATTGATGATCCAAGGGCTGGAGCAGCTCTGCTCTGGACAGGCTGAAAGAGTCAGGGCTCTTCAGCCTGGAGAAGAGAAGGTTCTGGAGAGACCTTCTAGCACCCTGCAGTGTCTGAAGGGGCTTGGGAGGGATTTCTGACATGCTGTGACTGCTGTGACAAGGCCAGCTGGATGCCAGACTGTGACTCCTCTCCTGGTATCCTCTTGGTCCCACGCTGTGTCTCCTCTCCCGGTGTCCTCTTGGTCCCACGCTGTGGCTTGTCTCCCGGTGTCCTCTTGGTCCCACGCTGTGTCTCCTCTCCCGGTGTCCTCTTGGTCCCACGCTGTGTCTCTTCTCCTTGTGCCTTGTCACTCCCAGGCCATGACTCCTGTCCTGATACAACCTGGATTCCCTGCTGTGTGCTGTGCCAATGCCAGCTGAGTACTGTGCCAATGCCAGCTGGGTGCCATGACTTGACTCCTCTCCTGGTACCTTCTCATTCCCAAGCCAGGACTGCTGCCCCAATTTTCTGAGCCATGACTCCTGTCCAGGTATCTTCCTGCTGCCATGACGTGTACCTTGTCGTGATACCTTCTCAGTCTCAGTCTGTGAGTCCTGTTCTGGTAAAGGCTGGATGTCATGCTGTGACTGCTGTGCCAATGCCAGCTGGATGCCATGCTATGACTTCTCTCCTGATACCTTCTCAAATCCCACACCATGACTGCTGCCCCACTTTTGTCTTGCTGCCACATCAGGATTGCTGTCCCAATGCCAGCTGCATGCCACCCCATGACTGTTATTCTCATACCGTCTCACTCCCATGCTATCTCCTCTCCTGGTATCTTCTTGCTGCCACGTTTTGACTCCTCTCCTGGTACCTTCTCACTCCCATGCCATGACCCTGGTCCTGGTACAAGCTGGATGCTCTGCTTTGATTTCTCTCTGGATACCTCCTTGCTTCCGTGTTGTTTCTCCTGCTCTGGTACCCACTTGCTGCCACGTTGTGACTGCTGTGCCAATGCCAGCTGGATGCCATGCCATGACTTTTTTCCTGTTGTCTG
The DNA here is from genome assembly GCF_000747805.2 of Chaetura pelagica. Taxonomy (NCBI): domain Eukaryota; kingdom Metazoa; phylum Chordata; class Aves; order Apodiformes; family Apodidae; genus Chaetura; species Chaetura pelagica. Next base: position 7,795,708 of record NW_009952533.1, on the reverse strand, counting down.
CTCACTCCCATGACATGACTCCGCTCCTGGAATTTTCTTGCTGCAGCATAGTGACTCTTGTCCTGGTAGCTTCTTGCTGCCATATTTTGACTCATGTCCTGGTATCTTCTCACTCCCATGACATGACTCCTGTCCAGGTATCTTCTTGCTGCCATGGCATGTACACTGTCATGATACCTTCTCACTCCCCAGGCTGTGACCCCAGTCCTGTTACTAGCTGGAGGCCCTGCTGAGTGATGTGCCAGTGCCAGTTGGATGCTGTGCCAGTGCCAGCTGGATGGTGTCATACTGACAGCTGGATGCCGGGACATGACTCTTGTCCAGGTATCTTCTTGCTGCAACATTGTGACTCATGTCTTGGTATCTTCTCACTCTCATGACATGACTCTTGTGCTGGCACAAGCTGGATGCCATGCTGTGGCTTCTCTCCAGATACATCCTTGCTTCCATGTTGTATCTCCTGCCCTGGTACTTACTTGCTGCCACGTCGTGACACTATACAGTGTAACCAGTGATCCCACTGCCAGCTGAGTGCTGTCCCACTGCCAGCGGGGTGCTGTGCCAATGCCAGCTGGGTGCCATGACTTGACTCCTCTCCTGGTACCTTCTCATTCCCAAGCCAGGACTGCTGCTGCAATTTTCTGAACCATGACTCCTGGCCAGGTATCTTCCTGCTGCCATGGCGTGTATCTTGTCATCATACCTTCTCAGTCTGTGAGTCTTGTCCTGGTAAAGGCTGGATGTCATGCTGTGACTGCTGTGCCAATGCCAGCTGGATGCCATCCTATGACTTTTGTCCTGTTGTCTGCTCGCTATCGTGACATGACTCCGCTCCTGGAATCTTCTTGCTGGAACATTGTGACTCTTGTCCTGGTACCTTCTTGCTGCCATACTGTGACTCATGTCCTGGTATCTTCTCACTCTCATGACATGACTCCTGTCCAGGTATCTTCTTGCTGCCATGACATGTACCCTGTCACGATACCTTCTCACTCCTCAGGCTGACACCCCAGTCCTGTTACAAGCTGGAGGCCCTGCTGAGTGATCTCCCAATGCCATTTTATATGCTGTGCCATTGCCAGCTAGATGGTGTCACAATGACAGCTGGATGCCCACAGGATACCTGTGGTATCTTCTCACTCCCATGACATGACTCCGCTCCTAGAATCTTTTTGCTGCGACATTGTGACTCTTGTCTTGGTAGCTTCTTGCATCCATATTGTGATTTGTGTCCTGGTATCTTGTCACTCCCATGACATGACTCCGCTCCTAGAATCTTTTTGCTGCGACATTGTGACTCTTGTCTTGGTAGCTTCTTGCATCCATATTGTGATTTGTGTCCTGGTATCTTGTCACTCCCATGACATGACTCCGCTCCTAGAATCTTTTTGCTGCGACATTGTGACTCTTGTCTTGGTAGCTTCTTGCATCCATATTGTGATTTGTGTCCTGGTATCTTGTCACTCCCATGACATGACTCCGCTCCTAGAATCTTTTTGCTGCGACATTGTGACTCTTGTCTTGGTAGCTTCTTGCATCCATATTGTGATTTGTGTCCTGGTATCTTGTCACTCCCATGACATGACTCCGCTCCTAGAATCTTTTTGCTGCGACATTGTGACTCTTGTCTTGGTAGCTTCTTGCATCCATATTGTGATTTGTGTCCTGGTATCTTGTCACTCCCATGACATGACTCCGCTCCTAGAATCTTTTTGCTGCGACATTGTGACTCTTGTCTTGGTAGCTTCTTGCATCCATATTGTGATTTGTGTCCTGGTATCTTGTCACTCCCATGACATGACTCCGCTCCTAGAATCTTTTTGCTGCGACATTGTGACTCTTGTCTTGGTAGCTTCTTGCATCCATATTGTGATTTGTGTCCTGGTATCTTGTCACTCCCATGACATGACTCCGCTCCTAGAATCTTTTTGCTGCGACATTGTGACTCTTGTCTTGGTAGCTTCTTGCATCCATATTGTGATTTGTGTCCTGGTATCTTGTCACTCCCATGACATGACTCCGCTCCTAGAATCTTTTTGCTGCGACATTGTGACTCTTGTCTTGGTAGCTTCTTGCATCCGTATTGTGACTCGTGTCCTGGTATCTTCTCACTCTCATGACATGCCTCCTGTCCAGGTATCTTCTGGCTGCCATGACATGTACCCTGTCACGGTACCTTCTCACTCCTCAGGCTGACACCCCAGTCCTGTTACAAGCTGGAGGCCCTGCTGAGTGATCTCCCAATGCCATTTTATATGCTGTGCCATTGCCAGCTAGATGGTGTCACAATGACAGCTGGATGCCCACAGGATACCTGTTTTATTTCAATTAGTGAATTACTGGAAAACAGTTTGTCAGACTGGGATTTGTGGTTGTGGTTTTTTTTGTGTTGTTGTTTGTTTTTTTAAGAGGTTACCACTTTATTAAGTAAAATTGTTTGCATAAGTTTAGGGGTTTTGCACTTGAGTCTTCTTTTTGTCTCAGAAAACATAGAACAGTTTTACACATTGCAGGAAAAAACCCAAACCCAACAGATTTGAACATAATTGGGCTTAAAACAGGTGAGTGACACCTCTAAATAGCTACATCAATTAAGAGATATCAGAATGGAGATGCTTCTTATAAAGGTCTGCTGGTTTCAGCAAGAATGAGGCTTAACTCTAACAAATTTTTCTAGGAAAGTTCTTACATGCCTACTTGATTTGATTTGAATTGCCAATCTTGCTCAAAGGAGGATGTTCCCCAGTGGAGTGTTGATCTCAAAGTCTCAAATAACAGGTCCCACCCCTGTGGATTTCAAGTTCTTAAGTGTTTCAAAGACCTGCTCCAGATTTTAATATATATCTTTTATTGGTCTTCTTCAGTGTCTTAAGTCTTTCTAGAAGGACAGTTGCTCACCTTTTCACTAGGTCTATTGCGGGATATCATTTGGATCTCTCCAAAGCAGCAAAAGTCATCCTACTTGGTGATTTTGAACAAGCAGAAGGACTACTCTTTTTTTTTTTTTTTTCTTTCTTTCTTTTCTGTTTTCATCCCTAGATAACAGTGAAGGGATTTAATTTTGTAGATAAAGCTTTTGTAGGCAGAGGGTTAGACAGTTGTAGGAGTGTAGATTGAGAAACTAAGGAAGTTATAGGGATGCTAAATAATGTTAATCTTGAATAATTCTGAACTAATGGGGAGGAAGACTGGTAGCATGGCAGGTCTGTATGACTGACACCTTATTAGTATCTCATTTAGGGCCTTTATGAAGCTGATTTGTGAAAGACTCAATGAACTTTGAACTGGTTGGTATTAGGTAATTGCATCATTATGGTGGTGTGCTTGTTAGGTGAGGGATTCCACCTGAAGAAAGAACTTTGTTGCAAATATTTGCAGACCCCTCTGCATTTTCAGGCAGAGCCTAGTTATGCTCTTCTCATAGCCTAACTGATTTCACATGTTGAAAAGCTGATTGAATGAGGTCTGCAACATTGTAACAGTTGATGTGCTGGCACACTGCTGTTACTAGCTGTCACTATCTAACCTGAACTGTGATGATTAGATTGCCTGTAGTGATTGCTGTCTCAAGGGTGCAGGTTTTCTCGCACTTAAGAGGAAAACCTTTAGGTACTGTGAAAATTAGCCAGCATCTCTAACTCTTTATCTAGCTAAGTGGAGCCTTGTTGCTGAAGTAGTTCACTCAGAGCATCTACTTAACGCCTTCTTAGACTCTAGAAAAAGTTGTTCATAATCTCAATAGCTGTTCTCATGAATAACAGGATAACTTGAATTATTTTTACGCTGCTTTGGATAAGAACTCTGGTTTCTGTTTGCAGCAATTCTACTATATTAGGCTGCCTCTTCATTTTTGCACACCATCAGTTGCATGGGCACAGTTCCAGAAGGCAATCTAAACTGAAATGAGATTGTAGTCACAAAGTGTGTTTTTTGGAACTGAGCTTGGATTTGAATGCTCTCCATTGATTACTCCATGGAAAATGTTGCAGAGTTTTTCACTTGAAGATTCTGGTTTTATTCTGCCATCTAAGGATTAAGAAAATGTTATGTGTCTAAAAAAATTGAAGAACTTTGGGTTCTATCATTTGGGGTGTTTCTCATTAGGAATGAAGCAGAGTAAGCCTTGGAGGATCTGGAGAGTTGTCAAACATGGACATTTTTTTGTATTGTCATAAAAAGCAATGAAGTGCTTCATCCCTGTAGGTAGTGTTCCAATGTACTGTCTGGGATTTAGTCGTGTTACTAGGAATGTCCTTGTGATCTTTGTCTTTAGTTGTTGTTTTTTTAATGCCTCAGTGAAAGTATAACCCCTGCAACATAGTGGAACTATATAATTGCCGATTTTAGCTTTGGTGTGTGTGTTCTCCCAAAGTTAATTGTTTTTTTATGCAAATCTTTTGGCAATTCGTTATGTTAACATGGTGATTATGGTGATTATTTCCTGAAGAAAACCAGGTGAAGCCAAAAGCAGATTGCAAGCTCACATTACCTTCTACCAAAGTGAAACTTTATATCTGTTCATCTAGCAGCAAGGCAGATGTTCTCTGGATTTACAATGACATCTCACAGTGCTTGGGATTAAGAAGTGTGTGTTTGGTTGTGGTGTTTTTTTTTTCTTCTTCAGGGCCTCAGATAGCACTGAAGCAGCTGCATTTTGTGTTCAGAAACTGTAGTGGAATAGAGATAGTGCTTATTCCAGCAAGGAGTAAAAGGTGTTGGTCAGGGATTAGTCTGTCACTGGGCTTCTGTTTGTTTATGGTCTCTTACTTCAGGGGTTTGTTTGTTTTAATTTTGTTTGCTCAGACTACTTCAAGGGCATAACTTAAGTGGGGATCTTTTTAATAGGATGTTTTGATCTTTGCTGATCTTGAAATGTAAAGCTTTAAAGCCTATCGTATCTAAGTTAAGATAGGGTTTATTCATTTGATATATATTCCATCTTGTAAGAAAATATGGCCTTTAATAAGAAGTATATGAATGAAGTTCCCTGTACAATAGTTTTCACAAATAATAATGTAGCAGAAGTTAAAATAGTAAAATGAGCTGCCTAGCTACAGTGAAACTGGTGGACATTATAACCTTTTTTATGTTTCAGAACTGAGTGCATGGGTTGGAAGAAAATCTCTCTGTTCAGGCTACATTCCTGATCTGCACAATTCAAGACCTCAGACTGTGTACTTGCTGCTAACTCTGAAGTCAGCCTTAGTGAGAGAGCTGTCTGTCTAGTATGAGCTTTTGTGGAGGTGGTGTCAAATCGGTAGTAGTTTAGGCTGTTTTTTTTCTGAGAAGTGCCCAAGTTTACCCTCCAAATTCTTGAGGACTCTTGCCCCTGGCTAGGTGTGTAAACTGTTTCTGCACGAAGGAAATGTCTTATAGGTTGGATGGTGGCCTTTATAGCTGTTTCTTCCTGCTGCACCCCTTTTGCCCAATGTAAAGGAGCAGGAGTAGGAACAAGAGACTTATCCTAGAAATATTTGTCTGTCACTCTGTTGTATTGAAATGTAGTGTGGCTGATTTCTTACTAGTCTGAAAACCAGAGTGAGTTTATTTCTTGTTCTTACACAAAGGAGTGTTTGGGGATTTGTGTTTAATGAGGCCAGAACTGGGTCAAAATTAACACCTAGAATGGAGGGAGCCTGAAGGCTTAACTGGAGTTTGTACCCAGTGATGCAGAAGCAGTGTGCTCTCAGTGTGACAGAACTTTATTATACTTGCCAAGTCACATCATGTTGTTTAATCCAGACTAGAAATGCCAAATGGGACCTTTCCTTTTTTACATGTTGGCATAGTTAATCTTTGGTAAGGTCTTAACAGCAGCAAATTCTATCATGCATCTTTTATTCAGATGTTTTGATTCCTAACAAGTGTTACTTGATATATAATACAGAAGGTGATAATACATGGTTGTCAGTCAGTTTTCTTACAACCTTCTTATATTATATTGTTGCCCATAATGAATAATTTTTCAGAATGATAATATATTTTTGTGGCCTTTGTGACCTAGCAAAAACACTTCAATTAGTATAACCATGATAATGATGATGATTTTAGTAATTTAAGATTAAGTCTTTGTGGTTTGGGCAGTTTGTTTCAGTTTATATACTGGAAAAAAAAGTGATTTCACAATGTGATTACTCTCTAAAACACTTTTTTTTTTTTTTTTTTTTTTTCCTGGAAAATGAAAACATTATAATATACCCATTTGCAAGTAATTTACAGCCGTTATGCCAAAGTGTGGGGCTTATGGAGATTAACATAGCTTCTGAAATTCTGATGCACCCAAAGAATTAGCAACAAATGACCTCTTAAAGTTTAATTAGGGTTTGGCACCACTCTTAGCAGGGTTTATCAGCAGTGCCATTCCTGCAGAGCTGAGGGAGCAGCTGGAAGGAGCCCAGCACAGCTGTCAGCAGTTGCTCGAGCTTTGGGTGCAGCCTGTCTCCAGTTATGGTGCAAAGTTCTGTTTCTGCATTGAAAACCCGGGTGGACTAAAACGCTTGACTGCTTAAACTGGGGAGAATTGCAGGCATTTAGTGCTGGCATGCTGGCTAGCAATTGTACTAGGAAACAGTAGCACGTACACATCCTGTGACATCCAGCTTCCTGTAATGCTACTGTACTCCTTCAGAGCTTTATTTGAAAGAAGTACTCAGGAAAGTACTAAAGCAATTTGTCTCTTTCTTTTTTTTTTTTCTGCTTTTTTCTACCATGTGCTTTTTCCTCAGAAGTGGTGTTGCTGCTGCAAATTCCTGCCCATTGCTAGTGTTCAGTGCCTCGTTAGTTAAGACAAGAGGAAATGGCTTAAAGTGACACTGAGGAAGGTTTAGGTTAGATGTTAGGAAAAACTTATTTACAGAAAGGGTTATTGAACACTGGAAAGGGCTGCCTGGGGAAGTAGTTGACTCACCATCTCTGCATGTGTTTAAAAATCATATAGATATGGTGCTTAGTGGCTGTCCCCCTGTACTCTGCGCTGGTGAGGCTGCACCTCGAGTACTGTTGCTCAGTTCTGGGTCCCTCACTATAAAAAAAGTTGAGGTGCTGGAGTCCAGGAGAGGGCGGCAAAGCTGGTGAAGGGTCTGGAGAACAAGCCTTATGAAGAACATCTGGGGGAAATGGGGTTGTCTAGCCTGGAGAAAAGGAGGCTGAGGGGAGACCCTAACCTCCTTACAAGTACCTGAAAAAAAAGTACCTGAAAAAAAGCTGTAGGGAGGTTCGTGTTGGCCTCTTCCCTGTAGTGACAAGCAGCAGGACAAGAAGAAATTGTCTCAAGTTGCACCAGGAGAGGTTTAAGTTGGATATTAGAAGAAACTTGTTGACTAAAAGGGTAATTAAACATGGGATCAGGCAGCCCAGGGAGGTGGTTGAATTGCCATTCCTGGAGGTGTTTAGAAAATGGGTGACTGTGGTGCTTAGGAATATGGCTTAGCACTGGTCTCAGCAAAGTTAGGTTGATGGTTGGAGTCGATGATCTTGAAGGTCTTTTCCAACCAGTATGATTTTGCCTATTCTGTAAAGCCCAGATGAAGGTTAAACTTGTCTGTGCAAATTGTTTCTAGGCTGTTATGTTGCAATAAATGTTGACATTTCTGAAACACTCTGCAGCCTCATAATCTTTAATCCAGTGCTTTCAGCTGCACCTTTGTTTTAATACAACCATGAATGTATTTTAATTTTGTTGTGAATATACTTTGGGAAAAGTTAATTACTGTTATCTGTAATTGAGTATTTGACATAATTGTTTCAGAAACTTGAAGCTGTTGTTTTATGACCAAAGAAGGGCAAGAAAAACACGATTCTATTTTATAGTTGCTTAGTAATCATGCAGTAAAATCATTGTTAGTTGCCTGTGAGCTTTTAGAATATTTAATGTGAAGGCCTTTAAGTGCAATATGAATTAACATCTTCAAAAACAGAAAAAAAGGAATAATACTACAATGTTAAAATTGTTGTTTCCTTTTCTCAGGAAACAAATGCATTCATGATTAGTCTTGAGAACAATTCCCACTTGTGGTGAGATAAGTTTAACCCAGTTCTGCGTAGTATGTAATCAAATTTACAGTACATGTTTGTTTATATACAGCTTTGTAGGCAAACTGCCTCTTTTTATGTAGTCTATTCAAATGCACAGCCTTCTTTGGGACTGTGTATCAGTCAATTGTACATAAAGCTAGGTTTTCCTTGAGGATGATTTGTTGTGAAGTCTGCTTGAACTGGCCTCTCCAAAGGAGGTTCCAGAATATTAGCAAATGTGTCACAGGTTTAAAACTTTTACTGCAAATTAGGGCAGGATTCTTGCAATAGTTTGAGTGTTTCATAGCTACGCTCAGATTTTCAGAGTTAAAAATAAAAGGAATTTCTGTAGTTTGTTTATGGAGACTTTTAAGTCATCTGTATTGTCCTTTTGAGTGCATTAAATCTATTTGTGTTATATGCTTGCTGCATATTTACAAGTGTTTTCAAACACAGTTTTACTCTGAGGATTTTATTTTTGGTTTATTCTTTTTTTATGGTTGTTGTGGCTGTGCAGCAAATGAGAAGACTGGATTTTGTAGATGGTTATGTAAAATAAAATCCAAGATAATGCCAGAACAAAAAAGTGAGTAAACTGTAATAAAACGTAGAAAAAACATATTTTCAAATATCATGCTGAAGGAATTGAATCACTTAATATAAATCCCTTAAACAGAATTACCTTTATTTGGAAAAGCCCCTGAACAACGTTAATCTGGATAGGAAATGAAGTTTGAGTTTTTGTAAGATATTAACATAGTTGAGGGAATAAGGAATATTGTTTCCCCGCGAGATAGGTGAGATTTCAAAATATTTCTGTTCTTGCCTGTTTTCTTCGCTAGACATCTTTTTTTTTTTTTTTATGGTAAGATTTGAACAAATTTAGAAGGAAATTCAGACAGTTATCTCACTGATGGTGAAATCTGACATTGGTTTAATAATTAGTACCCAAATAGTCTTGTGAAATAGTCTTACTTTTTTATTGATTCCATATGGTGGAAGTTAAAGAAAACAGGTGGTTTTTTTTGTTTGTTGTTTTTAGTGCAGCTTTCTAAAATGCCATATCTACTTCCAGAGAGGAATTACTTTGTCTTTTTAGTCTGTGTTAACATTTAAGTCTGTGACTCTTTTTCATGTTTCTTCTATCTGTTTTGCTGGGGAATATTTTCCACCTCTTTTAACCGCTTTTACTTAAGAACTTTCAGTAAAAGCCAATGGACGAGAGAGAAGACTTAGGCTATTTTCTTGTATGTGCCAGGGACTATTCTAAACAGTCTTATTCATATTTGAAGTAAAAATAAAAATGACCAGGTCAATTGTCTTAACATCTTCTTAGTGTGCACAGGTATCATCGTGTATTTTGGGTTTTTTTGTTTTGCTTTTCAATAAAGTGTATTTTAAATTTTCATTAGTAGCCTTTAAGGGAACTTTCTGAATGTCTGAAAGGACACTTTATTTACAGAATACTGGCCTGGAAACAAGTCCATATATTTATAGCTGAAGGTGTTGACAGCTTGAAGTTGAACTACTGGATCTATTGAATTTTGTGGAAGATCTCTCTTTTTTACTCCTTATAAATTTTTACATTATTTTGAGTTTACTTTCACAAAGGTGTGTCAGCATTTGTTTGTTGTTTTGGTGGGTGGAGTTTTTGAAGGTTTTTTGTATGTTTTTTAAATTGAGATTTTGTTTTGTAGAAGTAATGATGTTTTCTCTTAAAACCAAAACTCTGAATGTAATGCTAGTTTAGGAAATGCAATAGTACTTTGCAACTTGCAACTTAAATTTGTTTCTGTCTCTGTAAATGTACTACGAGATAACTTTATGTGGAAACTGCTTCAAGGCCTTGTAATAATACCATTTTTAACTCCACAAAAAAGTGTATCTGTTGGATGTAGAAGTACTAATTGTTTTACTGTCTTTTCCCAATGAGTATAAAAACCTGAATTTAATCAGTAGATCGTTTTGAACAGAGCCTCTATGTTCAGAGTGGAATGCTCTAAGAATACGGAAGTCATAATTAAGGTTATGAATGCCTGTGTTGAATGAGTGGCTTGAATATTGTTGTTATGATTCCATGAAGGATATTTGTTTTAAGGCATGTTAGAGATTGTCATTCACCATTAGTTTTCACAATTAATATTATGCTTGCTCTTTATAGTCAGCATGCAGTTACAGTGCCTCTATTTGTTTTTGTTTCTGCTTTGAGTGTAGAACATGACACGTAAATATTTGAGAATCTGGAAGACTAAGTAGTTTCTGCAAGTGGATATTTTGGTTTTGCGCCCTTGGCTTCAAATAGTGATTGCACAGCTGGAGTCTGCAGTCACGGGTTGGGGATGAATTTTGTAGTTATCTTTTTAAATACACTTTGAGTTTTGTAAAGTGTAGACAGAAGATTGTATATGCAGAGGGAAGGTGGATACGTCTATGTACAGGTGAAGGTTTGCTTTAATGTATTTACTCCTCATTATTTTAAAGAATTTTTGGTAAGTAGGTTAAAAACCCCAGTGCTGCTCTTTCATAGGTATCTCTGGAAAAAAAGTGTTTGCACTGCACA
>NW_009952533.1:7784113-7785072 GCF_000747805.2 Chaetura pelagica | reverse complement strand
CACACTTCCCTATTGGTCTTTATTTCCTAGCTATTAAAAATACCTCTCCTAAATTTTCTGTGGAGGGAGAGGTTATACAGAGCCTGTAATTTTTATTTAATGGCCCATTGGATGTATTTGGTATCCAGCAGAGTTATGAATTTGAGCTGTTTTGTCAGTTTAGTTGTCTGTAAAACTGCATCTTCTGTTCCAAAGCTCTTATTTGAGAAGTGCTGTGTACGTTTCCCTTGACAATGGCCTGAGAGATTAAAGATAAAGCAAGTATTTTATGAGAAGTGTCCTTCTACTGATGAATGGCTGGTTTTGTCCTGAGTTATTCATTTGCATGAATGTACTTGTAAAAAACCTTTGTTACCATTCTTAAAAATATCCTAAAATAGGAATACATTATGGTCTAGTAAAGCAAGAAAAATATTTTTTTTTCAGCCAAGTTTGGTGTTTGTTTTTTGTTTGCTTTTTTAAAAAAAAAAATCTATGTAAAATTTTGCTTATTGAGAGTAACGTGAGATAGGCTTAATAATTCTGAGATGCCACAATTTCCTTTGGTGTTTAACTGACTAAAACTTATTATTGCTGCTTATAGTGTTTGTTTTCCCATTCACAAGCATCTATCTTCTATAACTTGTCAGATGAACACTCTACTATGTCTTGTTCAGTTAGAGAGTTCCTGAGGTGTAATTCTGAAGACTAGGAAGTCAGTACCATGTCTGAAATAATGTTCTTAATTGTTAGGGAAGGGAGGTGTTTTTTTAAATTAAAATGGAGATTTCGCAGAGAAGAGATTTTCGCAGCTCCCTTGCTGCGATCTGTTGAGAATCAGCCCTCGACACAAGCTTTTGTAATAAATTGTTGTCACCGTTTGACTCAGGTCCGACAACAATGCTCTCGATCCCCTCCCCCTCCCCCCCATGTAGGGAAGGAATCAGAGAAAAAGAGAGAGACTTGGCTGGATTGAAAAC
>NW_009952533.1:7731144-7784008 GCF_000747805.2 Chaetura pelagica | reverse complement strand
GGTGATGGATGAACAGAGTCCTCCCTGGACACCGGCCATGGACGGAAGAGAAGGGCAGAAGAAGAAGGAAGGAAGTTGTCTTCTGTGATCTCTGACCTTCCTTTGAGCTTACGTAGATACATGGAATGGAATATCTCTGGCCAGTTTTGCTGTCTGTCTAACTCAGCCTCCTACGAGAGGGGGTCACAGATCTCCCCATAGTGTCTGAGCCGGCAGAGTGCAGGTGCGACCTTGAAGCCTCAGTAGTTAGAAAAACATTCCTCTGTCTTATCAGCCTAGAAGAACACACTGTTGCTAGTTAAAAGAAAGCTTACTGAAGGAAAAAAAATCAGTAAAAAGAAAAATTGGCTTCATCCTGGCTCAAAACCAGGACATTCTCTCATTTCATGGAATATGGTGTAAGCTTTCTAAATTGAGAGCTTTTAACCTAGATGCTTTTTCTTTGAGTGCCCACACATGAGTTGTTCACTCTTCCATTTTTGTCTAGTGGCTTAGTGATTGTCAGGGAGTATCAGAAGCAAAACTCCTCTGGAAGAATAACAGGTCTGGGTGTCTGTGTGGTCTGGGTTGTTTGGGGTTTTTTTTGTTGTTTTTCCTTCAACTTAAAATATAGCGAGTAGGCATATAGAATATCAAGTGCCTAATTTTCCTGCTATTGCAAAGAACACAGATATGCCTGATCCTGGCATGGATGCCAGGACAGGTTAAAGGCAGAGCTGTACTCTGGGACACCTTGTTTACACCCCTTTTAGCTTGGGAGTGATCTGGAGAGCTGCCATTCCTTTAGCTGCAAAAAAGAAAAGACAAATGCTGGAGGAGGAGTGAGGCACTTAAAATGAAGAAGCTTTAAAAAGAACTAAAAGGCTTGTCTTATTTGGTTCTCTCCTTAGAAGTTGGAATTATTGACACTGGACAAAGGCTACTTGAAGACAAGTCACAGGTCTGCTAGGAATTCTATTGATCCTCTTAGGAACTATAGCTATTCACAGAACACCCATCTCTTACCAGACTGAGTCCTGAGCATCTTGAAAAATATTCTCTGCTTCTTTCAGAAGCACTGTGCAGAAGATTAAAGCTTTGGGAAGGGGAGGGAGTTGCTGAAATTGTAGCTTGTTATCAAATAACAGTAAGCATCCCTGTGGGCAGTCCAAGGAATCAGAAGAGCTGAAGTTATCTTTGCAATGCATACATTGGCACTTAGAGTTTATAACTGGAAATATGAATGCTACTTAATTTTTGCTGTGTTTTGAATATATTTTTTTTATTATTCTGAGGTTGTGGGACTAGCTGGTAGCCCACGGTGAATTTTGGATAGGTTCTGTTCTCTCAAAGAACAAAAACAACAGAGGGACTATGTGCCATGCTGGTTTGATAATTTGCAGTATTGAAAGGTACTGCATGAAGTACACTAAAAGCAAAATTCAAACTGAAATTGTTAGAAGGTAAGAAATATTCAGTTCTGGGATTGATGTCCACTTCTGGCCTTCTCAGTTCATGTAAGATATGGACCTACTGGAGAGAGTCCAACAAAGGGCCACATAGATTAAGGAACTAGGATCTCTTGTATAAGGAAGTGCTGCTGGAGTTGGGACTGTTCAGCCTGGAGAAGAGAAGGCTCAGGAGGGATCTTAATGTGTATAAATACCTGAAGGGAGGGTGCAAAGAAGACTGAGCCAGGCTCTTTTCAAGTGGTGCCCAGTGATGACCCAGAGGCAATGGGAACACACTGAAACAAAGGAGTTTCCCCCTGAATATTAGGAAACAATTTTTCACTTTATGGGCACGTATGAGCCCTGGTAGAGGTTACCTAGAGAGGCTGAGGAGTTTCCATCCTTGAAGATGTTCAAACCTGTCTGGACATTGTCTTCCGCAACTGGCTGTAGGTGGCCCTGGTTGAGTGGAACAGTTGGACTGGGTGCCCTCCAAAGATTCCTTCCAGCCTTGATTTTTCTGTGGTGTTCTGAAAACCTTCAGCCAAATATGGAGTCAACTGCAATTGTTGAAAAGGAAAATTATTAGTCTACAGCCAATTCTTTAGATTTGGTGTTGACAAGTTTATTTTCTGATGGCAAGAGTCAAGAAAATGATACTTTGTTTATCTTCAAAAATGAAGATACACAGCTGTTACTGATTGCTCTATTCAACAGTGTCTGTATTTACGTGCATTGATAACACATTATCTGAAAGTACAGAGCCTTCAATACAGCTGCTGATAGCTTGAGGCACTTGTAGTGTTATAGATTTATTTTTTTTTTAATGTATATATTTTGACCATCAGTCAGAGACTGGCAGAAGAAATAGCCTTGGTCTATATCTTGAAATGTGAATTATGCCCAAGTGTTCTTAATGTTCATACTTTACTAGAGCAGTTAAGTAATACAGAGTGTGGACGGGATTTCAGTGTTTGCCTGCCACTCATGTCAGCCAAATTCAGAATAAAGAACATGTAAAAAAACCAAAAGAAAGAGCTTTTTTTGAATTAATTACAAGAAATAATTAATTATGGAAATGGAAGGATGATTGCTTTACAATGTAGGCAAATAAGTTAAAAACCAAAGATACTCTAAGTACATAATTTGCCTTCTCCATATCCTTTTCTTCATTTTGTCTATCAAGGTGGACCATCTCTTGTTTTAACACTTTCTAACAGACAAGCACCCTGTTGTGGAATTAAATCAGAATTAAACATCTGAACTGTGAAAAGGTTTCAAATCTGAGGAAAACAAACTAGCTCAAGTCAAGGAAACTGTGACCTGCAGAACTTGCGCTGTCCAACATGTCAGTCTCGTGAACTTGTGTGGAGCACCGTGCAGGGTTTGCTTTAGTTGAAAATTATCTAGCCCAAGAGAGTAGAGAGGGATCATAGCACCCCACAATTTCTGAATTGGAATGTATTGGTCAAGCTATGGTGTAACTGTCTCCTCCCTGACACAGTTTCGTAGCAAACATCCTCTAGGCTTTCTACAGTCTCAGAAATGCAAAGACCTGGTGCTTCCCTAATTTGGCTAGAACAGCTCTGGAATCAAGGAGGTTGCTATGGCTGTGGGCTAAATGTATTATAACCAGCACATGCTGCTTTCCCTCCTCTCTTCCTCACTCATGAACTCTGTGTTGCTCACTCTCCTGTGCCAGTTGGGGACTGCCAACAGCAACCATTTGTTCTTGATAGGAGTCTTTTTATTAGGTAAATTTATTTTGGCATGAGTTTAATAACAGGGCTCTTTGAAACCTATAAGAAGGGTTTGTTTCTTACCTTCTCTATTGAAGGGACTGCATAGCCCATCTTCACACGCTGTGTCAGGGAACCATTGATCCCAGTTGTCCCTACCCAGCTCCTGAGGGTTTGTCCACTACCTTCTTACTTGCATACAATAATATATTTGTGTCAGTGGTCTTCCTTCCACCCCCCATCACAAGCAGGACTCTGTGTTCCCTATTGGTCCCATTCCAGTGGTTCCCTGGTGCCCTCATTCTAGGTGTCCTCTATCATGTTTGCCCTTCTCTCACTACCAAGGGGAATACCATATGAACAGTGTTATAACTGTCATCTTACCCTGGTTCTTCAATCCTTTAGCATTCAGAGCTGGTAAAATCTTACTCAGCGAAGTTTGTCAGGTGAATAACTTATGTCTGTGTGTCCCCTTCCACTGAGATCAGTTTGAACCTGGCTACTGGTGCTTTAAATGCTTCTATTTTTGCACTTTCTCACATGTTAAAGTCAAATGGCCAGAACTATCCTAGCATTAAATATAATGTTCCTTCTTGCTAGGTCTTGTCAGCACAATATTGCTTGTGCTGAAATTGGTACTGAATTGAAATGGCCAAATAAAGCTTGTTAACCATTGAGGTGGGACTCATGTTCTCATGTAGGGAGTACAATGAGTAAATACATTGTTGTGGGTTTTTTCTTAAATTTATTTAATAGTATAGTCAGAAATGGAACTTCAAATGATATCATAATGTGTTGGCTACCAGTGCACTTATTTTATGTATCCTGAGTATCAATAGAAATTCATCATCTGTTGTTAGTCAGCTGTACCAAAACCAGTAAAATGTTTATTTTCTCAAACACTTCAGTGAAATCTCTTTTTCTTCTCTAACAGAAAATAAAATTGCATTCTCCTGGAATATTTCTGCAAGCTGAATTTTTACCCTGCAGAGGAACCTTTACCTCCCTGCATCAATGAGGCAAAATGAACTTGGCAGAGAACTGTTACCAAAAAGTGGTTGGTGGTCTTTCCATTAAAAAAAATGGTGTGCTTTATATAACCAGTTGTCTCATTTGAACTTTTTTTAATGCAAGAGATGTAAGCTACTGTGACTCAAAGTAACTTCAGCAAGGAAATTGTGGTTATATCTCTTTCACAAGAGTGGAACTACCACCTCAAGATTTAAGAAGTTCCATCCCTGAAAAATTGAGAGTTTTTGCTTAAAAATCAATCACATAGTTTAAAAAGCAATAAGATCATCTCTGGAAACCCTGTGTTTAGGGTGCTTGAGGTGTGGTTTTGGTGTGTGTGTGTGGCTTTGTTTGTGGGTTTTTTGGTCTGGTTTTTTCCCCTCTGACAGGAAGCCTGAGATTTAAACTAAAAGCTTGTGATGATGTAGGTCTAGGAACTGAGACTTATTCAAAGGTATGCCAGATGTTGCAAGACTTGCAATAAAATGGTAAAAATGGTAAGAATTATTTTAATTGAAAAGAAATGTCCTCCATTGTCCGCTTTTAAATATCTGAAGATAATGCATTTTATAAATACACAATCCTAATAGCAATGACTTTTTGTATTCTGCTTTCCTTACTTTTCTGGTACTGCAGAAACTGGTAAAAGCTGTAATTAAGCTGTCATACCTAATTTTAAAATACAGTTAACATTTAATTCTTATTTTAAGCTATTTATGAAGTAAAAAGGTAATATATTTGGAACCTAGCCAGAGTTTGATAGCATGTTTTTTAAATGACAGCTAAAGAACAAAGGCGGAGAAATTTCTTTTAAAAGCACATTATCTGAGGTATGTGTTGTAATACAGCACTCGAGTCTTGCACCAAAATATAACTTTGAAAAAATTAACTATTTAATATCTGAACTGTATGTAATTAACTGAGGTAGGAAAGGTAATTTGAGATTATTTCAAGCTGTGTGTAGAATGTAGAAAGCGTTTAATTTTAATTTTTAAATTATGCTCATGCATAATAAACTGAGTGAATATGAGGTGTAAATTAAGAAAATGTGTGTTTGTACATTATCATTATTACTACAAATGCATTTTGAAACTGAAAAGAAAATTACTACCAGTTATGTTTTCACATTTGTTAAAGGTAATAGTCTATTAAAAGTACTTGTCTGTTCTGCAGGATTCGTTCAGTGACGTAAGTCAACAATATTTTCCAGAGTGAGTGTAGATTAGTGGTATTATATTGTCAGCGTGAAGTTGGTATCCGGTAGCACTGCAGGATGGATTAATCACGGGGGGTAGGGCATTTTTTTTAATAACATGATTTGAGTACCTTTCAGTGAGCTGACAGTTTAAAACCGCGATTGCAATGAACTACCAGGTTACAGCCTGTCTGAAGCAATTGAAGCACCTCATCAGAAACCCAGAAAGCATATTCTTCCTTATCAACAAGCTTGGTTCTTAGGCTTTGCAATACTATAGACACAGGAATATTAATATGGCAGAAAAATATATAACATACTGCTTGCCAACATTTAAAGGGGCATTTTTAATTTTGCAAACTATATGCTTGCGTATGTCACGTGGTCATTTGTTAACACCTCAAAATAAGAATGCTGTTTTGCTGCATTTCATAATGGGCATAGTGCTGCAGAAATCTGTTGTACCTGCCTGCACTTTAAGACTGTTAGGTTTTCTGTTGATGAATTAAATTACCCTGACAAATCGTGTTGCTTTTTTCTTATTCATGTATGTATATAAAAAAGCTGTGTTTTAACTTTGAAGTGAGGAACTCTAACTGTGGTAACACTGGAATAGCAAGTGTAGGTGGTAATGTTAATAAGCGTAGTTAAAAGCATGACCTGAGCACATGCATACATTATTGAGCTAGTATCAAACAGACTAGTTTATTTCCTGGTACTGGTCCAGTTGTAAAATCTCAAGATCAAGGCAAGCTGTACAGCTCGTGCCATTTTTATTTGCTGCTATTGGTATCAGAGGTAGCTGCGTTAACCCTGGGCTATCATTAATACCATTATACGTTGCGGGTGTGTTGCAGACCTTTGGTTGCACTATAGGCATGCCAAGAGAGAGTGACCATACCATCGTGCCTATTCACTGTCATCTTGTTCTCCTCCTGGAAAGCCAGTCTTCGGTAGGGGTCTGAGGAAATGGAGATTTTTCTGAGCTAGGTTTGCGCAGTCATGGTGTAGGTTCATGGTGGAACTAGGGAAGGAGGCCCTAATGAGGAATGGCTGCTTCACTGTGCTCTCCTCCTGGCTAGACATGTAGCCTGTGTATCACTGAAATCAGCCTTGGAGGTGCCAAAATGCCCTGGTCTTTCAGGTTTCCTCACTCGCCAACATATCCAGCTAAGGTTTCCAGTGAAGGTGTTAGATATATCTTTTAATGAGTGATGGACAGTGATGACTTGGCAGTTTGGGGGAGAGATGAGATGGGTTTAAAATAAAGTGATAAACTTCACCTGCTGCTACCAGTCCCTTCAGGCAAAGTTCTCCATTGAAAATACTTTATTTAATAGCAAGCAAGAACTGAAAACCAATTCTCATAATTTGCATTTTGGGCAACAGAGCACTAGAACAGGCTTCCCAGAGAAGCATCACTGGAAATATTCAAAATCTGTCTGGATGTGTTCTTGTGTGATCTGCCCTAGGTGATCCTGCTCTAGCAGGGGGGTTGGACTAAATGATATTATGAGGTCTCTTCCAACCCTGACCATTCTGTGAATGTAGTTTCATTCTTTTTGTTCCCTAGCATAGTCTTTTGTTTTACTTCTGTGTGACTATAATTTTGTCCATTTTAGTTATGGTTTGTTACCATCTGTAAAATTTCTAACCTGTTTTTATCGTAGGAATATGTATAAACGCAGGCAGGAAATAACTGATTTGAACAGTATGATAAGTAGATTGTTGTACGTAACATTCCCGCTCTGTAAGGCTTTCAATATAGGTATTTAAAGTTTGCAAAAATAAGCTTTTTTTTTTTTTAAAAAAAAAAAACAAAACACTGTAAAATTCATCCAGGCACACACCCTTGCCCCACTTGACTGTGGAGGCTTTTTATAATTTCTTGTTAGAAGAGTTTTTACTTTTTATAGTTTTTGCTTTTTCTACAATGCTATATGTTTACTTTTCTACTTATGTTTTAACACAGAGGAATCGCTTGGAATGTCACTTCTAATTTTACCTGTTTGCTACTTGATATAGCTTAACAGATTTTTATTTCTGACCACCCCCCCCCAGCAACAAGCCTCCTGTTGTAAAACCCCTTTTATCATGACACTTCCTCACGCTCACAATGGTGCATCAAGATTTGCAGAAATGCAATGCAAAACCATTTTTTGAAAGTTTTTTTCTTCCCAGGCCAAAGAAAAATGGCAGACTGGAGTCTGCAATAACGTGGTTAACACTTCCAGTTATAATGTAAGTAACAAATTTGGTGCAGATCATTAGAAACACCAGAAAAAATGTACCAGCATTATCTCAAATTCTGCGCACATCCCTCACTGCTGTAGGATGTGTTTTTGTTTTATACACTTCTGAACTGTAAAAATGGTATTTTCTGCTTCATCAGTAAACTTCTCTTGACAATAAATGCTTCAGATTGCTCATGAATCTGGAGCTAAGAACTTTAATGATGGTTGCCAGTTCAATATCATTAAAATTCCTTTACATTAAAAAGAGCTGCACACTTATGTAAGTATGAATAAGAAGTTAGCAGATGCTACTCGTGTCTTTTGGTATGACTAGTGCTTAGTTCACTTTTAGGCATCACAGAAACAGGGATGTCTTCACTACTCTGGTTTGAAATTTGTGCCAGTTCCAATAGACAGTTGTGGATTTAGTAAGACAGAAGAACTTTGGATTTACAGTAACCTACTGATAGTAAAGCTTGGCCAATTATTTGGTCAAGTGAACTGAAAGGGTTTCTGCTAATCCTAGAGTTTGGGCTCTCTTCTACTTGAGCGAAGTTACTAGAATATTTAACTTAGATTTCTGAATGATTTGATTTTCTCCCCAAATAATTGTTTTAGAGCACCTTTTTTCTCTAGGGTGTGGTGTAGTAGGTTCTGCTGCCATAGACTTTGTTAGTATTTTAAGACATGTAATAATTCAAGGTCTAGTTGCTGTTTGGAATTTGGATTGAACCAAAGCTTTTGTATAACAATTATCCAAATTTACTAATGGTAGGAAGAAAAAAACCTTGATATATTCGATTGTAGTACATTACTGATTTTGATCCTATTTGTCATATATAAAGGCCAGATCCCTAGAAGTTACCTTTTTATTAAAATCAAATGTAGAAAAATAACTGGTAGTTCAAATAAGCTCATGTTATGTATGTAAAGTAAGAAAGAAATTTTGCATCTCCTCAGATACTGACAAAGCTGATCACTAGCAGATATGCATAATGGTTCCCTTGATGATTTTGTCATTTCACTTTTAAATGCATAGGGGTTTGTTGTTTGGTTTTTTGTTTTTGGTTTTTTTAGCTTTTTGTGTAGCAAACAGAGCATAGCACATCTAAATGATGAAAAGTCTGCAATAATAATAATGCTGAGGCTTTTTTTCTTCTGTTTTGTGTCAGGATGTGGGAGATGTTTTGCAGTAACTTGTACTGTTCTGGCAGCATTATGCTCTTATCTTTTTCTCGTTTCCTTTCTTATTCCCTCTCACAGAAAAAGTAAATGCGTATCCTCAGATCACTCTTCTTGATTACGTGTCTTGGAAAAGCATTTGGAGTAATTTGAAGTTGCAGCATTTTTTCATTCAAGCTTCTACTGGTGTAGAGGCTGTAGTAACTTGTTTCTAAAGAGACTTGTGCTGCACTATCTGCTGTCCTAAAACACAGAAAGCTGGAAAGACTCTGAACATTCCTCTTCTGTGTTTGTAGTTACTGTTGCATGTCTGCTTCATTCTGAGAAAAACCTTCCTAACACAAATGATTACTAATTATTTGATAATTATTTTTTGCTAACCACCTGTCAGTTTGTTTGTATTGCATGTATGCCTTTCAAATACAAATCCAAACATCAAGCCTTTAAGCCTTGGCAACTATAGCAACCTACATGGAAGCTAGGATTCTCTGTTCCTTGCCTTTCCAATTATCTGACTTGTCAGGAAGCTGTAAAACATGGAGTTGCTTCTCATTCTGTAATGACAGGCTTCTGCTTACTGCAGATGTGTTTTGAAGGAAGTGTTAAGATTAAAGATTTGTCACATTTGCATGTTTCATCTGCAGGGCATGAATGTCAGCAGGTAGATGACGAGGAGAAAAGCTGTTAGAATTGCTTGACTATTTTTGGACAGAGACTGGATAGGAGCCTTTAATGCACTCACAGCCAAGTGTTAAATTGTCTCAGACCTTTGTTAACTTCTGAAATAAACCCCTTCTTTTGGTCATATCTTTCCTGAAAGATAGCCAGCTCTTGAAGCTGTATTATACACTTTTCAGGTGAGAGCTATCTGGGAGACTGTATTGGTGCTAATATTTTCAAAATCTAAAGAATTGTGGTAGTTAGCAGCATCATTGCAGTGGATTCTTCCTATTTAGTCAGTTGTTTGTTTTTTTGAACAATTATAGCTTGTTTTCCAAAGCTGAATTTAGCTCTTTCTCAAAAAGACTTTTTATATTTTACTTTCCCTATTAGAACCTCAAAGAATGTCTCAGTCAATAGCACCTGAGAATTGCCTCTGGGTTGCTCTGTGTGCTCAACTTGCTGGGTTCTATAAATAAAAAAGCTCCCAATGTAGCACTAGTATTTCTCCCAAAACTCACTGCACTATTTCACTACTTTATCTCTCTTTTTCTCTTTTCTTCTTTGCTTTCTCGTTTCTTCTTTGCTTTCTCGTTTCTTCTTTGCTTTCTCGTTTCTTCTTTGCTTTCTCTTTTTCTTCTTTGCTTTCTCTTTTCTTCTTTGCTTTCTCTTTTCTTCTTTGCTTTTCTGTCAGTTAGCTGCTCTTCAGTCTACAGGACAACACATCTGTTTTAGTCCACCCTGAATAATAATTTGAAGAAACCAATGTAGAAATGGTTTCTAGATGAGTCTGATTGCTTTTTCATAGCGTATTAAACCTTCTCTCTTGATGTCTGATGTTTCAATATAACATCATATGTTTTTTTCCCTGTCCCTCTGTTTTATTTTAACCTTTTGTCACATTTGGATGTTGATTTGTGCTGTGATAACTGGGTTTGGAGTATTTGTTTAATGAATGATAAAGGGTGGGAGAGAGAGAATAAATATAGGTTTTCTCAAGGAAAATCTTGGTGGACTTTCTGAAATGTTACCTGTTTGTTACTTGTCAGTCTTACTGTAGTCATACAATCTTACTGTATTAAATTTTCACTTCTTTACTCATGAAAGTTGATGGCCTTACTTGGTAAGTAAAGGGTCATTTTTATGAGGAGGGGCAACATGAAACCGCCAATTAAAATATTAACATGAAACTCTTGGAAAAAAGTTTGAATCTGATTCTGGTGGGACAAATAACACAGTATAAATGCAGAGAAAGTGGTAGACAAGAAACTTGTATATATGAGACAGGTGTTACAAACATGAGCTTTTTTATTAAGTCATTTATTAAGTGTCAGACATGTCAGGCTTTTGGTGAAATTGGTCCACAACGTGAGAAATTTTTCATCTGCAAGATCACTTGGAGTAAAGAAGTAACTTGAGGAAGGAATGTTAAAATCAAAATTCACATTAATCCCTGAATCTCACTGAAGTAGAGAATGGGCTCTATGACATTCATATTGGAAACCTGCAGTGAGGAAATGTATGGTGCATGTTCTAAGGGTTATTTGTTACCAGATGTTAGGGATAAAAAATGGATAATAAGTTTTAAGGGGGGAAAAAAAAGATTAACTCTGAAGGAGTGATTGATAGCTTCACTCTTCTGAAAAATGAGTCACACTGACTAAACTAGAAGTCTGCATTTTCTCTGCACAGCACTCACAGGAAATGATAGTGGTAATTTGGATCATATTGCAGTCTGCAATAGGTCCATATCACTTAATGTCATTTGAATTGCATAGCCAGAGACAACTCTCAAAGTTCCAACTGACGATAAAGGAATCGCTTTTAAATGAAAATTGAAGAGATATGCCTACTGCAAGATTGCATGTTATTTTGTTCACTTGAAAATATCCTCCTCTCTGAACAGAATTCAATGTTTTATTCAGCCTTATTAGTAAATATGGAAGTTGGAATGAGCTGGGCTTGCCTGATTTGCTTAGGAGTGAGGTGGCACCTAAACTTTTGTATACCTTCAGTATGAAAAAAAAATCTTAACTATTGAGTTCCTTTTTTCTTAGTTTCCTACGTGGTCTTTTCTAACAGTTCATTCCTATTGTAACTCATTGTGCTGAAGTAGAATGGCACTGATCAGTAATTAAAGGATTCCTGTATCCATCTGCCAAGAAACTATTATGCTTTGCTGTCTTTATGTCTACACGTTTTGTTGGCTGTGAACAGCCAAACAGAAGGACTTCCCAGTCAGGTTCCAAATACAAACATTTTGTCATCTTTATGTCTCACAGAGTTCTGAAGCTGCTGAAGTGGTAATCCTGGAGCGCTGCTGGATTGTGGAGTTCAGGACTAAAACAGATGTTTCAATAGTTCTGAGTAAGTAAGACAAAGGTCAGGATGTTCACTGTAGATTGTTTTATTTCTGTCAACAAAATTGGCAAATCTCCCCCACCTTGCAAACTACCCAGACACTGAAACCTTGCTAAAAACTTAGCTAAAATATGTTCTGTTGTCTGTTAGATGCATACATCTAAATGCTTCTTGTTTCTGAATTCATGCCTAAAAAGGAAATCCCAAGAGCTATTGTTTTACTTTTTCTAAAATCAAGCAAAAGTCTTATGTCTTCTCTTTTTACTCTGACAATAAATAGAAGTTTGATTTTCCAGCCTATTAGGTATAATGTATGACATGGGTTTTATGTTGATGCATAACCAATTCATTTTATTCTTGCATAATTAATCATTGCCAGCCTCCCTGTTAAATGAGGGGTTTCCTGTTTTTCTTATCTCCTATCAACTCTTAATTAATAAAAATTTTAAAAATTATAGGAAAAAAATAGTTCTTGCATGGAAATCAGAATCATTATTTTAGTGGAAAGATTTTGTTTGGGGAAAAGACTGACATAGTTTTCTATGCAGGAACAACTCAAATAGCCATTGTGTTAGAAATTTTTCATGACATGGATTCTTTCTGATAGCACTGCAGAGTGTTTAAGTCTTTAGCTCAATTTGTCATTTCATGTTACTGTGATGGCGTAAGGGCAGTTTTGGTGGGCTAGTAAAACTAGCTACAGGGGAAAAAGGTTATACTGCATTTTAAGGCTTGATGGCCAGCTTTACATGTAGTGTGAGTTCCTACCTTTATTTAAATTATTATTCGTACTAAAGTGTCAAGTCCACTTCAAGGAAAATGTTGCATTAATTATGCCAACTTTTCTTCTTACCTGCTGAAGTGGTTATTACTGTTCTGTCACATTTGAGAAGGCAGTGACTTAATGTAGTAACTGTGGGTTTTATCCTTTCCTGAGTCATATTTTTGGGAATAGCTCAAATGCTGCTTATGTCTTGTTCCATCTTATGTCATGTTCCTGATATTGAGGCACTGCATCAAAAGGACTATCTTGATTTGGAAGCATTGCTTTGCCTAACAGCTAAATGATTGCCATTGACTTGCAAATTGAGACTTGTCTAATTATGCCCTTACTGATTCCAATTCACTGATTGGAATCATCAGCTTTATGAGGTGGTGGTGTTACAGTTTGGTTATAAATACAGTCAGTCAGTTCCCTTCTGGTACATCCTTTACAATGCTTGAGCATAATGCTGCTGAAGTGAACCAAGAATATGATTGCAATTGCTGATGGGATTCTTTCAATTAGCTTTGAAGCCTGCAAAGGGACAGTTTCTGTGGCAGTGAGACTGGCAGAAAAGCCTAAAAGCTGGGGAAGTAGACAACAGTGAGTACTGAGTAAGTATATGTGTGGAGGAAGAAATATACTTGCATAGTTAGGAACAAATAGCTACCTGAGAGATGGACTTGCTAAAACAATGTTTGAAGATCAGTAGTGTGGTTAGAGGTAAGGGTGGAATTCTTACCTACCTCTGAAAACACATTAAAGCAGAGAAGAGGAAACAGTACAGAAAACTCCAGGTATGCAGAGCCAACAAATGTTGATGGGTTCCTGGGATGCAAGCAAAATAATACAACAGGAGAGAGTAAGAGACAAACAGAGGAGCAATGGATTTCAAACTTGGCAATTTTCCTGAGCTGCAGAACAAGAGCCAGGCTGATGATTTGTTAGATGGAAAAAGAAAGTCAGACTACTGTGAGGTATTAGAACAAAAGTGATGACAAATGAAGATGATGTGCAGTGCATTGAGTGAGGATAAAATGCCAAAAGAAAATAAATAATCCAAATACTGAAGGAGAGAACAAAATTCAAAAGACAGAAGACAAGAATTTTTCAGGTGAACTATTGCTCTGTATGTGGCAGGTTGCTTCTATGCCCTTGAAACATGAGCTAGTTGCTGTTAGCAGAACAGGTCAGACAGTGGTGTGAGATTTAACTATTGAGTTCCTTTTTTCTTAGTTTCCTACGTGGTCTTTTCTAACAGTTCATTCCTATTGTAACTCATTGTGCTGAAGTAGAATGGCACTGATTAGTAATTAAAGGATTCCTGTATCCATCTGCCAAGAAACTATTATGCTTTGCTGTCTTTATGTCTACACGTTTTGTTGGCTGTGAACAGCCAAACAGAAGGACTTCCCAGTCAGGTTCCAAATACAAACATTTTGTCATCTTTATGTCTCACAGAGTTCTGAAGCTGCTGAAGTGGTAATCCTGGAGCGCTGCTGGATTGTGGAGTTCAGGACTAAAACAGATGTTTCAATAGTTCTGAGTAAGTAAGACAAAGGTCAGGATGTTCACTGTAGATTGTTTTATTTCTGTCAACAAAATTGGCAAATCTCCCCCACCTTGCAAACTACCCAGACACTGAAACCTTGCTAAAAACTTAGCTAAAATATGTTCTGTTGTCTGTTAGATGCATACATCTAAATGCTTCTTGTTTCTGAATTCATGCCTAAAAAGGAAATCCCAAGAGCTATTGTTTTACTTTTTCTAAAATCAAGCAAAAGTCTTATGTCTTCTCTTTTTACTCTGACAATAAATAGAAGTTTGATTTTCCAGCCTATTAGGTATAATGTATGACATGGGTTTTATGTTGATGCATAACCAATTCATTTTATTCTTGCATAATTAATCATTGCCAGCCTCCCTGTTAAATGAGGGGTTTCCTGTTTTTCTTATCTCCTATCAACTCTTAATTAATAAAAATTTTAAAAATTATAGGAAAAAAATAGTTCTTGCATGGAAATCAGAATCATTATTTTAGTGGAAAGATTTTGTTTGGGGAAAAGACTGACATAGTTTTCTATGCAGGAACAACTCAAATAGCCATTGTGTTAGAAATTTTTCATGACATGGATTCTTTCTGATAGCACTGCAGAGTGTTTAAGTCTTTAGCTCAATTTGTCATTTCATGTTACTGTGATGGCGTAAGGGCAGTTTTGGTGGGCTAGTAAAACTAGCTACAGGGGAAAAAGGTTATACTGCATTTTAAGGCTTGATGGCCAGCTTTACATGTAGTGTGAGTTCCTACCTTTATTTAAATTATTATTCGTACTAAAGTGTCAAGTCCACTTCAAGGAAAATGTTGCATTAATTATGCCAACTTTTCTTCTTACCTGCTGAAGTGGTTATTACTGTTCTGTCACATTTGAGAAGGCAGTGACTTAATGTAGTAACTGTGGGTTTTATCCTTTCCTGAGTCATATTTTTGGGAATAGCTCAAATGCTGCTTATGTCTTGTTCCATCTTATGTCATGTTCCTGATATTGAGGCACTGCATCAAAAGGACTATCTTGATTTGGAAGCATTGCTTTGCCTAACAGCTAAATGATTGCCATTGACTTGCAAATTGAGACTTGTCTAATTATGCCCTTACTGATTCCAATTCACTGATTGGAATCATCAGCTTTATGAGGTGGTGGTGTTACAGTTTGGTTATAAATACAGTCAGTCAGTTCCCTTCTGGTACATCCTTTACAATGCTTGAGCATAATGCTGCTGAAGTGAACCAAGAATATGATTGCAATTGCTGATGGGATTCTTTCAATTAGCTTTGAAGCCTGCAAAGGGACAGTTTCTGTGGCAGTGAGACTGGCAGAAAAGCCTAAAAGCTGGGGAAGTAGACAACAGTGAGTACTGAGTAAGTATATGTGTGGAGGAAGAAATATACTTGCATAGTTAGGAACAAATAGCTACCTGAGAGATGGACTTGCTAAAACAATGTTTGAAGATCAGTAGTGTGGTTAGAGGTAAGGGTGGAATTCTTACCTACCTCTGAAAACACATTAAAGCAGAGAAGAGGAAACAGTACAGAAAACTCCAGGTATGCAGAGCCAACAAATGTTGATGGGTTCCTGGGATGCAAGCAAAATAATACAACAGGAGAGAGTAAGAGACAAACAGAGGAGCAATGGATTTCAAACTTGGCAATTTTCCTGAGCTGCAGAACAAGAGCCAGGCTGATGATTTGTTAGATGGAAAAAGAAAGTCAGACTACTGTGAGGTATTAGAACAAAAGTGATGACAAATGAAGATGATGTGCAGTGCATTGAGTGAGGATAAAATGCCAAAAGAAAATAAATAATCCAAATACTGAAGGAGAGAACAAAATTCAAAAGACAGAAGGGGAGAAAAGCAAAACTCAGGAACTAAGAAGACAAGAATTTTTCAGGTGAACTATTGCTCTGTATGTGGCAGGTTGCTTCTATGCCCTTGAAACATGAGCTAGTTGCTGTTAGCAGAACAGGTCAGACAGTGGTGTGAGATGGATCTGGTTGAATGTGGTAGTTCACTTGAGTGTGATTCACTCCTGCCATCCCCAAGGGTGCAATAAGAAGAGCGTTTTAACCCTTTTGCCCAAAAATATCTTAAACCTGGAAACTGCTTCTGTGCACTAATGTTTGAACAATGCAGTGTTGATACTCTTGCCTTGGCTTCTCCTAAGGAATAACCTAAACTTGCACTTTGTACAACATTGGGCAGGCATTATGGCCTCACCTGACACATAAGCAAATGATTGTAGGTATTTACACAGTAGCTGTGTCTCTGCTGGACCATGGAAACCCTGTTAAAGATGGTTACTCTGCTGGGTTTAGGTGTCCAGGCACCGGCAGTGGGGTCTGTGGGGCAGCCTCTGTGAGGAGGGGCTAGGGCTGCTCCGGGCTGGACACAGCAGGTTCCGGACTGGACACAGCAGGTTCCAGCTGGTTCCAACCGACACACAGCTCAGCACCTCAGCCCTTCTGATGGTGCCTGGGGAAAGCGTGTTTCAGAAAGAGTAAAACACTGCCCAGCAGTGAAGAGTGAGGAGAAAAAGTGTGAGAAGTAGCCCCATGAGGACCAAGGTGAGGGGAGGAGGTGCTCCAGAGATTGCCTGGCAGTTCCTGGAGAAACCCTCATGGAAGGGGCTTTTTCCTTCAGCTGGGGCTAAAGTGTGAGGAGGAGGAAGCAGCAGAGAGGAGCTGTTATGGACTGACCATAACCACCTGAGCCTTCAAACCCTCCTGCTGTCACAGTCATCTAAAACATGTTGCAGGGTATCAGGCAATAAATAAATAAATACAATGGCCTGCATATAGGAATATCCTTAAGACAGCAAGGTTTTCATGTTGCTGTTTATAGTACGTAACCCACTTGGAGCTTTTAATTTCCTTCAATAGTAGTGGCTTAGAAAGGCAGGTCAGTGTCTTTCCCTGGTTCAGAGATGGCATAACTGAGGCATATGCTACAGTTACTTTACAGATCTAGGTAGGCACTAAAAATTTCTGAATCCTGCCTAGTTTAAGTTAAACTGATGGTCCTGCCAGTGATGCGATCATTTTCCTTTCAGCAAAATCCGTCTACTGCTTTGCAAGGGCCACACTTAGTACTTGTGGTGAATGCTGCCCGGTTTCTGTTCAGTGATCTTGAGATACCACTGTGGTTTTTAAATACTTGTGTAGCCTGCCTTGCTTCCAGTATAGGTGTGGTATTTTTTTAATGAAAAGGGAGAAGCAATATGGCGTGTATGAAACGCCTGCAGGTATTAAAAGGAACAAAATGTTATACTTCAGTCGTCAACCATGGGTATCGTGCTGTATTAATTGCAGATACCTCAGGCTCTATGTGTGCTTCTGCAAAGACTTAAATGGAGATTATAGTGGTAAGTTATATAAGTTTATTTCAGCATTGAAAAAGGAAAAAAACCCCAAAACCTAAGATAAAAATTTTAATTAAATTCTTTATCTTTGATTGAAAATTTAACTTCCAAAGGAAGATTAATGTAGCATCATGAGTAACCATAGGATGATTTCATCACTACTTATTTGAACATGAAATGCATCAGCATATAGAACTCAGTCAGCTTTGTGAATTAAAAGCCTCTGATGTCTGTATTAGAAATATCCTGTGGATATAATTTACGTATCAAAGCTTCCATTCTACTTTTGTTACAGCATATGGTGTTTAGCTGTGACAGTGCTTTATATTTTAGAGTGGCAGTGGCTCATTGATATTCTCAGCCATTTTTCACTGCTGAGGGAGCAACTAAGAATTACTTTTTACTAGTTTGTGTGAAAAGAGATAGACAGCCTTTAACCTTTTTTAACTCTTTACTTTGCATATTGGTATAGGAGGTAGAAATAATGATCTTCTAGTAAAGGAGAGGCTGTCATCCTGGACAACGACCATGAGTTTTGTACTTGTTTTTTTTATTTAAACCCTACCAGTAATTTCTTTTATATTCTGTTAAACATGATTTTATGCGTATATGTCTCATGAAAATAAAACAAGCCAAGGAGTATCAGTCCTCCTGTCACTTTTACATGTGTAGTAAAGTAAAACAATAAAGCCTTCTTAAGAAAAAGATGAAAATTAGTCATAATTCAAAAAGCTTTAAAACTGAAGTGTTTTCTCCCTACCCTTGGAATGTGTTTGGTTTATATTTTATATCTTAAATGCCTTTTCATAAAACTGCAGCCTTCTAAAAGACAAAGGTTAACTCCAGTAACTTCTGGTGCTTCTTTTGGTGACTCATTTACTTAATTCTGGCTTCAGAGAAACACAGATTTCTGTGTGAGAGGTTATGATTAAATGTACAATTAAGTACACATTAAAAATTAAGATGGACATCATTAAGACATTTTTAACAATAAATAAGAGTGAAATATCAAAGTTGCCGAGAAAGGAAGTGACTGCTATTGTCAAATTAAAGAACTTGGAAATTTTAAGTATTATTTCAAAACAAGAGAAGCAAAGTAAGTTATGTGAGGATGATGAAACTAATACCAAAATACACTTCTGACTTGAGACAATTGGGTTAGAGCAGAAAAGGCTTTCCAACACCACTGTGGATCTCTCAGCTTCTTGTTGTGCTATTTCCTTATTTTACAGCAGTCCTGCTTGAACAAGGGAGTGGACTCTTTATTTGAGGTGTAGAAGTTGTGTCGGACCATAACGTTCTGTGGTGGCTTCTGTGCGAGAAAGTCTTTCTGAGATCACACTTCATAAATAGATGTTGGTGAATGGAGTTCTTCTCAGAACATGCTTTATGAACAGACATGTTTGCTGCTTCCTCAGCTCTTGCTTCCAGTTGAATCGCTGATGCTGAAATAAGGGAAAGAAGAAAGGTGGGTAAGCTGCTGGAAGGGCCAGTAAGCACCTGTTATTTGAGGTGTCTTCACTGAAGAAGTTGCCAATATAGCCCCTGGACAACATTAGCTTTCCATAATGTCTATGTGAATGATGTCTATTTCTGCCCACTTTGTGCATCAAGGGTTGAGAAGTCAAGGGAACTTTGAACTTGATTATACAGTGTGGAAGTTGGGCAGGTTCTAGACTACAAAACTTTCCCTCAAGATGTGTGTGTGGCAAGTGTCATGATCCGTGACCTATTATATCTCCTTTTTGGAGTGTATTACGCTTATCAGGATGTGCTGAGAGATCCACACGTGGGTATCGCCTCACACAGAGGAGACAGGGGCTTATGCCCTGACTTTTTCAAGTGAATAACTTGCTCAGTGCTTACTAATATTTCCAACGAAATGCACGGTTTATTGCGGGGAAAACAAAGCAATTTGGGGCAGGAGGTTCAAAAGGAGTGATTAAAACACATGAAATATGTATGGGTACACCTTAGTTACACACCATATTTACTTATTTAAGTGATGGAAGGAGGGGGGAGGAATATGCCCGACGCTGTTCCTGTATAGGGTCGCGATTTGTGTGCAGGTAAGGCAGGATTATACTTTCCCCTATAAGCTGGGGTAGCCGGAATTGTCTCACCACGCGGCGGCGCAGGTAGGACGAGCTGGGTAGCGAAGCGGCTGCAGGCGGGGCTCCAAGCGCAGGTCGCCCCCCCCACTAGGAGAAGCGGCGGTGGTCGGCGCGGCAGTTTCGGCAGCACGCAGCAGGAAATGGAGGCTTCGGTGGGAAATGGCGGCAGCAAGCAGTGTGTGCGGAACCGCGCGCCGAACACAAGGAGAGAACGAGAGCGAGAGAGAGAAAAGCACACCGCGCTGCCTCTTTTATAGGGTTTTTCTTTTGCTCCCGATTGGCCGGTTTTGTATTTCTGGGCTTTTCAGCCTGTCAGACGGGACCTTGTCCCGCCCCTGCTTCCGGCCGCGGCTCCTCCCCCGCAGCAGCTTCTCCCCCTCCCCCCCACACACACAGAGGGTTCAGCGCCACGTGGAGACGCCATTTTAAGTCAGTTTTGTCGGCTGACTCAAAGGACATTTCATGTTCGTGTAAGGAAATACCTGGCCGTTCACACTAAGCCTGCTGGCCAAGTGGGTATGTGTTTGTATAGTCCCAGGTGCCACATCCAGCAGAGTTCTCTGCTACAGAATTTGTTCCCACAAATTTCACCAGTGATGCCTTGGTGTTAATTCACTTTTGCTGCATTATTTAAGTTACAGTTGCATTGTCCAAGGGTCTATGCTAACATCTAGAGTCCACTCTGTGCCTTAGGATTAGTAATATTTGGTTTTTTATTTCCCTTCTTGAGGCTGGTAGCTGTTACCATTAGTGTATTTTCAACTGGATAGTTTAAAACTGAACTAACAGTAGAGATATGAGGCAAAAGGTTTTGGCAGTTGGTTATTTACTGCAATTGCAGACTGGTGTTTAGTGGCAGATACAAAAGAATATGTCTGACTATTCAGAGTACTCTTGCTTTTAAGCACTCTGCTAGGTTCAAGGAAACAAAATCTATGGGAAAAAGCTGAAGACAAAGCTATGCAAAATATTGATTTAGATAGTGATTTCAATTAGACATATAAAACCACTGTTAGGACAAACACTGTCAAGTTACTGTAAGTTACATCAACATCATGATCTTGGAATCTTTCCCTTGTGGTTTTTTTCTGAGTTTATATAAGCTGTCAAAAGGTCCTAGGTTGGTTCTTGTAGCTATATAGACCTTCTTCAGTTTAAGATGAAAAAGAAATATAGAACTACATTCCAATTTTATTGGCATTTAGGGCTACTAAGGTGAATGTCTTGGAAAGAAAACCATTCTTTTTAACTTTGTGAATGTCTTCCCTGGGTTTATGCTACTGAACTGGAAACTCCACTGGGGATGTCCAGCACTAGGATGAAAATTACTGTTCTTCTATTGCAGATTTCCAAGTAGATTGAAAATTTTCTTGGTATTGTATGTTCTTAGACCTTACATATCCTCTTATTTAAAAATTATATCAGCAAAACTAGGAATGCATACCAGATAAAGAACTGGTCTAATTGAAGTCAATAGTAAATGTTCTCAAAAGGTCAAGATGTTTTTCCAAAACTAATTCATGGTAACTCATCTCAAGAATAACAGAGCATAAAAAAGCATGTTTGTGTACTTGTATTTTCTACATTAACTTCTTAAAAGCTGTTGTCTATCCATGAAATCCTCTCATGGATGTTTCAATACAATATAATTCTGCTGATATGTCCACCATTCATTTGTGGCCTTCATTACGTTTGTAAGTCTGTTAGTTTTATTTTCAGAAAGACTCTTTTCAGCTAAGTTTTGTCCTCCTACTGAAACTTGGAATTAAGTGTTTGAGCTTGATAAGGTTTACTGTATGTATCTGTTTTAAAACAATAGTGAACGTAACTGCCTGGGAGATAAAGGCAAAGCAATGATCATATTTATTACGTAAATAAACCTGCATGCTCCTTTATCGGAACAGACCTATTTGCTAATGTGCAGTTTGGAAACAGTATATTTTTTTTTTTTGTATGTGAACTTGTACATGAACATTACATGCACTGAAACAGTATAGGAAACATATAACTTAACAACTGCTGGATTTCAAAAATCAAACTTTCCACCTTTGCAGTGATTAATATTTTTTGGATATTTTCATATGCTTTTCAGAATTTAATTTCTCTGCCAGAGTACTCCAATGGTCTAAATATAGGAGACTGTAGTGTTTTGAAGTGATATTTTGAAATTCATTTCCACATCTTAAAACTGACACCTGTTAGATCAGAATACAGTGAATTATGCCCACTCCTACTGCATTTCACTACCCATTTCTTATTCCGTGCTATTAAGGGTGATTCAGTATGCCTTTTGTGCTTGGCAGTCTGATTTCCACAGCTAAGAGGTAAGTATAAATAGCATGATTTCAATTGCAAAACATTGATTTCCTCCCAAAGCAGATGTTTTTTATCTAGCTAGTGATAGAATATTTCAGACAAGATCACTGTTCCTATTTACATTCAAAAATAAAGAGCAAAAAGAAAACATTACCTTGATACATTTGTGTTTTGATTGCTAAGTCGTGGTTTGTTTGTCTATCAGTCTTTCCTTTGCTAAGGTATCTTGGATATTCAAAATGCTTCTGTTAAAATTCTGTGCTTTTAAAGGCTGAATGGTACAAGCAGGTATTTTGCACGCCTGAAATTTGTTTTTTTGTTTTTAAACTAGAATGAGTACTGGTTTGGGTTTTTTTTTTGTTTTTTTCTTGGTGCTGGTTAACTACATGCCTCTTTGTTCCTTTCCTTTTTCCATTGATTGTTCTAAAATTCTATGAAATTAAAATGAACTTATGAGGCACTGGGGTCAGTGACAGAAGGGAGTAGACAATTCAGATATTCCAGATCTTACTGGAGAAGCAGAACAGTAACTAGCTATTGCCAGTGTTCTGGAAGGTTATGATCTGCATGGCTCAGATGCAATAGCAGAGCAGATAAGAGTTTATGGCTGAAACCTTTGTCTCTAAATTCATAGTTGACAAAAAGGCTCAGCTTGTTCAGGTTTGGTCACGCAAGACAAGTATGTACTTGTGTGTAAACAAGAATTTGATGAAAGCCTGCAGCTCCCTCAGATTTTGAATATTCTTATCTCACAAAATTGATACTTATTTTTTGACTGAGCACCAGGGCTCGAGGAAAGAATTTGAATCCTTATTAGTGTTTCTTAAATTGTCAGTGAAGCCAGAAAGATGTTCCCCACCTTCCTGCTCTTCTTCCCAGTCTTTCCTCATGAATTCTATAGTCCAACTGATATGTAAAATCTTATCTAGCAGCTGCAGCCATACAGATTTCAATAGATCCAACCCCCAAACAAAAAACCTGCCCCACCTCTACAGGGATTTTACTAGCACAGTTTTAAGAGGCTTTCGGGTTTGCATCTTTTGTCCCCTGCATAACAATAACAGAAGTGGCAGATTCTTAGTTTATGAAGTACAAATGTGTTTAGAATAACGTGTGTAAGTGCCCAAGGTTAGATACTAAGTTCACTTAGGATTCAAAAAACCTTACTATAATATTTGGGTTTTTGAACTGAATATGACAACACTTCAGTGTTTTGTTTCATCCAGTACTGTGATCTGTGGCTTATTTAGGTCAAAATGATTTGATGTCCAACTAAATACTTTAGTCCTTCCTAATACAATAGTATAGGTGTTATGTTTCTAAATCAGTTGGTAACTTCTTTTTAAAGACATATTGATTTTTCTTTCTTTCTCAGTGTGTATCGCACTAAATGTCACATTGAATTTGTGACTCTGTGAAGCCATCTATACTGCAGAATTTTAAATGCCTAGGGGGTGTTTTTTCTTCCTGTGCTAGTTTTAATCGAACAACTGACCCTTGCTACTTACCTGGGTACCTTGGGAGCTTCAGCTTCACCCCACTCTCATCAATTTATTTTTTTTTGTTCTTAGAAAATTTGTTCATTAAACAATTAGACTTCAGGCAGAAAAGCAAATTATATGTGGCTAGTAATGAGGTCAGAAGCTCCCACATACAACCTGTTGAGTCTTCACAGAGGAGCTATGTCATGGTAAATTATCTGCATGTACTGGTGAGCAGAGTTCTGGCAAGGGTGAATGAGAGGCTGAGCATAAAGGAGATCTCTAACACAAGAAACAATGGACATTCTGGTGAATCAGTCAGAACCATGTCTGCAGCCCCTGCTAAATCAAATTCTTGTTCAAGTTAGCAGCTGTGATAGCTACCTGCTAGGCTGCAGAATCTGTGCTAAAAAAGGTTTTCCCATTCCACTTTGATTCTGCCACCTAAGTTTAGTAATATGTTAATTGCTTTTGGAACCACTCTGTGGATAGACTTAGTACTGCATTGAATATGAAAGAACAGGAGGCTTGTTTCAAGAGGTGGATGGGGGTGTGTGGTTCCGTGACCATGAAAAGAAATGAGTACGTGGTGGTTTTAATTGTGTGTGACATCAATATTTTCATGACCCCCCTTTTGAATCAGAGCTCTTAAAAACTGTGTTTATGTTTTCCGAGTGCAGAGTTTCAGAGCGGAGAACCGGATCTTTACCTCGAAGCTGCATCAAAGCCAGACTGTGAATCTTGGGCTGTGGCACTGGGAGAGGCAAACTCGGAAGGTTTGCAGAATAAAATTCAACAGCTCCGGAGGCTGATCATGGAAATCAAAGAGGAGAGATCATCAGATGAAGCGCAACAGTTTCTCCCTTCATCCCAAGCAGACAGTCTAGGAGAGCCACAGTTCACAAGTAAGTGCATGTACTCATTTTACTGAGTAGTACAATAAAAATGGCCCACAATCTACTGCAGTAGAGAGAGTGTCAGAAACAGGGTACATAGTGCTTTTTACCTTGTTGATTGACAAACTGTAGTTGTAAAGGAAGAAAACTGTTCATTATCTTTCAAAATATAACGGGATTATATTTATTTATGCAGATAACCTTTAGCAAATGTGTACTTACTGCCTTTCTGACTCTTTCTCTGCATTCTGTTTTATTCATAAGACTTGAAAGTTAGAAATATCAGTTAGAAATACTCTTTTCTTCATTTGTGTCGTATGTGAACATTTGGACTGCTGTTTAAAATGTGGTCTGATAACTTTGATAAACGTTTAAAGCTTCAGCGATGCTTAAATTAGTATCACAGATTTTGTCTTTGTGATACAAAAGCACCCTGGGGATCTGAAAGCACGTAACCATATGTTGAGTTATATTTAATGTGCTGGAGTCTGGGTCACACTATTATGCGTTGTCTTTCAGCTGCCCAGATACTTAATCAAGTCTGTATGCAGTAAATTCATAAAGGTGTTCCAGACCAATGTGCTGACTCTACTAGTGGCAGAATTCAACTTGGAAACTTGCTATAATTCCATTAAAAACAAAGCAAAAGCCCAAATAAAAACCCCTGACAAAACAAAACAAAAAAACAAAAGCACCCTGGGGATCTGAAAGCACGTAACCATATGTTGAGTTATATTTAATGTGCTGGAGTCTGGGTCACACTATTACGCGTTGTCTTTCAGCTGCCCAGATACTTAATCAAGTCTGTATGCAGTAAATTCATAAAGGTGTTCCAGACCAATGTGCTGACTCTACTAGTGGCAGAATTCAACTTGGAAACTTGCTATAATTCCATTAAAAACAAAGCAAAAGCCCAAATAAAAACCCCTGACAAAACAAAACAAAAAAAGCCCCCACAACCTAAAAACATTTTTTTTTTTTTTTTTACTGATCCCAAGGCCTTTTTAGCTCTGCAGCTATAATTTTTCTTGCACTTACTTGAATTCTTAACTATAGTAACAAGAACAAGGTGAAACTAGACTTATTGGTCAATATCAGATTTTGGTGGAGCAAGAACAGATTTAAATTTTGGTGGTTTTTTGTTTGGTTTTTTTTGACTTTGTTTTTTTGTGTGTGGAGTTTGCCTATTTTTAATTTTTAACAAAAATCTTGTGTTCCAGTTCATATAGCAACTTGGTCCTTTCCTTCGGACTGAGTTATTCAGTACTGTAAAATGCTTAATATTGTTCACTGGAGACAAAACATAAATGTCAACAAGAAACAGTTTAATTTCTACGATGTTGGTACTGTAGTTGTGATCCATTGACTTCTGGCAGAGAGTGAACAATTGTTATTTAACTATCCTTCCAACATTTCTCTTATTGCAATTCTGTGGTTCACTCCTTTATCCTAGTGAAATTAGAAAATACTGTCCTTTGCAGTAAAAGATGCACTAGAACATGATTCCACACTGGTAAGAATTAAAATGTTCTCTTTGTCTTTGGTATATAAGAAAAGGGATTCATGTGCTGTTTTCAAAAACAAAAGTTTTTGTTGCTTTACAATTTATATGTAGGTCGGTAGCATGGTGATATATTTTACTATATTAATATAATTTGCATACTCTCATGAAACATGTTTTTGTTCTATTTTTAATGTGATGACATATCTGCTTAAAAATTAGTTTGTTAGATTTAGTATTTTTCCAACAGATATATATTTAAGTGTTATTGAAAATCTTACCAGTGCTCATCCATTAAAGACTGTTTTTTTTGCTTAGCAACTTCGTCCAGCCACAAAAAGTTTCTATTAGAGAGAAAAGTCTTTTTAAAAAGTAGTCTGGTTGTTTTGGGTTTATTTGTTTTTCCTTTTTTTTGTGTTGTTTTTTGTTTGGTTTGGCTTTTTTAGCAAGTATTTCATGCAAAGGTCTCTTTCGCTCTAAGTCTGTAACATAAAATATTACTCTGATTGCAATAGCAGGTGTTTAGAGGTATAAATTAGGCATGTGAAATTTTTATTATGTTGTAAAAAGCTAGAAATTAAAATAAAATTATTTCTAATTTCTTTTTTTCTTAACCTTAAAAGGTATTCAGAGAATTGCAAATGAGCCAAAGCTGGAATTCAGTCTTGGTAAGATACAGTTCTGACTTCTCAAAATTGATGGCCTATGTGTGTGAAGAGTGTTTATATATATACACACACATATATATGTGAAGTTATGTAATGTGTTACCTGTTAAAAAAAACAACAAAACCAACCCTGCTTTCTTTAGGTAGCACACCTGCCCATATGTATCTTTGAAAAACTGACTTTAGATTATTAGTTGGTTTTAATGGCTGAAGATTTATTGAGTCCTCTGTGCTGCTTTAACAAGTTGAAAATCTGTTCAATAGCTTTGTGAATGTTGTTTATGAAATGTTACTTATTGAGGGTGAGATATTTATGATGGAATTTTAACAAAAAAACTTTATTCAGATAAAAGTACTGTCTCTTTGGAACAAACTTTTATTTTAAATTGTTTATTTTTTTAGAGAAGAGTCAATATAAATATTACCTGATTTTCTATTTTTAATACTCAGAATAAGTACTTATATAATAAGAATTATACATTAGTGTAATATATATATGAGCACTTTGTTCCAGGAGGTGTTCTGTCAGCTCAAGCCTCCCTCTCTCTTCAGAGGTGTACAGCATGATTAAGATTGCTTAGACTGAAGTCAAACAAGCTGATTGAATCATCATGTATTTGTAATACAAGATGAAATGCACAGTATTTTCAGTCCAAACTGCTATTTAGAAAGAAAAATTGACAACTTATCGTTGGTCTTCCAGTGCAAAAAACTTTGAAGCTTTCAAAATAATATGTGAAATAATTCTTTGCTGTAGAATCACTAAACCATAATTTTGTATCTGAAATCAAAGTAATAGCTAGATTTCATTGATTAATGGTTGGACTCAATGATCTTAAGGGTGTTCTACAGTTATTCCCAGCTCCTGTATATGAAAAATAACACAGTTGCGAATAAAGTATATTTTGAAAAACCTGATGCTATATGCTGCATACATTCTGAAATAACTAAAATTTGTCCAACTTATGATTTTTGTATTCATAACCTGCTAACATGCACCTCTTGTTATATAGCTGTACACTGAGAAACTTTTTCTCAGTGCTGTTCAGTATCTGTTATATTTACTCTGATAGAAAAAAACTTGAAAACATCTGTTGTAAAAGTGTGTGTATGTGAGAGAGGAGGGAAACAGAAACATTCATAAGCAGGGCACTAAAAATCAATCAAACTCCACTATCTGAAGAATTTAAATTATCTGCAAATAGATAGCCCTCCAAAACTCCCCAACACAGCAAAGAAGATGGCGTCAGCCTGCAGGTCCCCACACTGCTCATTCCATCATGGTAGCCTGTTTCCTGGCCTGTCCTTTCAACTGGGTTACACTTGGCTTGTGCACTGCCAAGATGATGCCAATTTAAAAGCTGATAGCCTAGGGCTGTGCCCTTTGGGGCAGATGCAGTTCTGTCTAATACAATAATTTTTAAATTTCCTTAACTGTATCTGGGTAGCTTTACCTGTATGCTTTTAAAAAACTAGGTAGTTACAACAGTATGAAAACTTTGTCAAGTAGGTTTTCTATTTTTCTGCAGGAATTATTTCTGCTGAAGTTGTTAAATGTTGGCATGAAAGAAAGGTGTGCTTATCATTTGGGATAATTATCATGCTATGATAATGGTTAAGAACAATTCTGACTTTTCTGTGCTGTTCCATACACCTTTTACAGGTTATGTGACTGTAGTATTTGGGCATGGCTAGTAATTGCTGTGCTCCAGCGATAACAAACGCCCAGAACAACCCTGATGTGGTGTTGGAGAGGGAGGAATGTGCTACAGGCAGTGACTGCAAAATAAATGAGCCATACTTCGGTAGAAGTTGGTTTCAGTGATATAAATGTGCCCCAGCAGGCAGAAGTCTAAAAGCAATGTAAAGCCATTTTCAGACTTGTTCGGGCTTGTGCTGAACAGAGCTCTCTTCACTCATGGTGTCAGTATTTTTGTTTTCCATTTGGTTGTTTCT
This sequence comes from Chaetura pelagica, assembly GCF_000747805.2. NCBI lineage: Eukaryota > Metazoa > Chordata > Aves > Apodiformes > Apodidae > Chaetura > Chaetura pelagica. The sequence goes on along the minus strand of NW_009952533.1, from coordinate 7,755,587 downwards.
AGTAGGAATTTATGTTCTGCAGTTTGTTCTGCAGTGTTATTGATTGGGCCATTGCAGCTCTGTGAGTGATCTTACATGTTGCCTTCTGCTGCTCCTCAGGTAAATAAGAGCAGCAGTGGAAGCCTCTTGTTTTTGACTGGTATTCCTGTCCAGTGTCATAAGTTAGGGATATTTGGCAGTGTAGGCAACTGTGTAAAGCTGATTCTTAGTGTTTTGATGATAAATTAATACTAAATATTTAACCTTTACAGATTTGTATTAGGGGAATCTACCTTCAGTGACTGAGTGGTCCATGGAAGACTTCAATTTTATTTCAACAGTTATCCTTCTCACTGGAATATCAACATACTCATGGCAACATTTCCTAGCTTCAGGCAAATCACTCACTACTGCTGTGCTACTCGTGTGTGTACAAACGTACATGCATGCAGCAGACACCTTTTGCTGATAAGTGGGACAGGGACAGTTTAGCTGGGAAGGATGCATGTGCTGTTTGACCCAACCAGCCAGTTAAAATACCTCTTACAAGGGCAGCCAGTCAGGATGTCTTCTGTGCTGTTGACCTGGTTATTGATAGGCTGGAAGGGACTCTAACAGCCTGAACCTTCCATCTGGGAAACACACACTGCCTTGCTGTGCCAGCTAAGCCACAGGCCTTCCCCTTGGCTGCTGTAGGCCAAGGGCACTGGCTGGCTGATCATGCCTTTTGAAGGGTTGGTTTATGTCAAATTAAAGGCTTGGCATTAACTTTAGCTAACCTAGGTCTTCCAGGATGTCTCTGTGAGGCAAACGAAAGCCTGGTAAACAGGGATGAGAGACTTGCCTCAAGCAAACACACCTCTGCGTTCTGTGACTAGCTTCAGTAACCAAATCTTGGGGCTCTGTGCTAATGTCTCAACTTGATTAGGCTGGTCCTTGGCATTTAGAATTTGGAAGGCAAATCTAACAGCTAGTAACCTATAAAACTAGCCTCTAGCCCTGAAAGGATCTCTTACCTGTAATTTTATTCGTATGCATTATGTAAGGAATATGCTATTAGTTAAGTACCACATATATGTATGCAAGTAAACATTTGCTTATATCAGTTAATATCTACGTTTTTTAACTGTTTTCAAATTTTGTCAGTTATCACATAAATGTACTTTGTAACTCTTCTGTCAGTAGTTCATAAACAAAAAAAATAACATTCAGAAATGTAACTTTCCCGCAACTAAAACAGAGGGCAGCTTTTTAAGAATATTTTGAGAGATTCATAAAAGTTTTATTTAGGCACAGTAAATAGAAATACTGCTTTTCAACATGGGAATTCTGATAATTAGATTTGGAAATAAAGTTATTAAAAAAACTTGCTGGGGGCTGGTATTCTGTTGTGCTAGCAAACTTGCTGCATTCAATATCCATAACACTCTGGAAAGTGTTCTCTTTATAAAATGTGCAAAATATTGCCAAATTCTTATTTTATTTTAAAGTTCAGTTAAGAGGGGTTTTTTTTGTGTGTGTGTTTTTTTTATTGGTTAGTTTTTGCTGAGGTTAAGGCAAATAATAAAGCTCTTCTGAATTACAGTTTTCCATTGCAATACCTTAATCGTTTCCAGGAGAGAACCTGAACTTTTAATATTCTTTATTTTGGAGTCAGAACTTCCTTTAGACGAAGATTTTTGATTTTCATATGCCTGAGGACTCCTTGGAAGTATGGCTGTTTTTTGAACCTTGTAACTGTTGGGAAGTTTAACATTTCAAACTTTATCTTGATTGGCTTTTCAAGTCATTCTGTTCAGTATGTTGTGGCACATGTCAGTCTGTGCCAAGCGCTGAGTAGACAGGAAGAAGACAGCAAAAGGAATAAAAACAGATCCTGAACCTAAATAACAAACCAGTCTAACAAACAAGTGAAGATAAGGAGCTTTCCCATGACTTGGAAGTGCAGAGGGTCAGTTCTTTTATGGACGTCTATTTTGGAGTCACTGTTCTTGGCTGCTTCTTTAAAATATCCCAGCTCTGACTAAATACGTTGTAGGTTCCTGACTTCACATTGATTTCAGTGTAGCTAACTTTGTGATGTGTGAACTGATCTGAAGTATTAGATAATAGTTACAGGAAATGAATTATATTATGCATATTGGTGAATATTATTGAGAAGTTAAAAGTCTTGCATGTCTGAAAGTGCATTTACTTTGTGGTGCACAAGAGAACTCATTAATGAGAAAAATGAGGGAGCAGGTCAGAAGGGACAGCTGGTAGTTAAAGTAAGTGCTCAAACATGAACTCAGCAATAAATCTGATGTTAATATGGAGAAATGTATTTGAAAAATAGTCTAAGAGGAAAGTTTGTTCCTTCAATAAGCAGTAGCATTAATTTAGACACATTTCGGTGTTTTTGAATGTGTCTAATGGATTAGACTTGTGAAGAGGGAGTAAAGTAGAGCAGTTGTAAGTGTAGTATAATCTAAATAACTGTATAAAAGGAATGTCTCTGTGCATGGCATATTTGGGTACTCATTTTATTGAGAGCACCTGTGGAGCATCCCTAAAAGCTTTCTGTTTCATGGGAAATATGCTAGGGCAGTGAAGTTTGATGGCTTGTCCTACTGTTCTTTTAACCTCCTGTGTAATTTTCCAAGTATAGAGTAATGTCAGTCTTATGGTTATGTCCTTTTATAGGATCTCATTAAATAGCAAACAATTAATATAAACCTTCAACAAGTAGGTGAAAGAAGTAAAAATTAAAATGTTTGCAGTATCTATTTTCGTTTTACCAAATAGTAGGTCGATACAAGAGCTCTCTACATGTAAAGGCAGATGTTTTTATTCTTCACAGTAATATTTTTTCCAGAGTAATATTATGGTGGCACCTCTTGGAAAGGGTCTCAAAGCAGATTTAACTCTACGTACTAAACATACGTAGTACATCAATGCTGCTCAAATACAATGACTACATGACTTTTCCAATTCTGAAACATAATCTGGAGCTTTTTTAGCAGCTAGTATTGCTAGGCTGAACTTGATTTTGATAGAAAGGACCCTCTCAAAGCAGTAGCAATTTCAAGCCCAGTCTAGTAGGCTGTGCTGTCATGTTTTGACTTGAAACTTGTTGGAGGAGTTTCCTTTTTCCCCCACCTTATGCAGGTGAACTTGATCTACTTTTCAGTCAGTTTCAGTGCAGTTAAGGCAACATGTGAATTCCAGAAATGTTCTAAGGTAGTGAATGCCCATCACCTTTTGTGTCGTACTGTCATCTCTCTTGACAGCATTTGGTGAGGAAACAGGATAACACATCGAGCAGATTGATGAGTGTGATCCCCTAGTGTTGAGTGATGTTGACCTAGGGACTCCTGAGGAGAGTAAACTACTTCTTACTGTACTTCTGCATTCTGTGGTGCTCATAGTAAACTGTCTTGATTATATTCAGACATTATGTGAACACTACTGAAAAGTGATTTGAGGATGGATTTGCCAAGACCCCACATCCTTCTTTATTCACCTCTCTTCCCACAGTATTTTCTGTGCTCTTGAGAAAGATTTTGGGTTTCTTTTGTAGCCCTTGTCAAACTGAAAGTAACTGGGTTATTTATAGGCAGCATTCTGAAGCTCTGCTCCTTCATGATTGGTGCAGCTCTTCAGAAGTAAAGCATCTCTCCTGAATTTTGCATGCTGCACACTATCAGAGAAAAGAACTGTGTTTCAGTGTTATTGCTAAAACTATCCAGATACTACCATAGTGGCTTGATAACTAAAGGCCATTAAGTAGGCCATAAGGCTTCTACTGAAGTAACTAAAAGCGCAAAGGGTGTGTATCTGTGCTTTCTCCCTTTAAAGTCTTGCCTCCTCTTAGCCTTGTGTGACTCTTCTGTTATGAGCATATTCAGTCTCCTCCTTGTCCAATGGAAGGTTGACCCATTCCATTTGACAGGGTCAGCCTGCATTCTCTATTTGTCTTTCCAACTTCATTAATTGTTTTCCACCTCACTTTATGTATAGTGTATTATACCACTGTGGTTTGTTTACCTACAATGTTCACTACGTGAAACACACTTTTAAGAATGTGTTAGGTATACAGAGAAAACATTTTGAAAAATAGAAATCCAGAAAATTCTGGCATAGGAACGACTAAAAAGCTCAAAACCAGAGTAATTTCAAAAACTCGCATCCTTGTTTTTTTTTCCAGGTAGGTTAGGTTTGAGTCCTAGAGTTGTAGGCCAAATTTTCAAAACTGTATCTCTAGGCACTACTGTAATTTCAAAAATCTATATGTCAGTCCTTTTAGAGTAGGTATTGATTTAGTTTGCATCTAGAGCATGAGCATGCTGTAGTGAACCTTAACTATTCATCTGTACTAATTGTATCATTGAACATGCAAAGACTCAAAAATTCCCAGTAATGAAACTTTGGAAACTTTTTTTTTCCACTCAGTTCAAGAAGAACAGGGAAGTACTTGAAAGAGTCCAGTGCAGAGCTACTAAGATGATGAAGGGAGTGGAACATCTCCCTTATGAGGAAAGGCTGAGGGAGCTGGGTCTCTTCAGCTTGGAGAAAAGGAGACTGAGGGGTGACCTCATCAATGTTTACAAATATGTAAGGGGTGAGTGTCAGGGAGATGGAGTTAGGCTTTTCTCAGTGATGGCCAGTGATAGGACAAGGGGTAATGGGTGTAAATTGGAGGATAGGAGGTTCAAGGTGAATATTCGGAAAAAAAATTTTACTGTAAGAGTGACAGAGCACTGGAACAGGCTGCCCAGGGAGGTTGTGGAGTCTCCTTTACTGGAGACATTCAAAACCCACCTGGATGCGTTCCTGTGTGATGTACTCTAGGTGACCCTGCTCTGGTAGGGGGGTTGGACTAGATGATCTTTCGAGGTCCCTGCCAACTCCTAAGATTCTATGATTCTATGATTTGGAAGACATTCATTTACTGTTCTGCCTGCTTCTGGCACATGGAGAGAATCTGAAACATTCACTGTGTGATTCAATACGCTCTAGAGATAAGATCTATTTCTTTGTAGAATAGCTACATATCCGTATATAGAGTTATACAGATACCTATTCTATGTATGTGGTACATATAGATATGAAAATCTCTTTCTTTTATCTAGTATAGCATTACTCATTTTTTTAAACTGAATTATCTACTTAGTTTCTGTGTCAGTAAGAAAAAATTCTTTATAGAAGTAGTTGCAAATATTTGAACTTCTTGTAATTCGTTGCTACTTAATGATATTAATGAAACAGCTGTGATTTGCAGAAATTAAATTTCTGCGTAGGTTATAGAAATTCAAATTCTACTTTACATCATACAGTTAGTTACTGCATTGGGCTCATTAAAACACAGGGGAATTTATTTGCTTGAAAATGGATCAGAGCACATGACGAACCAGCATGATCATTAGTGATCAAGTGATATGACTGAGTTGTCTATTCCAGTATGACGAGTGAAGAGATCCTCTGATGTACTGATGTGAATAGAAAGTTGCATGAGGATGTTTTGGTGAATCAGTATTAGTAAGCCTAGGTCCAAACTGGGTTTTAGGCAGTTTTTTTCTATTCTATAAAATCTAAGTATCTTCTGTTTCTGGAAGCTTTTGCTTTTAACAATTTTTTTTTTAACTATTAGGAGACAGTGGATGACAACCTTGTAAATACAAACATCTATAAATCAGGGTTGTAACTAAGGGAAACATTAAAATCCAGTAGAATTAAGATTTTCACAGTGACTCTCACATGTTTTGAAGTAAATGCTTATCTGGAATTTGGAATATCTACGGCTAATCTGCCTAGAGAGGAGTTTGTAGATACCTGAGTTTGAAAAGCTGTTTAATAGTTGAAAACATTTTTATCATCTTAGTTCTCAAGGGATGCAGCTGATAATAGGATTAAATTTTGTTAGAATTGTACAAATGCTGAAATCTTACCAGAATTAGTAAACTGCTACATTTACAAGGCCAAGAAAAATGGAGGAAAGACCTTTCTTTTCCATATCTTAAATAAATAAAATTGGTAGGCTTCTTAGTAAAACCAATTTATTCTTGATATTGAAAAAGATGCTTTTGTGTCTGCTTCACATTTTTATTATAAATGTTGTGAATACTCTCATGTTTGCAAAATTCCTTCTCTCAAAACTTGCAAAGGGCTGAGGTTTTGTTTATGCTGAAAACTACTATTTTTTGTGAGGCTGAGTGCTAGTTCAGTGCCCAAGAGAGGCAGGGTACTCGAAGCAGATCAATTGCAACAGCTCAATCTTAGCATGGGTTTCTCTACTTCATTCTTACTGATAAGGGTACTAATGCTGCTTTGCTTGAACTAATTCTAGTTTCTGAGGAAACATACTCAAAGCCATCAGAAACCTTTGTGATAATTTGTAAGGCTTATTGAATGTTACATAGGATAAGTGTTCCAGAGTTATAGAGGAATGTACAGATGTTGGTAGAGATTAAAGCAGTTCTGTCAAAATTTATTAATAGTTTCTGATACAGGTATTAATAAAAAACCCAAACAACTCGGTAGGTACCTCGATTTGTCCTTTATCTTTATAAGCATAATGCTTGGCTTCTGATGTATGAAGTTTTCTTGTGAATATGACACAAACTTTTAAATTACTCTGATGAAACTGAAAACTTGTGTTTCCAGGGTATTTTTAAGCTAGTTCATAAGAATGTGGGATTGAAATTCATTATGTTAGAGATAAGTTATTTTTGGCACATGCTGCTGCTCTTTTTTCTTATTATTTTTCTCTTCCTGCTTTTCCCCCAAAATACACCTCCCGCTGTGCATGCTTTCTCTGAACTGTCCTGCCAAGCTATGTACTCTTCCTAGTTCATTTTTGAACCTCATTCTCTCAAATGAGTTTCTTCAGATGCCCTAGCATGCCTACCATGTAGGTCTCTCAGATTTCATAGTATGGTCCTTGGTTTGGGGTGGTGGGGTGGTGTTTGTACATGAGTTTAACCTATTACAGTTTTAGTCTTGAGGGTGCCAGAGGGGAGGAATAGAGCGAGCAGGAGAGGTATGTATGTTCATTGGCTGAGGTGGGAAGGGGAGAACAGCAGCTTACCTGTCAGTTTTTTGCTAAGGAAGGATTTTTTATGGTCAGAATCTTCCTAGACAAGACTGGCAGTGAGCCCACTCTGCCACTGCATGACCAACATGACCACAGGTGTACAGGTTACATAATGAATGACCTGATAGCTTTGCGCTTACCTGATACATAATGATTCCGTGACTGATTTCCTTATGGATCCAGTGAACTGGGCTGAATGAGGAGCACTATTTAGATCCTTACTGAGCATAATTTCTATTGCAGACATTTATACACAGAGAGGAGCAAGCCAAATAAGGAGGATGAGTTATTCCTTTGTTCTTATAGCAAGCTGGGTAAGACTTTCTTACCTACAATAGAGGTTTGGATGGCAGTCCTGGCACAGCTGCCTTCTTCCAACCTTTCCCTACCTCCCAGGAAGCTGACATTTTAACTATTCAGGATGTAATTTTGTTATATTTTTAATTCCTTAACCATGCTGTTGTTAGGGAGGCTCAGAAGGCATATAGTGCCTGCAGGATGTTTTCAGCAATAGATGTTAGACTATCCACAGCTTCATTACTAAGAATAAACTACATTTTCATAAATCCTTTAAAACTGCACTGCTTTTCCTTGTAGAAGAGCTTGTTTTCATCCAACTGCAATGTCTGGTAGCATTAAAATTTAAAACTTCATTTCTTATTAAAAAATAAACTGTATATACCACCAAGTTCACTTAAGAGACATTTTTTGGTATCCCTGGTTCTGTGCCTCAGTGGCTGAAATCTTATTTTTCTCTGCTGTTGTACAATGCCCTGTATGGTTCTGGGATTTCTTCTAGGAAAGTACAGGAAATAGTTGTATTTTGGAGTTATTGGACAGAGTCAGTTGGGATGGCAGAAGTAACGTTTACAATTAAGGGACTGGAGATTATTAAGGAACTAGACCATTCTTCATATAAGGAGAGGCTGAGAGGGTTTGGACTGCTCAACCTGGAGAAGAGAAGGCTCATAAGGGATCTTATCCATGATAATACCTTACTATCCCTGACTGTAAGGCACCTGTTGAATTGATCTAGAAATTCTTCAGGGTCTCTAAATATTCCTTCATAAATATGTTGAAGTTAGACTGTTTAAAATTATTGCCATCTATGTGGACTTCAGCAGTTTTGGGAAGTTTCAACTCTTGTGTTGTTATTAGTGTGCCTCACATAAGGATGTCACAGCATTCTGAATTGCCTCTCTATTTGGGCAAAGAATGAGATAGGACTGAGGAGAGTTGAGCAAATGTGGAATTAAAATTTTGGGAATGCTCTTGGCCTGGAATTACATTTTTCTGCTCTTTTTTTTTTTTTTTTTTTCTGTATGTTTGCATGCAAAATTTTGTTTTGTGTTGTTTGGGGGTTTTTTGTATTGTCACAGGGAAGACTTACTTGTGGGAATGCTTGGAAAGTGCAAGCTTGAAGTTGAATATTTGCTTTATATGTGTTTGCAGCAATAATGTTGGTCGGAAATAAAATTTAAATGGATGGCTCTACCCTGAGTTGAAACTCTTCCCTTCTTCCAGTGGGGTGGAACAGAGCTGTGGAGTGACTGTGGACAGTGACCTGAATTCAATGATAGTTTAATGTAAAATAATATATGTAAAATATAGGAATTACCTTTCAAATTACCTTTGACCCCTCTACACCAGCTGCCATTAAGTCTTCCTTGTTTTTAAAAGATATTGAGACTGCTTCAAGAGGAAGACCTTACTGTCTGTTGGTATGTTCTATCTGGAGTGATAGTTGGCAACTTTTTGTGTTTTGTAGCTGCTGTGTTAGAGGTGGGCAGAAGGAAGGACCTGTGCATCTGCCCTGTGTCTGACCTCTTTCTGGTCCAGCGCTCCATTGAACGAAAACGGGCACTGGCACCATTTTGCCTTCAGCTGCCCTGCTGGGTCTGTTGTGAAGGAAATCAGCAGTGATGGTTTTGCAGAGTGCAGACCAGCATCTGTGACCTGCCACTGCCTGCCAGCCTGACACTGTCAAGATAGGTGTGTGGTTTGCAAATCCTGGTGGGGCCTGAGACGGGCTCGGAGCTGCTCAGCGTTGTCAAAGTTGAGGCCATTGGGGCATGCCCAGAAGCCAACCTGCAGGCATGCTGGGACCTCTTACAGCTGAAACTTAAAGTCTTCAGGTATTTAAGCTATCTCCAAAGCTAGGTAGCAGGTGTGCAGAGGCTTAGAGTGTTCTTTTCAAAACCCACTCATGGACATCTGCGTCTTTTAGCGAGTTTATGCTTGACATTTTACTGTCACTTGTTGCAGTTGGTCTTTTCTAACCTTCAGCTCAGTCTGTAAAACACTTCATGAAGAACTGTCTGGAGAATTCCTCACATCTCTTGCCTTATTTGCCTTTCTCCTTGAAGATGAAGTCACTTTATAATTCCAAAAGAGTATAGGTAATTTGGGAGACAAAAATCAAACAAATTATTTACAGATTACACTAGTTGTGTGATTCATGCTTCATGTTATGCAGAAAGGTAATGGCTAAAGAGATATGAAGTGATTCTGTTTTGTTAGCCCAATAAGATATTAAATTAAACATTTTAAAGTAATTCTAAGTATGGATAGCTCTTAACTTTTTTGACTCTAACGGTACTGCACTGCTTAAACATGAACATTTGCCATTCAAATGGTAGTTGTTAAATACATTGCTAAATATGCCTATAGAAATAATTGCAGTAATATTTCTCATGTTATAAAACATTTCCCAATTGACTTTTAAAAAATTCTCATATATGGAAACAGAAGTTCCATAAAAAGCGAAGCATCTAATTAACAGAAGGCTGAAGTCATTCTCTCCTTTTGAATACATTAGTTATAGAAGTAGTTATTTTTGGAACTTTTGAAATGCATGTCCTGCAGTGAGATTTGACTTGAAAATTACTTATCTCTGAAGGCCCTGAAAAAACTGGAATTCTCCTAAATGCAGCACACCAAATTCCCACACGACAGTGGGTGCAGCATGACAAGCAGACTGACCTGAAGTGCTTGGAAGGGCTGTACTGAAAACAAAGCAAAAGGCTTAAGAATGCTTTTCTTAATAGTTTTTCTCCCAGCTCCTGTGGATAATGAACTTTCTAGTACAATTATGGACATTTTAATTCTTGTGATTAACCATATTTGCAGGGTTTTTTTTTTCCTTTTATGTGGAATATGAAACTGAAATGAAACTGAACTAAATTTTAAAAATGCCTATCTTGTGAAAAAGCGATCAAATGCTCAAAACAAGTTAAAGCTGACACTTTAATCTGAAATCCTGTTTCATTTAAGATAGATTTCTGAGGGATTGAATGAGTACAGAATTTAAATGTGATGGCTTAAGAACAATTTAATGTTGGCATTCTTTGAAGACCAGAATTCTTCACACCTAAACAGCAGAGGATTGTTGGCTGTAAGATTGTGAATGAAATGCTTTAAGAGCTAAAATGGCCTATCACTGTGTTAAACTTTGAGATCCAAACCTGCTGCCATTGAGATAAAAAGCAGCAATACCTAGGTCATTCCAGATTTAAATCTCAAATCTGCCAAGGAGTCTCTCTACAGACACTAATGATGGATTGTTTTTTCTCTGCTTTTAATCCTTAACTAATTATTACTTCATGCAAAGGAGTTGAAATAATCTTAAATTGTTTTTCTGGGAAGAACTCAGCTATGTTTTTGCAGATGTCAACACATAGAAACCTAGGCAGTTTCAAACATGGTATTGTAACATGTAAACAGCAGTTTTTCACCTTTGAAGAAACACCTGCTGGAAATGACTGTTTATAGTATATGGAACCAACTTTTTGGTTTAGCATGCAGTTTACTCTGGAGAAATCATTAATATCTCCTCCTTTTAGATCTGTCTCAAAATAACACCTGCAGAGCTTTTGTAAATCTGTGAGTTTACAATTTAAAGTAATAACTATGGGCAAGTATCTTTGAGGGAAAAGACAAGCATAAATGCTGCATTAACAAAGTTACTTTAATATGGCATCTAAGTGTCATGGCAGCTTCAGTCAGAGTGATATTTGTTACCCTTTGTTTTTAAGGGCTGTTTGTCTCTACCAACAGAGTTCTTGTGGTTGAGACACGCATTTTGGAGAAGTTTAGGAGTAAAGGTTATTTCTTCAGGATAAAAACAAGTCCAAAGTAGATGAATCCAAAGTGCTCTTGGGATGTGGTTTCCTTGAAAATTGTCCTCTGACACAACTCTTGATCTGTGAGCTTTTAGTGTTTCTGGACTCTGTCATTTATGCGAAAAGATACAAATTATGTAATATTTAACTCCTTATGAAGTGGTTAGACTTTGCTATCTTACACTGTTAAAAGCTATTAGTCTAATTTATTTGTCAAAAAAGCTGTTTTGAAATTCATTGAGGAGTAAAGCATTTTCTCTTACTTGGATCTCTAATTTAGGTATTAATCCAGAATTGCCACCCTTTCAGACAAGCCTTACTTACATCAGAACACCTTCTACAGCTTGCATGCAGATTACTTGCCATTTATCATGCATTTCCTGACTAGGAAATGTAACCAGGACATCATTACAAGGCTAAAAGTGGTTGTTCTGAGTTGCAGAAATATATTTTCTCCTTTGATGAAAAGTGTCTTGCTCTTATTTGCCTTGACTTTGAACTGCATTTTAGTCTGGTTTCCTTTTTAGACATGTCAGAGTGGTTTTTTTGTTTTGCTAAAAGATAGCCCCTGGCATATTGGAGCTACTAGTGCTCTGCGTTCTCTTTTCTGTCGATACTGTGTTTAGACAGAGACAACACTTGACAGGCACCTATGCAACAAGACCCGGTTGTGAATTGGCCTAGCATTTAGTATCCCATGGCGGGGGGGGGATTAAAAAAAGTACAACTATAGAGCTCAGTCTTTTTTCTTTTTTTTTTTTTTTTTTTTTTTTTTTTTTTTTTTTTTTTTTTTTTTTTTTTTTTTTTTTTTTTTTTTTTTTTTTTTTAATTTAATGTCCATGCTTTCTCTCCCTTGAGTGCTACACACAGAGTATTACAGTGCTCAAACTTTTCTGTTGTGCTTCTTTGAGTGTAGTTTTTTTAAGAAGTCTTTGTGGAACTGATCAACACCACATTGCTTCCTTGCTCTTCTTGCCAAGGAGGCTCCATCCTTGGCATATGTAAAGGAAGGAACACGAATCTTTTCAGACAAATGAATCTTAAATGTTCAATTATTTTTTTCAGGGTCTTTTGTGAGTTAATATCATTTTCAATAGCTCCCTACTGCATCTCGTGCTGCCACCTTCAGTATGATCACTTTTACTATCTAACTTTTTAACATACAGAAGAAATGAATGCTTTTATCCATTAGCAGTGTCTCATGGGCAACAGGATTACAGCCACATAGTTGATTGGCTTATAATTAATTAAAGAGCTGACTCCAGAAAAGTTTGTGAAAGGTACATCCTTATCACATCCTCTAAAACTGCACTGTTGTTTAGATATACTTGGGTCAATGTTAACATTGGCTAGTTTGGGTGGTTGTAGCAGCATAGTTGTGGGACCCTGAAATCTTTTTCAGCCTGCACGACATGATGAAGAAGCAGAATAGGTCCCTCCCTGCTGAATTTTGGGCTCCTGTAGCTGAACTTGTACCCAGAATCCAGAGTAGCAGCACAAAGCAGCTGCACTGCAGTGAAGCAGCACCCTAGAAGACTTCAGGTTGTGTAGAGTTCTTGTTGAAGCTTGTTATCTGATGTGGTTGCTGGACTCTGTGTTGCTTATTGCCTTCCTTTTTTGCTTCTTTCCTCACCAAGTCTGGAAGTACATTGTAAAGATGTGTATGATGACGTGGATTTGGAGTCAAGCTAAGGAACAGCTGAATTTTCTTTACATGTTAGAGAAAAAGGCTGTCTCTTCAGTGTTGTAAAGTAGTACTGCATGCTGAGGATCAAAACCATATAATGCTTCACTTGACAACTGGTATAGCAGTGTATAAATGCTTATGTCAAAGGAAGCAATGTATGCTGTTATAGTAAGAACAGATGTGGCAGACTGAGATAGACTTGGCATTTTTGTTTTCATCTTTTTGTGGTATTGCTGTACATTTATTTAATTTCTGAAGAAATGTTCAAAGTTAGGAACCAGCAGAATATATTTTATGTATTAAATCTGAAATAAATTTTTACAGGTTCTAGATGTTTACTCTGAGCTTACAGTGTAAAGAAACTAATAGTTAAAAGAAATAGGGAAGTCTCTACCTTTTGCTCTCCTCCTTGATTCAGCTGGCACTTAAACTTTTAACCACTCTAATTTGAGGATAGCAGAAAATCTCTGAAAGAAATTACAGCAAGTTTACTACTTTATTAGATACTTGATATGAAAATATTGTGAAATGGTATTTAGCTCTGTTTCCAGGAAATTTGAACCCTTTTGTGATATTCTAAAATACCACCAATATCAAAATAAATTACAGCCGGAGAGTAGCAGTATCAAAATCTATTTTGATATTAATGTTGAAGTTTAGTGATGTATAACATGTTTTTGTAAGACTTCAGGCTTTTAACTTTTTATTTATTTATTTCTCTCCTCCCTTCTCTCACCAGAGTGGTTAAGTCACCTTCAGGTCAGAGCATAAGTGTCATTAATAGGCAGTGCTATGAGCAGAATAATTTTGCACAGAAGGTAAAGAGTATAATTGAGAATCTGAAGCAACAACAAGAGGTTTGCTGTGCTGTCACTAGATCACTGCAGCATCTCAGAAAAACAAGAGTTCTCTGTGCTGTTAGAAGCACAGTGTACTCAGTAAGGAAATGTAGTCTTTATTTACTTTTTTATAACTAACTATAGCACTGCATTAAAAAGATACTCAGAGACACTTTAGATTCTCAGATATGGTTTCAAAAATTAAAAGAGTTTAAAAATATTAATAAAGAGCAGTTTCTTTCATAACTTAAGGAGCCAGCTCTTTTGAGCAAAGCTAGAAATTCACTTCATGACCTTGGTAGCTTAAGTCTAGAGCACAGAGGTGGTGTAAGTCAGTTATACACAATTGCAGATAAAGCTGGAGGAGCCTGATCATTAGCAGTTGGATGCGCTGGAAAGAGATGGTGCAACATTAGCGATGGATTTAATGCACTACCAAAATAGTAAATTGCACTGAATGGATGGTTAACACATGTAACTATGCATTCAGTTCTGCAGTGGAAATATGATGCCTGTGAGCTGTATGTTGATCCAGTCAGCCACTTATATGAGTCTTTTTCATCTATCATACTTAAGCTCTATAAATAACTGGGGGTATCCAGGCTGAATAGCAAAGCTGGAATATGAAATAGGCCTGTTCTAACATGTCAGAAGAATTGAAACCCATGCTCAGGAAATTGATATTATTACTGCTGGTAATGGCAATGTGAAGTCACAGTCTAAGCCTTTGCATTTGTTACCTTCTTGGAGAAGGCAGAAGGATGCAGTTGGAAAGTGCTTTACTTAGGGCTGTAGTCCAGCATGAGACTTCAAGTAAATCCTAAAATTTCTTTAGTGTTGCAAAACCCAGGGTGGGCAGAACTTATTCAGAAATAAATCACTTCTGATTTTGACAGTGGTAAGTATAATCAGATTTATCACTTGATATGCAAATAGGATGATGAGTGCAGCTGGCACCTCAACTCCTGGGCATGTTCATTTACCCCTATCCTCCATCAGCATACAGCATCTTCCTCCAGCAGTGCTCATATGTATCTTACTTCAATTACTCTTGCTGTCTATAGAGATGTCATAGAGATATCTTTTTTCATACTTCATCTCATAAGACTTCCTCATCATCTCTTTCTTCTTGGACTATTGGTAAAAATAGTTTTACTTAAGTAAAAACCAGTGGATCCTTATATACAATAATATCCAATATACATTGCCCAAATGCAGTCTTCCATTCCATAAATTCTTTTCATTGCAGAGTTTACCTGAGTCTGTTTTAGTCACTACTGTTAATGAGTATCCCTCCTAATATGTACCTGCTTAATGACTGTGCCCTCGCTTTGCAATAGCATGGATATTATAATTTCTGTGGCTGCATCCTTTGATATTTAGTGT
Source organism: Chaetura pelagica (assembly GCF_000747805.2). Taxonomy (NCBI): domain Eukaryota; kingdom Metazoa; phylum Chordata; class Aves; order Apodiformes; family Apodidae; genus Chaetura; species Chaetura pelagica. Next base: position 7,740,503 of record NW_009952533.1, on the reverse strand, counting down.
TGTACAGTGAATTTTACTTGGAGTCCACATTACAAATTACTCTGAGAGTAACTTTTCTATTCTTTTGGTCTCTAGGTAGAGGTGTTCTTTACACAAGAGCAAACTGAAGCATTCCTGCTGACACATAAAAGGGACAACTAATTAGTTGTATTTATGATAAACCAATTAATATTTATTATGGCACACTAACTAGAGGGATGCTCATTAACACCATTCTGTGCTATTAGTCCTCAAATGTTTTCCTTGTGTGCTTTCAGGCATATTTTACCATGCAATGAACATGTCTCTGTCCTGTTCTCATCCCTCTTGTAGTTGCATTTACATTCCTAGTTCCAAAGTGTGGTGAAAGCTTTCTGGTGCATTCTGAAGTTGTATTATTCCTAAGCATGTATGTGTGCCTGACTGAGTATATTATTTTCAGCAAACATGGTTAGTGCTGTGTGTTCAGCGGATGCAGAAGCAGCAGTGATGTGCACTTTCTTCTCCCGTGCCTCCATATCCTCCTCAACAGCCCCTCAGGGTGGAGGAAAGAAAACTGTGTACTCTTTAGTGTTCTGCATGTAGCACAGGTTAAAATGAAATGTTCTCCTATTTAATGTGTCCTTTCGTCCCCCAAGGAATAGCTGCACCTCAGTTCATTAGTCTGTCAAGACAGACTGTACATTATTATTTATAAATTAAGTTGCTTTGGGGTAATAATGCTGCTGCAATGCTAATGAAATGAAAAAAAAGTTTGAACATTATGTTCACATATATATGTGTGAGACACACAGGCTTCTCCCATGCCCCTTGTCTTATGATACTAGTAATTTTCTGTTCTGAGACCATATAAACTAGTGTGCCCTGGAGACAAAAGGTCTACGGTGGTTAGTTTCTGTCCCTTGCCAGCCCCTTGGGATCTGTTTTGTTTTGGAAAATGGGAAGGAATTAAGCTGTAGGAAACAATGGTGTTTCTGTCACTGGTTAAAGGGAAAATGATCTTGTAAATTGCCATGTAGGTTTGAACATGCATTGTGTGAATCCTCATCTGGGAAGACATTGACCAGTATGCTATGGTTTTCTCATCTAACAAAAATAAACATTGACATTTCAATGTAATTTCCCAGGTTTTGGGCTAGGCTTTGGCTTCCTTCCAAATGACTCTGTGAATTTGGAGCTGAAGATGCCTTCCAGTCCCTCTGCCCATGTGGTTTGTTCCAGCTACTGGATCTTTATCAGTTCTGGGAGATGCTGCATATCCCCATTTCTCTGCCAGATTAATTTCTTTTTACTCCAGTGGGCATACCGCTTGAAGCACTGCTGAACATGTGGTCAGAATTGTTACAGTTTCAGGGAAGGCAGATGATGTATTTCCAGACTGTTTTTGTTTGTGTTTTTGTTTTGTTTGTTTTTCTCCAGTTTATTGTTGCTTAGTCATTGTTCTTTTTGAGTCTTTATGTCTGTGCTCTATTACTCCATACAGGTAACATTTTCAGAAGTTTCTCTCTGATCCCCTGAATTGGTCACTGAAACTGCAAAGCAAGATTCTGCTGTCTTTACAGCTTATCCCAGTTTTGAGGAAATGGTAGCTAGCCTTTCTCTTCTGTTGACTTGACCTGTGCACACAGAGGAGGATGAAGAGCACAGCCAGTGTATTAGTGCTGCATAGAGAACAGTAAAACGCTGAATGTAGCAGGACTTGAGAATCAAACATCTACTTCTGTCACAGGACATGTGGTTTGTGTGCATTGTGGTGGTACTGAAATGTGCAGGACAGTGTACAGGCATTGCTGATAGAGAAGGAGCATTCGTTTACTGTGATTGATGTAAGAATATTATTATAGTGTTAATAGTGGAACAACAACAGTAATGACAAATAACTATTAATATTATATTTGCTTTTTTTCTTTAGAAAGTAAGTGTTAAAGGATAACATTTATTAAATGTTATGTGTTTTACGAAATGTTAAATGGTAAGACAGCTTTATATGTAGACTGCAGAGTTTTGCACAATACATAAGTAGTTTAAATATATTCTAGAGCAATTCTCTTTCCTTGCAGCCTTTTATCTTGCTCAACCTGTAATGATTACTTTGCTGTCTCTTTTCCTTTGCTCCTCTCCTACGTAGAGGAGTTGTTTCTTCCTGCCATCTTAACTTTTTTCTTTGTTGATATAAAAGCATAAATTATTCCTAATGTGGTTCTTCCTTAAACATTCGCTGTACGCTGATAGGCTTAGCAGAGATGGGATCACCAGGGGAATGGATGACTCAGGCTTTTACACACTGAGTCAAAAGTCACAATGAGTCGATTCATATACCTTTGGCATGTAAGTACAAGCTGTCATTTCATTTCACTGAGTTTTGTTGATGAGTTTTTCCAGAATTAATTAAAACATAGTGAAGTATTGAAAAGTAATGTGACTTGTACATGGTCTGCTTAGGCATTGGCTATGCTGGGAAGTGCGTTGGTGTTGCAACCTGATTTCACTGTTATATTTGCAGTAAAGGAAAAAAACTTAGCATGCGTTTCACGTTTGTATTTTAATCAGTTACTTTTTGAGTATTATGTCACTAATGACCACCAATGTGTTTTAAGTATATGACATATAGCTGTTATTTCACTTTCACATCCATTTAATGTTTCTCTTTGTCCAAAGAATGTTGACTGAAGATTTTTCAGGCATACTGCTTGTAAAATAGTTCAAAGGGCAATAATGCAATGTGGGGTTGTGGAACTTGCCCAGCAGTGAACAGGATATAACAAACTGCTATTCTTTTGCATCAGTCCTTATTTTTAGTCCTTAGGTTTGTTAAACATTTCAGCTGGGCTGTTTTTAAGGGAAGTGATGCACTCTGGCTTAAATGGACAAATTCTGTGTCACCCCAAATCATCAGTTCTCTGTCAGCAACAATCTTAATGCATATCTTCTCTGACTGAGAGGGTAGTTGTGAGTAGCAGTAGCCTAATGTCACAATACAGAAAAATCAGTCATCAAAGTAGATTCAGGTTTGATTTTATTTCAAGTATCTTTTTTCAATGGGGTCTCCTAAAGAATTCTGATGCTTTGTGCTGAGCCTCCCCACTGGAGATATGCAGATGAATTATCCACATGTCAGCTCTACCCAGTGAAATTCAAGATCATGTTGCTAAGGAGCCTTTTTACAGGAAAATGATTCAGTGGCTGGCTTGGCCTACTATCACAGAAATAAATTGTTTTCTATGCTCAGGTATGACCAAAGTGGTGACCACTTAGTACAAAACTTCTTCCTAAAGGTTTCTCAATAGGATGAAAGCCTAAGTTGCTAAAAAGCACTAGCTTTTCTTGGTTGCTAAAAGAATTAATTGCATCTAGGTGACATATTTGAGACAATCAACAAGAAAATAATTATTTATGGGGTATTTACCTCCATTCATTGCACACTAGTACTTTTTACAAGAGTTGAGCTCTAGGGTTTCTATCGGAGTCACTGATGAGGTTTTTTTGTGGGATTTGTTTTTGGGTTTTGTAAGTTTTTTGCTCTTTCTGTACTTCCCTTCTGTTGTATACTTGTCACCTTTGGAAGTCCCTTGAATTGTGATCTGGCTAGCTTTCCTTTGTGGTGGGCATGAAAAATTTTACTATATCTGTTAGTGTTCCAGCTTTTGGTAGTGAACATGAGTTCTCTCAAACTATGCTTTACTGGGCTATGTTCTAAAAAGATTATTATGGAGTGGAAAACTAAAGGACTGGGTGGTGACATAAGATCTGGATTTGCAAGGAGAAATGGCTGTATCTGGAAACTTGAATGATCTGATACTGCATCTGTGGTTAGCTTTAGAGAGGTTATAGTTCAAATAGGTTGGTGTCTGCCCAACCTTTTCTGCTTTGGTAACTGCTTTTCAGTAACTCTATTCATATAGTTCTTCAGGTCATATCAAGTAATCCTAATACTTAAAGTAATTTCAAATAATGTGATGAGCCTTAGTAGCAAGGAACTGCTGGCAACTTGCTATTAGAGTGTTTGGCGGTTGTATTTAGCTGTTTCATAAGGACATAATCATATACAAACATTTCTTCTTATCCCACTTTTACCACCAAGTCATGATAGGATCAGTTTGGGACCATCTGCCGAGAGATTTCATCGGTAACTTGGGCTAAAGCAAAATATTTTAAAAATATTCTGTGAAGGTTAGATTTCTTTCCTTCTCTTTTAACTGTTCTGGAAGAGTGGCAAATAAAAGTGTCGTCATCCAGTTTTCCTTTTATTTCCTCAAGCAGCAGGTCCAAGCCCAAAGGAAAAAAGTATAAACCAAGCTGAATTGGTCTTTTGTATGTATGAGAGCTTTCTCTGCCTTGGCTTCTCATCAGACCAGGTTTGCTTGCTGTGAGGATAATCTGACTTGCCTTTTAAAATGTTAAAGGTCAGCTGTACTTGAGGAAGCCCCTGGTTGGCAGTGACTTCTAGGAAATATCCTCAGCTCGCTCTTGACAGTTAGCCTCTCTGAAACCGTAGCCTTTTCTTACCTCTGAGATCCCAGTGTAGTCTGATGCATTGCAGAAAGCACCGAGTAGATAGATCCTAGCACAGTATTCACTATTTATACGTTCCTTATTGAAGAATGTAAAGTGGATGGGATCTGCATTGGAGCCAATGCATGCCCCATTAGTCTGCATCATGTCTGCAGGAGTAGCTAATGGTGCATTTGTTTCTTTGGGAGATTCTCCTCCCCCTCTAATCAGCCCTGGTGGGTCCTCACTTGGAGTATTGTGTCCAGTTTTGGGCTCCCCATTTCAGGAGGGACAGGGATCTACTTGAGAGAGTCCAACAGAGGGTGTTGAGGATGACTAAGGGACTGGAACACCTGCCTTATGAGGAAAGGCTGGGAGACCTGGGGCTTTTCAGTCTAGAGAGGAGAAGACTGAGGGGACAATCTAATTGATGTCTATAAATACATGAGGGCTGGGCTTCAAGAAGGCATGTGCAATATATTTTAACTTGTGCCCTATGACAGGATGAGGGGCAATGGATTCAAACTCAAGCACAGGAAGTTCCACCTCACCATGAGGAAGAACTTCTTTACTGTGAGGGTTACAGAGCACTGGAACAGGCTGCCCAAGAGAGGTTGTGGAGTCTCCTTCTCTGGAGACTTTCAGGACCTGTCTGGATGCCTTTCTGAGTAATCTGCCCTAGTGTTTTGTTGTTTGGGTTTGTTTTTTGGGGTTTTTTTGTTTGTTTGTTGGTGGGGGGTTTTTGGTGTGGTTTATTTTTTTGTTTGTTTGATTGTTTTTTTTTGTGTCCTGTTCTGGCAAGGGGATTGGATTCAAGGATCTTTGGAGGTCCCTTCCAACCCCTAATATTCTGTGGTTCTTTCCTCCTCCTCTTCTTTCTTCTTTGTTGCCTGTATCCTTTCGCTTAGAAGGCATGAGATGTGTTAGACTGAAGAGTGAACTCAGTCACCTGCATGATTGTGAGCCTAGGATAAAAATGAATTATTAAACAAGAACTGAGCTTCTCTATATTTATTAGGTAGAATGAGTTGTAATAATGTCCTGTAGACAGAATATAATTATTATTCTCATTTATATGCAGATCACTGACAAAAGAATCAGTTATTTTGCTGTCAGCTTTTAGTTATGTAGACTTTTAATCATTGACTAATTCTATTAAAAAGCTCATAATGTAGAATCAGACTATATAAATGAATCTAATCACTAATACCATTTAGCTGGTTTAGAATGTGTTTTAAATAGTCATGTACTGTGAAAATTGTCAGACAAGGGATGACCAAGTTAGACTGCTAGGAGAGATTTCGTGGCAAATTAAAGGAGCGCTTATGTAAAGTTCCGTACTATTGCAGTGTGTGTAAGTGTGTGCGTATGCGCACGCACATTCATATGCTGGAGCTGATGAGGCTCTGGCAGGGAGCTTTGCAGAAGCTGCAAATATTTTTAGTGGAAACGAAATCTCGGTTCAGTTCTGCAGCATGTGACTTCCTATTTCTGTAAGTTACTTCCAAGGGACTTCCTCTGCTAAATCGGCTTGTCTCCAGAGATTTAAGCTGGAGCTGGAGTGTAGTGTGCTTTGTCCTGTGCCTGGGACAGCATTTTCCCAGAGTTTTCTTCCAGTATTTTAATTTTGTATTTTGTACTGTCTCCAGCATGCAAGGATCTAGTGGCTGCTACCCGTGATCGGAAGCTGAATACGTTTGTACAAGTCTCAGTGGTACATCCAGCAGAGCACATTTTGACGAGGTATTCAAGCACTGAAATCGTGGAGGTGAGAGTCTTTCTTATTCAATTAACATGTTGATTAATGTACTGTTCATTTCTTCCTTAGAAAGTGAGTGAGAAATAAAACAAGTCAGTGCATAGTCTTAGGTAAGACAAGCATACTGTGGCAGTTAGTAAAGCATACCTAAGAGTGTTCTGTAGTTCCTGGCATTTAACCAGGATAAACAGCTAGAAATGAATTTGGCTTTTCATGAAAGCTCTGTTGTTCCAAGTAGAGGCACAGAGAATACTCTGGTTCTCCAGACATGGGTCTAGAATGAAAGAGGGAATAGTTGGTCTCATGAGGGGACAAGGCAATGCAAAGTAAAACTAAATTAAGAGGACATTATTTTTAAATTACGGAATAAGACAGGTGTATTATATGGTCTGTGATCTGTTTCTTGTTCTGTTTTTTTCCATTGGAAAGTTGACACTCTTGTAATTTGAAAAATATTAGTCCACTTGTTTAATTAGGGAAAAGAATGTGTATACGTAATGTTGTGACTTTATATAAAATACTGAATAACTTGCATCAGGTGTTACAGCAAAAGTTGGGTGAGGCTGCTCTGCTGCTCTTCACTTTGCCTGTAAGCATCAGTGTCAAAACCAACAAAAATGGCTCACAGAGAAAATTAACCATGAGCTGGCAGTGTAGGTGTAACTTGATTAACTTACTGGAGACAGTCATCAAGAACAGGGAAGTCTTATTGTTAACATATACATGAAATTGCTAAGGGCTTGTTTTAACTGTGAAATACAATGAAAGTGTTTCATGGGCTCTTTATGTGATCAGTTGCAAGCGACTACTAATTAAATTGTTATGGTTTCAGCCATTTAAACATCCTGAAACTGCTTGATTCAAATACCTTGTATCTAATCAGGATTCTTCATTGCAATCTGTTTGGAATGGTGTTGTGCAGAACATGGAACAGATTTATTTTTGTATTGATGCTGATGCACTTTCTAACCTGCTGTCCTAGATTGGAATAAATCCCTGAATTTGTTGTGTCAAGGCTCTCAGCTTCATAGCTGCATGCTTTGGGGGAGAGGAAGGCAGGGGCACATAAAAGTTTCTTCAAGAGAAATTAGTTATCATGCAAATTCTGTATTTTACTTAATAGAAAAATTAAGAATACTAGCCTGGTAGTCTTTGGAAGTTAAGTATGACTAAACATTAAGAAAAGGTAAACAACATTTTCTATGATTCATTTAATTGTTTGTATATCTGAAGATATGATAGAGTTAGCTGTGTGTACAGCCTTTAGATATAATCATGTTATAAAGCGCAGGAGTGTTCTCTAACTCCACTACTGCCTAAAGAGAGGTACTGCAGTCCCTTTCCCACAGGTCAGTGTCCTTAATGTGTTACACAGAGTCTGTATAGCAATTCTATAGACTTTTTATTGTGACATAATGAAAATCTCTTTTGTGTGTGTAAGTAATACTTTTAGTTCACTTAACTTTGTATGATCTGTGGTAGTTTGAGAAAGTATTGTGGGAGAAAGAAAGGCATTGTTTATTAAAGGTTGTATTCCAGATACTGAAACTTGCTGACTGAGCTGTTGAAAGGCATGTTGCTAGGCTCTGTTTCAGAAGTACTTAATATCTTTTTCAGTTAAAAAACTGTCCATGAAGTTTTTTTTGAAACTTTGCAAAGTTTTAAAGTCCAGTTTTCTTATTGATAGGGACAATACTTAGCTGTTCTTATCTCTCTGCTGTAGAAAGCTAACTTCTTTTAAAGAGCCCATCCATAATGCATACTGCACATTGCACAGCTGTTACCTTGCTGAATGTTTACTCATGTTACACAGGGTACAAGAGATCCACTGTTTTTGACTGGTGTGACATTCCCACCGGAATACCCCATCTATGAGGAGACTAAAATAAAACTAACAGTCTATGATGTCAAAGATAAATCTCAAGACACGGTAAGTGCTTTGCTTTGCTTCTTACATAAATCTTACTGAGGATTAAGTTTCTTGCCATGTTGGTCTGTGGCTCTCTTTAGCAAGTTTGCAAATCAGGGGAATAAGTTTATGTAGAATTGGTTTTGCTCTTGTCTTACACCTAAAAATGTGCTGTACTTTCTGGTATTAAGAGTAGAGAAGAAGAACCATGCACTTAAGATGGACCCTTTTCTATTGTTTAAGTGGTTACATGAATCAGCTCAGGTATTCTTGTAAAATACAAGATGACTCTTGCGTGGTTTTTGATGGCAGAGAACATATGGAGTAGACTGAGATTACACCGCTGTGAATAATTTTTCAGAAATATGTTTCTAATAGTATTGTACTTCTATGCCCAAACCAGAATGATAATAGAGCCTGTAGCCTGATGTTTGAGATTAAAATAAAATATTATTATCTCTTGCATGGTTATGCCTACAGCTCTCCTGTGGCTGCTACTCTTATTGATTTGTAATGGCCCAAAATCTTCTGTGTCACTGAATGATTTGGGGTTCCTATGTTGTACACTTTCTTGGTTACACTGTCAGTTTCTTTCTGAGAAACAGTTACTCACTTGAGATGATATAGGGAGGCCAGTGGGACTATTTGAGTGATTTAACTGCCAAATGCAGACCTTGAGTGCCATCTTCTGTGCTCCAGGTGATCTAAGACAGATTTTCAGAGCTAGGTCACATCATAGGACCTCTGGGAGATCTGTATTGTTGTGTTGGGTTTTTTTGGGGTTGTTGTTTTTTTTTCCTCCCTGTGGCAGTGTCACGATCCGTGACCTATTATATCTCCTTATTGGAGTGTATTAACTTATCAGGATTTGCTGAGAGATCCACACGGGTATCGCCTCACACAGAGGATACAGGAACTTATGCCCTGACTTTTTTGAGTGAATAACTCGCTCAGTGCTTACTAATATTTCTAACAACAGCAAGGTTTATTGTGGGGAAAACAAAGCAATTTGGGGCAGGAGGCTCAAAAGGAGTGATTACAACACATTAAACATATATGGGTACACCTTAGTTACACACCTTATTTACTTATTTAAGTGAGGGAAGGAGGGGGAGGGATATGCCCGACACCGTTCCCATATAGGGTCGCGATTTGTGTGCAGGTAAGACAAAATTACTTTCCCCTATAAGCTGGGGTAGCCGGATTTATCTCACCACGCGG
>NW_009952533.1:7632994-7730815 GCF_000747805.2 Chaetura pelagica | reverse complement strand
AAGCGGCAGCGGCGAGCGGGCAGGCAGCAGCAGCGGAGCGGCTCTGCAGCAGGGCAGCTCCCAGCAGCGGGGACGGGCGGCAGCGCACGGCAGGAAAAAATGGCGGCAGCAGGCAGTGTGTGGAGACGACCGCCTCGAACACGAGGAGAGAGCGAGAGAGAGAGAGAAGGGGCGTGCCGCGCTACCTCTCTCATGGGGTTTTCGGCGCCAGTTTTGCATTTCCGGGCTTTTCAGCCAATCAGACGGGACCTAGTCCCGCCCCTGCTTCCGGCCATGGCTCCTCCCCTGCAGCAGCTGCTCCCCCCCCCATACACACACACACAAGGAGGGTTCAGCGCCGTGTGGAGATGCCATTTTAAGTCAGTTTTGTCGGCTGACTCAAAGGACATTTCATGTTCGTGTAAGGAAATACCTGGTCCTTCACAGGCAGTTAAAGTCCAGCTGATAGTTTTCTTGTCCTTGACACCTGTATTTAATGAACTGAATTGCTCTTCATGTATTGATTAAAGACTGTACAAGCTCATGACATGAATGTATATGCATTCGTAAGTTACAACGTGACACTGTTTTTGAACTATTTACTTAAGTAAAGTTATATATTTAGAGGACTTTATTTTCTTTTCAGCTAGAATGATAGAATCACATGTTTAATTTTTGGACCTTTGTGAGCAAGCGGTTTGGATCAGTCTCCTCACTGTGCTCTTTAATGGGAATGCGTGGAATATTTCAGACACAGAATCTGAATTTATTTCAGTTTATAGACCAAGGTATTTCTGTTTAACCAGGGAAGGGGCATATATGCACATTTTCACAATGTGTTTGTTTTAATTTTTGGTTATGGTTTAGACTACAGAAGTTTAAAACCACATCTCCTGTTCATTCAGTAGTGTTGTCACCAGTGGACAGACACAGGAGTTGAGTGAGAAGTGTTTGACTTTGTTCCTTCTCTCCCAGTTTTTATTGTGACTAACAGATAATGGAAAACTACCCTATCTGTAAGCAAAAGAAGTGGACTTGATTCATAGAGTTATCCCTGGATTACTGTTCTTATAGTTGCAGGCCTCTATACTGCCTCTTACACAGGACAAGATCTAGCCTATAGAATGAACACAATTGGATAAGTTTTTGTGATTTTTAAAGAACTTTTTATAACTATTCCTCATAATTGTACTACTGGACTAGAGTCTTTACCTGACAATTCCATTAATGTAGCTGAGAAGTCATATGAAAGAATACCTTTCTCATTTGTCAGAGCAGTTGCAGAGTTCCTATGTAAAACATCCTAGATCTAGGTACTAGGCTTATAGTACCTTCTCATAGAGAGAAAAGGTTAATCTCATCTTTGCTTTATACTTATTTAGCTTTTTTTAATGTTTAGCTATTTTAGAACTGGATGTAGGTAAGAAAAAAATAAACTGGAATATTTAAATCCAGTTGGGGTACAGCATCTATGAATGATTCTGGGCTCACAACCAAGTTGTGACATGATTTGTGGCAATATTTGGATTTCTGTTTGCATCCTAGAATATGAGCAATGATAAAACTAGTGGGTTGACTTTCTTTCCTATAATTGGAAGCCATTGCACTTCCCTATTAATTCAGATGACTTTGTGTCTGGAGGTGTTTATAGATTCATAAAAGTCAGGTTTAAATGGGCTATGGATTGATACCATTACCAGTACAGGGGCAGCTGCCCAGACCACAGCGGATGCTTCATGACCCAAGGAATGGGATGTCCCCCTTTGGCAACAAATCTATTCCAAGTGCTGTGGCTTCACAGTTCTGATTATCTAGGTTACAATAAATCTGGCTTTCTATCCCTCACAAACTCCTGCTACAGCTTATGGTCACAACACGTAGCCCCACCATTTTTCGAAATGAACAGGTAATCCATTTGAGGTTGGAGAGGATTCCAAGGCTGTTAGGTATGCTTTGTTCTCCTTGGCTGTGCTTCCAGACCAGTCACCAGCTCATACAAGTGTGCATTTATGGCAGAATAAGCCTAGGATCTGACTGTAAAATATTTTACAAAAATTGGGCACAAAACTACAGAAAGAAAAATTGCCACATTGGGGAATTACTACTTACTACTCCCGGTTACTTCGTTTAATCAGTTCAAAGTAGCTAATATTCCTTGTCACAAATACATACCTAGTATTTTCTTATTTTTCTTGTAATTATAATGAATCTAAAGGAAGTGAATTCTGTGCATTAATTAAACTTAGCAGGACTTTACTGCCACAAATGGAAGACTCTAGAGAAGGTGGGAAGATGGCAGAGGGTACCTCAAAGGGTAAAGCATTTTTGTTTTTTTGTCTAAACTTACTCAAATCTATACAAGAGAATTAGGTCTCATTTTCAAAAACACTGGATTTTTACTATAATACAAAAATAATTAGTTACTGCTTGGTTTGTGCATGCAGGTCATAATGCTGAAGTGGAAAGGGATGGTCCCCAGTGAGAGAAAGCAAGAAATATTTTTATACTGCTGACATGCCACTTGTCCTGCTCTTTTCAAAAAGATTTTTAAATAACCTGTGATGGTTGCATTCCTTTACTAGAAAGTAGATAGTTAACTTCACTCATGCCTATAATATACCTTATATAAGAAGTGCAGTTTAATTATATTAAAGTAATGAGCAGCTAGTATCATGTTCACTGTGCTTGACACAGTAGCTGTACTTTTCACTTTTTATGCTTCTCTGTCTGATATTGATCATAATTATATTTTGGCTGTGTCAGGCTTTCTGTAATTGAGGCTTTTTACTATAATGAAACACTTTTTTCTACTTTTTCTAAGTTAGGATGGTTAGTTACTGTAAGTTTTCATCTAAACAGAAACTTCTAATAAAGACCATGCTGTTCCTACTTTAGTTTGATATAGTTGGAATAAAGAAATTAATAGAGGGTGTTTATGAAATATTATTTAAATATATCCAGTGAAGCCATGCATGCAAAACAGGGGATAATGCCATATTCTGAAAAATGTAGAGTGACGTCTGTTTCTGTGTCACGAAGACTTTCTTCCCATACTGCCATGAGCAAATTCATGTTTCACTGGCTTGAGCTGGACTGTCATTAGGATTTTAGATAGTTGGGTTTTGTTGTAATGCTGGGACTACACCTGTTCTTTCATTGTCCAAGAAAATAAGATTTTGAGGCTTATATGCTGTTAAAAGATTACCTCTGTACCACTTTGCACAGGCATGCTGTTCTTACCTTTCTTGCAAGCATGCAGGTTTCCCAGTTTGGTCTAGCAAGTTCTAAAGCTGAATCCACAAATTCAGTTTGAAAATACTGCTCAGCACAAGTGAGGTACCACTGTCACTTGACAAACCCACAGAAAATACAAAATAGATAAATTTGATTTATTTTAAGAGGAGGGAATGCTTAGTGACTAATCTGGGAAGCAGCTGTCTTTCTGCTCTGTGTTGAGAGCATACATACCTGTATCCAACTTATCTATTGGTAAAGTGAGTTTGAAAATGTTTGTGTCTTGTAGGATGGGATTGTGTTTGTTTTAATGCATCAAGATCTCAAAGTAAATGTTGTAAAGTTCTGATATGACATGTAGCGAGTCAGGCCATCTCCTTTTGATCTACACATGCAGAAGTGCTAAAAGCAGAGGACAGGAGCAACTCTTGTGTTATCTGTTGTTTCATCACAGAATCACACATTCCCCTTACTTTTGGGATGAGATGGAAGCCAAGAAGTTTGAGAAGAAAATGTAAAGCAGAGACTTTCTATATCAACTAGGGTTAGACTTTACAGATGCTTTTGCTGTTTATCTTAAAGACTAGCAGATAGATATAATGACCTTTGGGTGGATATAACCACTGGAATTTACATGTGATATTGAAGATATAAAGAGCCACTCCAATGCTGTCTTCTGAGAGCAAGGAGAAACTGGCAGTTGAAAGATTACGTGTTCTGCAGTCTGGTCTTGCATTTGTTACTTGCCAAACTTGCTCTTAATGATTGTGAATAAAATTAGATCAATTTCATTATTTTAATAATAGTATGGATAGAGTTGCAGTTCTGGATATGGGAACATACATTATAAAGTGACAGATTTAGATTATGTAGGCTTCAAATTACATGTCTTTTAACTGTTGAGGTTTGGATCTTCTATTAAGCTTGCTCACTAAGAATGAAGATTGGCAAAAGATTTTTCTTTGTGTGCTTCTTGATATTGCAAGTATCTCTGTTAAATCTGAATCACACCAGGGTGACTGGGAAGTGAAGACTGCCTGTCACAAAGGAGGCATTTTGAGTTAAGTCGTGAAGCCAAATCTGAAGTGGCAGGGTTGCATGTTCCCTCATGGGCACTGATCTGTGTCACAAAACCACCAGGCAGTTCAGCGTGGGTTTCCAGGCCTGCTAAAGAGGCCCATGGCTGGATATTAGGAATCCTACAGAGCAGTATGTGAAATGCTGTAGCAGACACGAATGAGAAAGCACATCATTCGCCTGTTCTCTACCCATACCCCAGTGTTTCTTAATCTTTCACTCTCATGAACAATAAAACTACTGAAGCTGTTTTTCTTTTAAACTTGAAGTGGTGTTGGAAGTGCTCAACTTAGTTTTAAGAAAAGCAATTAAAATTATTTGTTTTCTGAGTTCTGTTTGTTGTCACCTCTAAAGGATTTGTAGAGAAACGTGATGTTAAATTAGAAAATCTTGTTATCTCATTCTTAACAGAGCAGTACTGTACAGTACAGTGGTCCTAACCAAACAAATACTTGCAACAAAGCTTTAGATATTAATGTTTCTTGTCAAAAGCTTGTAATGTTTTTCACAAACATACTTGATGATAGATGTAGTTTTCCTTTTGTGTCAAACTATATTTTCTTACTAAACACCATTTATTAGAGATTTTGCAGTGGAGATGTGGTTTTTATTCTTCTGGGCACGTGCATACAGAATCCACCTAAATCATTATTGTCAGTCTTTCTCAGTATTTTTTTAAATCTGGGTATGTAAAGGGAAAATCAAACTGGTGATTTTCATTTGGATTTGTACTAAATAAAATCTTTCTTTGAAGTATCTGAGGGTATAATGAGGTTTCATATACCTGAGTGTGTCTGTAAGAGAAGTGGGGATAAGTGTCAAGATCAGGAAAGTTACAGGTATAGCCTTAAAATCCATTTGTAGCCTTACTGCTCTTTGCACGTAGCCCTTAAAAATTCAATGGGAGGATTTGCTTTGCAAAAATCTTTCTTGTTGAAAGCATTCTATTTCATAATTTTTCTCCTACCTTTTTATTATTTTTTTTTCCCCTAATTGAGGCAAACTCCCTATTGCTGTAGCTTCAGGGAAAGTTGACGTATACCATTTGTTAATTTTCTGGTTTCTTTTTCTGCTCTGCCTACTCTATCTGAATGCTACTTCTGCCTCACATCAGGCAAAAGTTTCACCTAAGAGCTGACTCTTTGGAAAACTTGTAAAAAGTACATAGTGATGAGACCAATTGTATTATGTAGAAAACTAAAGGGCTACCTTGGAAGTACCTTAGAAATATGGGAACTAAGCAATAAATTGCAAAACTTTCCTGTAGATTTCATTATAACCATCCAAGGATTTGAGTCACATAGGCATGATTGTTCCAATATCTGTTCCAAAACACTTGCAAATGTATTATTCTTCCATCAATACTTTGTATATTCATATTCATAAATGCCCTTAATTGCTCCAACTCTCACTAGACCAACACAGAGCACATCAGAATAGTCAAACTAATTCAAGGAGGTTTTTGCACTGCCTTGTCATTTCTAATGATAAATTTAGAGTGTAAGGAGCATGTGCCTAGTATAGAAGGCTGGGATGTTTTCCTTTGAAATACGCATTAGAGTAGAGGAAGGGCAGAGCATGGCACATTGCTTCTGCAGTCAGTGTGGAGCAACCTCGCCGTGCAAACGTGACCTCAGGTAGAAGCATTTGCTGCTGTCCTTCCAAAAGGTTGATCTGATTTCCCTTCTTGGTGCCTCTCACCCTGGCATCTCCTGGAAAAGGCACTGGAGGAGCAGCATCTCATGAGGGGTGGCTGGTGCTCCCAGCTGGCCAAGTACTGCAGCCCCTCACGGGCAGCCCAGGCACTGCAAGCGTGCAGGATTTTCATGTAATAAATGCAGCAACATTGGAATGTTTGAACGACTCAAAGGACAAAACTTGTCTTTTCTCATTGGTGGTTCCCCTTTTTGGTCAAGTGAATGATCAGTTAGTCCCATCACACTAGCACAAACTCTAAAATGTACAAAAGGAGAACTGACATTCAAGAAAATTGTGATGTCTGCCTATAACTGTGGCTACTTAGGATTATTATGCACCCAACAGTTGATGTGTTTAGCTGTAGATGATGGGCAGTTTTAAAATAACAGTCACTTTCTGTAAATGAAAAAAAAAAAGGGGAAGACTTAGGAAGATTATTTTTTTTTTCCAAACAAAGCTTCATTTTTACCTATGGGACTCATGTTTGGCAATTTCCTTACCTGGAAAATAATCCTTCAAATGGATGCCACTCTTGTTGATGTAGAAGCATTTCTGACTTTAAGTGAATATACTGAGTTTGAAAAATCACAACTGTTAATTATTTTAATTTTTAATGTTTTATATGTTTTGTCAAATAAGGCTTTAGAATACTGTTACAAGTAATTGTCTTTCTATTGCAAGAAAAGCATTCATGCCTCCTTGCAGCGAAAACTGTACATCAATAGAAATGAATTAACTGTAGAAACTGTATTAAATGCTGAAAAAAAAAAGTTTATAGTGTAGGTTCAATAAGAAACTTCCTTTTTCTCAAAGCACAATTCAGTACTCATGGAAATAATTCAGTGTCCTCCTAAAATGCCTTTTATTTTATATTTGTTATGTTTTTAGCATCTTGAAAATCAAGCATGTCTGTTTTCATATTCTCAACCATCTCCCTTCATAGAAAAACACTTAGCAAATATTGACATAAAATAGAAGGTGCATGTATTTAATATGTAGTCCCTCAGTGGCAGATATTTCTGCATACTGTTTAGTACATTTAGATGCAATAAGAATTGAAAGTATGAAAATAAATGTATGTGGAACATTGCTAAGTCTTCTCTCATGTTTGTCTTATGAAAGCAGGCCATTAAAGCCAGCTTGGAAACAGCCTGTTTTTTTTTGTTTTGAAGTTTTAGGATATGTATTCTGGGAATCTGAAAACAGAACAACTGTGAGGTATTAGACCAGTTTTTTTTCCCTGTACTATGGATCTCACAAAAGTGTTCCTTGCAGTTATGGATATGCTTGTAGCAGTAAATGTCTGCATTTGAAATTTTGAATTTAAAAAATAAAGCTGAGCGAAGAACTCTATTTAAAAATCAAGTAAGATTCATATGCACTGGATGTAAGACTTCGCATTCTCAAGCAAGTTTTTGTTAGAAGATCATAGTAAATTGCTCTGAGAGTAAACTAGTGAAATGTTTTGTGTTCTGTGTTTTAAATGTTTGATGAATGAACATGAAAGGCTTGTGTAATCATTTAGGAATTCCAATGCTGTTAGAAATGCATGTATAGTTGAATTTTACAGAAATCAAAGCCTTCTTATGTAATCATTATGCAGAAACTAATTCCTATGTGGCCGAAATTCTCCATGCTTGGGTTTCTTGATGCCAGAAGTGAGGTTTTTGTTTTGATCTCTTATTTCTTTTGTCCTGTTCACTATGGATAGTGTGATCAAAAAGGAGGGGGGGGGGTGTGAAAGCTTTTTTCTAACATGCAGTTTTTTGAGAAACTTTTTGCTATTTGCATAGGGATGGCTGGAAAGTCAGGAGAACAAAGGACAGATAGAGCTGTAACGTGGTCAAAATTCAGTGCATTAGGTTCTCTAAAATCTCAACAGCATAAATGTGAATGAATATCACGAATATCAAAAATTGAACTCAAGTTTTCAGTATAGAAAGCTGCTGCTTTATAGTGCTACAACACTTTGTGGTGTAACCGAGGAGTAAACTGGCTTCCCACACCCTGAATTTGTACTTGTTGATGAGGTAACGGACCACTACCAAGAAGTCACTGGCACAGTGATATTAGGCATTTAGTCTTTTTGGTGTTTTTTCTTCAGCATTCTGGGGTGTTGAGAATTTAGTGGGTATTTTTATTTCCTTAGAGTTTGTTTCATCAGAGTTATGGTATTTTTAAAGCAAAAATGGTTGAAGATTTTTTATAGTGCCATGCAGCTGTTGCTGTTCATTCTTGCAGTCTTCTTATCTTTAAATCCTTTGTCATATGTGCAGTCTCATTAATGTGAAATGAAAAAGCTGCAAGTCGGAATTATCCAAACAAGATTAATAGGATTTTTTATCATTATTTTTTTATTTCTCCAGTTCAGTGTAGAGTAAGGTTTCTATTTTATTTACCATTCCTTCCCTTAGTTTTGTTTTCTGCTCCAGCTTTCTCTGCAGGCTTTAGCGTATTTCAGTAAGGCACAGTGTTTAAAACGTAACTTTTGTGTTGGTTCATAAAGCTTTTAAAGTGACATAGTTTAGAGGAAACAAAACAAAACTAATTAGCAAAGACTGGTCTATCAATTTTGACCATCAAACTTAGACCTGAATCATCTTCAAGAGAAATTCAAAGAGCTCTTACTTGAGATAAAAGACTAACAACATATGAAAGGCCATGGAAGGAGTTCCTGGAGAAATACCCATCAATACTATGGAGCCTCAAGATGGTACATCTTTGTCTTTGAGCTTGTAGTACAAAATACAGAATTAGCTAAAATATGAATAACACAAAGACTAAAAATGTGATAGAAGTACAAAGCTCCGTTAAAATGAGGGAGACTATATGTTTCCCTACAACTGCTTTCCTTTTCCAGAGTTCATGTAACTACCCTGTATACCTGCACATACTTAATTTCTGTCCCTAAAGCAGCAGTGTTAGCAACATTTGCTTCTACAGTTGCTAATATAGTAACATTGAAATAATAGATTGAAATGTATTTTTGTTTGATGTTGAGTATGAAAGTTGGGGGAGGGGGAAAAATTCTGTTTCAATCTTTATAAAAAAAGGACTTAAGAGCATGAGTGACTAAAACAAGCTCAAGCCCCTCAACATCCTTCTTGTAGTGGGAAGCCCACTGTAAGTAACTTCATTTCATTTTACTTGTGGTTTCTCATTTATGTGATTTATTCATGGCTCGTTCAGAGTTAGGCCTTCAAACTATGAGAAAATGCCTATGATGCTTTATTAAAGGCACTTAATTTTTCAATGAAATATTTAAATTGCCTTTTTCAAAGAAGAGGACATTTTAATTACTATTGAACTGATGTAGTAATACTACATTATTTTAAAGTACTTTAAGCCAATAAACACTTTCTCCCAAGTTAGCCTATGCTGGTGCTGTAAGACCATTCATGTCTAATAACACCTCACCTTCCCAAAGAACACAGCAGTTCTGGAGGGGCATTTGGTTTTGGCTTAGATTTCTAAAGTTAATGTATTTGTCTTACAGGAAATAAAACAATTTTTAAAAGGTGATGTTGGACAAAGTAGCATTTACGTGTTTGAAAAAAAGGCACATAATTGTTCACCTTGTATTTCTGTTTTCTCTTGAAATGGTTTTGTCTTAGTTTGGTTTTGCTGGGGAAATCCTTTTGGGGGAATGGGACTGTTTCTAGTAAGGTCCTTGGCCTGATGGTACTTGAAATTTGCCATGTCTGACTGACTGACTGAGTCAGTGTTTCCACATGGCATAATTTCTGGAGCTGGGGGTTGGCAGAGAATCTGAGGGTGGGGTGCTGCTTGCAGCCTGGAATTTATGTTAGTATTTGAGCATTAATAGCATTTGTAAGACAGCAGGCTGAAAGTCTGAAAGGTGCATGTATTTACATGAATTTTTTAGAATTCATTTTTGGAAGAGGCCTTACATTGTTCCCTTTTAATCTCTTCCTCCTCCTAGTTTTCAGATCACTGAGAAGACAACACTTAAACCATTGTTTTGTTTTGTTATTTATAAGCTGGACATAAAGACTGGAATTTGTCCTCCATGGTCTAAAAGAGTAGTGTATTTTGTTTGCAGAGTCAATGGTAACAAAATCCTTAGGAAAATTATGACCGTCTGTACTGAAATTCTGAATAGCATTGAAGGTCTACTATATGTTATTAGAACAGTTAGTTCTTTGTATGCAGGAGGAACTTGCATGCATGTACTCACAGTCATGCAGTCTTTTAGAAGAGGTGCTGCTTTTTGAGGTACACATTCTTAAGCATGTTGAAAGAAAAAAAGCTAAAATGTAGGCTGCCTTATCAGGTACCTTTATTTATTTCTTAGACCTTTTTTCTATCTCTAAATCTATATAGTCCTTGTAACCACTAAGTAAGTTAACTGTCTCTCCTTAACATTTAAATTTTTAGAGAGGAAAACTGAAGCAATTGGGCTTTTATTGTTAGATTTGGTTAGCTTCACATCCAGATTTGGAATCTCTCTGGTTGTGCTACTAAATCCTTTTCTCTCACGTCTATCTGAAAGTGGAGGTGATGTTTGTCTGTGGTGTTTCTCTGACTGCTCAAACACAGCTGTTTGCATCACTTACTGAGTGGTTCCACTTGCCTCTTCTGGGGTTCTATGGAAGTGTTACTATGTTCAGGGTATTTTGATACTGAATATTAACTTGCAGGAATTTATTGACTAGAAAATATTTGTGCAGGGAAGGACCCCTTAAGTCTGAAAAAACCCACATGCATATCTTCCTATCTTTAAAACAAAAACCTCATTGCAGCAGGTACTTATGTTAATGTTGAAGATATGACTAGACGTTAGCTATCTGTAATTGTGGTTGTTTTTTTGATGTTGCATCTTGTGCGCAGCACCATGGCAAGGTTTTGCCAGTTGTGCAGTCCCTGTACATGCCTCTTGACAGCAAGCTTTCTGTGCTCACTTTTGCCTAAATCCTGGTGTATTATGTGTAGGCTGGAAGATAGTGAAATGTCTTTGGAGTAAGCTGAAGGATGCTGAACCCATGGTCTGCATGAGCCCTTCAGCTGCTTCCCACAGGGCTTCCAACAGTCAAGTTCTAACTCAGATTCGAAGTGTCTGTGCTACACAGAAATTACTGTGTGGGTAGGCAGAAAAGGCCACGGTGCTTTTTGAATCATGCTTGACCTGTTTGGACAGCTTCAGCGCTTAGACAAACCTGTACATAGTAGGGGTTAGTGTGCTTATCCTGTAGATAGCAGGTATGCTACAATTTCTGTCAAAGAGACCTAGCCAGTAAATTAGATTTATGTGCAGTGCTTGCAATTTTAAGGAAAACTCTCAAATATTTTGCAGCCTGAGACATTGTTTCTGGTACGCTGTCAGACCTCCAGCAAAAGGTGCATCTGCACGGTAGTATTTGCACCAGTGAAACAGACCTTGTCGTGTGTCAGTGTAGTTTCTATAAGGAAAGAGAGAGAGATAGACTTAAGTTTATGTACTGGTCTCTGGAGTTAACAACTGTTTGACTAAGATGGCAACACTACACACTGGTTGAAGATATGAGCTGAAGTAATATCTTACTGAAGGTACTGGGAGGCTTTTGACAGGCAGGACTACCTATTTGAATCAAAAGTGTGTCAAGAACACAGGGAACTGGACCTCTGATTCGGGAAGAAATCCTCATAATGTGCAAGGATGTATTTAAGTAAAATGCTTTCCGAATGAGCAATAACATTTTTTAATTAAATTCTCCTGGAAGTCTTAAAGATAATATTAATTGCAGTAGCTTTTATGATGGAAAATGACGTTTGCAATAGGTTAGTACAAGCTGCGTTTCTACCCCTAGAGCTCTCAATATTTTTATATGGTTTGAATTGAACTCTGGATGTACTTTAACTCTGAGAATTTATTCTTAATTATTTTTTTTCTGTACTGTAAAGATATATGAAAACGTACCTTTGTTTCCAGAAATATTTGAATCAAATATTTTCAGAAATAACAGGTTACTAAATCATTAGTCTATTCTGATTTGTAACTGACAGGGTTGTTGTTTTTTTTTGAAAAAAGCAAAGAGAAAAAACAAGGATGAATGCCTCACTGATCTGGATGGTGCTTCTTAAATTCCCTGTGAACTTTTGATATGCTCATGTTGTTTGCTTTTGGAGTTCTGTCTTTCTATTCCAGCAACTCGGAGAGTTAGTTCAATAGTGAATCAGATTTGAGTTGTCATGGCCTCCCCAGCACCTGCTGGTGGTGTAGGGCTCCTCTTTGACCCTGCAGATTGCACTGGGGCAACCAGCATGTCAGGAGGATGGCAGTGCAGAAGCAGCAGCGCTGAAGACTTGACAGAGGATCTAAAAACTTCACAAAGGGATTTTAGTCAGCTTAATTTGGTTTGGTGGCAAATGCCTAGATTTCTGAAACGTGCTTTAAAAGTAACAGTTTCTCTTCAGTGGCTTTATAGTTTGAGACAGCCTCTGTTTCATGGTTGTACCTTGTTAGGTTGTTTTTTATAGCACAAGGCACGGTATCCTTCAACAGAAGATAACTTTTTGGAGGGGATTTCATTGAATATTGTTTGTTGGCAGCTGCAAAGAAATGAGAGAGGTTATTCTTAGATAACCTTTATTCACATTTAAAGTCAGATTTCTGTAATTTGTGAAAGGCTCTGTCTCATGTCACTTGATCTGTTATTTCTTGTATTTTACCTATACTATATCAATGCAAAAAAAAACAAAGCAAGGCAGTTTTCATGATGTGACAGTTATTCCCTTAACAGGTTATGCAGGTAACCTACTTAGATTGTTGCTACTCATATGCTATAGTAGTCATTGAGGAAATCATAGTTGATACTCTGCACTGAAAAAAACCTGAAAGGTCTGGAATGGTACTGGCTGGTCTAGGGTGCTTTTTAGGAATGAAACATGAATTTGTAATTCTTTTTTTCTCCATATTAGCACTTCCACTGTAGCTGAAGAGTATGTCAAAGCTTATGGGTTTAATTTATGAATTATGAATATTCAGAATAAAGATCTTTATACACTCAAATATTCCAGTGGGCTGCCGTATGGATTCTAATCAAGTTAGGCATCCAGTTTTCTATTTTATGGCTACTTGGGGTACTTATATTCTCCCTGTACCTACTTAAGCACTTTTAAAACTGCCTGAAGAAATCTATCAGCATCTTCTTAGGATTCAACATACATTAAAAAAATGTGACCCTGAAGTCTCCAGATTGGTGTAATCTATAGCATCTCTGTTACAGTACAGATGTCCACGTGCCAATACAAAAACAATGCGCCCTCATAAATTTTCAAAAGGGAGTTCAGGTAGCCCATCAAGAGTTAATTGGCTTGAATGGGATATGTTCCCAGTTATCAGACTGCTCCTCAGACCCACTCCTAGCTGTTGTCTTGAGGAGGAAAATGGATTACAGATCTTCTATGATCAGATGGGGTGAAGGGATATGTATTTCTGTACTATGATACATGTTTCCAGGGAACCTGAGCAAACCTGGGGAGAAGAGAGGTGTCTCATCATCCAGTTCTTGCCTTTGTGATTATTCTACAAAATCAAGTTAAAGAAATTCAGTTATAGGTTTGCTAGGCCCTGGAAAAAAAAGGGAGGAACTCAGGTTTTAGTGCAGGTGTTATCAGGTACATGTACAGTGAGGTGAATCCTGTGAGGACTGAAGACCAGGTAGAAGCACCTTTGGAATATAGAACCTGGAAACCCATATCTGACAGATTTATAGACAATTAGCAATGTGGCATCAGGTTGAATTACTTTCAGAAAAAAGCTGCTGTAACTGTAATGAAGTAGTAATTCAGCAGAACAAACAGTTGCCATTGAAACATTTTAGACTGAATTCCAAAATATTGCTAATATGATCTGCAGCTTCCCTTACACTTCTGTTGGCAAATTGAGGAGGTAGCACTGTGTCTAGTCTCAGTTGTGCTAAATTCTGTTCTTTGTACTTGAACACACAGATGGTTAAAACAACAATTTCTCTTATTTTGTCTGGAGGGAAGCACTGAATTTGGTTCTGATTTCACAATTGGAAATTATGTAGTGTCTTCTGTATTTTGTAAGGGGAATGTTCAATTCAAAAGTCTGCTTTTTTACAATACTGTATAAAATGTGTGTATTCACACTGGTTTTGGTTTTGTTTTATAGAGTGGATGAAGATTTCTGTTGGTTAGTTCAGTAGGTTAAATCCATGTTAAAATTTAAGGTGAATTGACATGTGAGAACAGGTGTACTAAATCTGAGTGACTTTTCAGACTTGGAAAAAGAACAACAATTTTTGTTTTGAAAGAGGTGAAGCAGTAGTAAATTAGTGACAAAGGAGGATTTAATAAATAAAAGGGTATATTTGGATTTAATTTGTGTCCTTGTTTTTTAATGAACAACTTAGCAGTTAATCCCTTGAGCTGAGATATAAATAATTTCTTTGTTACTTCAGTTGTTAGAATCACTGGCATGTCTGTGAAGGCTGTGATCCTTTGCTTTGAAATCTTTGTTACATAGAGCCACTGCAAAGGAAATCAGTGTTTAATACAGCAGTGAGAACACAGTTATGAAAGTTAAGCTCTGTCAGCATACCCTTTCTAAATTCCTGTTCTCTGACTTTTGTTTGGCATAAAAACTGGCTTCAGGCTAAATATATGAAGATTCAAGGATAAATTCTTAAAACGATGTAAGGATTTTGATGCAGAAATCTGAGAGTGTAAATAAATGACATAGTATTTGGGTTCATCTTAAAAATAGGCACTATTTTTTTATATGTTTGTGTGTGATGGTTTGGTGTCATGTGTGGACTCTTTCCTTTGAAAGTAATTAAGAAGGGAGAACAGGCTGATAAGATGAAATGAGGACAACTGTGTGTGGGGAAATTACTGATCATGTGCTCCTATAGACATCTGTAATTAGCATAACAATACTGTAACTACTACAAGCAGGGCAATACTCATACTCATCCATGCACTTCAGGAACAAACAGGAATTTGGATTTGTCTGAATCTGCCCTACTGAATATTGGATGGAGGCAAACTAGGTGTTTAAAAATTATGCAGGCTTTATAGCAGAGTATCGTTGCTCTGGTCCAGATGAGAAGTCATGGCCCTCAGGGCAATGCAAGCATAACTGTGGTCAGTCAGTTCCCAAAAGAATTCAAGAGGAGTGAAGCTCAAAGGGATTTACAGTTTTTCAATTACATTTAAAAATACAGTCTTTCAGAGAGGAGTATAAAAATACAGTCTTTCAGATAGGAGTATTTGGTTAAGCTGAAAATTAATCTTTTTCTGAAATAGAAAGAATTATGCTGAGTCACAAGGTCTTTGAATGGTTTTGGTATTACCCAGTGTCCAGACAGTGAGTTTTATCTATTTTATCAGTGTAGGCTAAGAATGTCTTTTGTGTGAAATGTGAGAACATGAAACTGGAATGTCCGTTACCTTTCTCTATCTAATTTCCAACAGCCCTGATTTTAAAGTCTGGGGAATACTGCCTTAGTTTAAATAGCTCATCTCCTTCCTTTGATGTTAATGCACAGTTGCATTAATTTAGAATAACCATACTTCCTTTTAGGTTTTGTTTTTTGATGCTAAATAAATCTGAACTATTTTAGTCTTCTTACCTAAAATCAGTCCTCTACTCGTATCAGCATCCTTAATCCTGTTTCTTGAATATGAATGGCAAGTGTACACAGTGTTGCTGGTAAAGCGGAAATACCTATCCTGATGTATATGAAAAGCATATTTCCTTTTTTCAAAATTGCTCATGCCTCATACTTAGGCCGCTTGTTAATGATACACTTAATTCTATCTGCTCCTGTGTTTTCTGAACTAACATGCTTCCAGCTTGTAGAGGAAGTGCTAGTTGTTACTAACTGGCTGTACTGCCTTGTACTTAATGCAGTTCTGTTTCTGTTACTCATGTCTTCCATGTGTAATTCTTTCTGTATCCCATTGTGGTTTTCCTTGTTATGTATTCTGCCTTTAAATTTCATTATAAAGCTCCTGCAGGTTTTTCTGTAGTGTTCAGTGAAAATCTGAAGGAAAATTAGATCTGCCACTGAGTTTCATGAACTCTCATTACTGTTTTAACTGTACCATTTCCTGATTAGCTAGTCTGTTATTCTCTCTAATTTCTTTCCAATTGACTAATAATTTTTCAAAAAAGGCACTATTTCAGGTGCTTTATTGAAGTCCAGAAGATAAGAGCTACTTTATTTCCTTTGTCTAGACTATCAGTAATCTGACTGAAAATAAGAAATCGGTCTCCTTAATCTCTGTTTAATGAACAGGTGTATTTTTCTAATAAGAATGTATATAAGTATGTATAAATATTGTGGCAACCATTAGTAATGCAGTCAGTCAGTGGGAATGCCAAATCATTACTAAAATTGCAGGAAAGGTCTAAAATAACTTACAGCTTTTAGTATAATGTCAACTAGACTATCCACTATCCTTGTCAGCCTGCTGATGTTGGAGAAGTAGCAGCACTGTGAGCTGATGGCACTTGAGGAAAAAAAAGGATCCAGAACTGTATTTGCAAAGGTCTGAATCATAACTTGTGGGATTCTGGAGTGGTGGGTGGATTGTTTTGGTTTGTGGGGGTTTTCTTGTGTGTGTGTGGTTTTTTTTTTTCCCTTTAACAAATTTGAGAGGCTTGACATCTGCATGATGTTTCTGAGATCTGAAGCTACATTTTTTAATCCTAAGAGTCTAATGTGCAGGGTTAGCTTCTAGTTTCATTGTTTTATGCTAATTGGTTGTTTGTATTCCCAAACACTTTCCAAGCTAAACATGTCAGTCATTGTTTTTATTTTCTTTTTATGTTGAGCCACAGAGCTGTATTTGTTTAGTACCTACCACAGTTTATTTGGAAAATGTATCTGACAACAACTTCAACTGTTTGGATTTCAGCCTGTTGATATGTCTAGATGGCAACAGGTGGGGTTTTTTAATAGACCCAAAGCCCTTGGTTTCATAGGAGTGTTACTGTGTTGGCCTGGATTTGCTTCAAATTCACATTAACACAGCTAGGAACTGCCCTTACTTGTTTTAAGCAGTATCTGTTGTACAAAAAGCATGAAAATGCCTGCTAAACAGCACATTTTTCATCACACTTACTGTGTTAAGAATAATTTTTTTTCCGACAGTACTTTCCTTTGGGAATTGCTGCCATCCAACATTTAGCTGAATCCTTTTTTTCTATGAGGTATCCTGGTGAGGGGACTATGCTGATTAAGTGTATCATGGTTAATTAGAATTATACTGTAATTTCTTGAAATTCTGAAGTTTTGACATCAATTTCTTGTCGTCTTTTATACTTCCCCCTGTTTCGCTGGCTTTGAAGAAAATAGCCATAAGCAGCTTAAACATTGTGAGGGCAGAAATTCTGACAGTATATTGATGTTCCTAGAATCAAAACCATTGCAGAAGCCATGTGTTATCTTAGCATTCAAGTATCTGCAGTTTGCATAGTATGTTTCAACATCAGTGATATTACAGCATTGTTTGGTGTTTTACTTAGGGAAGTGGAGGATGCTCAATTTAGTGTGAATAAGCAAAAAAAGAGGCATTATCATTAAAGAAACATCAAAAAGAGCTTTGTTAAGTACAAGGAATTAAGACATTTTCCCCTTCTTACAGTGTTGACACTATATTTCCTGCTTTTTAAACTGGGAAACAGAAATGAATGATGCAGGTAGTGCAAAAACTTTCACTGACATCAATAGGCATGGGACCCAGGTTTCAAATCTCAAAATATTGAATTGTGAGTGAAAAATACTATTTTTATCTTCCTTCAAAACATTTTGGTTGTACAACTTGAATGAAAACATTTTCAAAGTGTGATGTACAAAATAACAATTCCTGTCACTGAATCTAACCTCAATGTTTTTGTTTTCCAAAAGAATTTTACATTTGTGATTAAAATACATAGACTATTGGTTTCATAGTAAAACTTGTGAAGTAACTGGTATTAGTGTATTAACACTACTAGATTTGAGGTTATAAAGGAAAGGTGGCTGAGCAACTGTTGCTGTCTAAATAATTTCATATGTGGTCAGTCTTTTGTCCTAAGTCAGCACTTAATTCTTCTTCAGAACAAGAAGATGCTCAAAGCTTTGAGACACCCATTGTCTTTAGCTAACTGTCTCTAAATCACTTGAATAGTATGCTGGATGGGAGACAGTATAGGAGTTACACATTAGAAGTCTCTGAATAGCCTGGCTTTTGATGTAGTTGAATTTCATGGCTGAGACGTGTGTTTTTTGGGGAATGGTTTTGATTAGGTCTTGGGCTTTGAAGAGGTATTAAAATAGTACAGTATTTGGAATACATAAATGTATTCATTAGGGGGATGCCCCCAGCTGTGAACAGAGGAAGGAAGCTTAGTAATCCTGTGGTATGTGGAATGGGAGACAAGAGGCTGTGTTCTTAACTTTGCCCCAGGCTTAATGTGTTATCACAGGCCAGTATTTATTTCAAGCAGAGGCTTTGATTTTTATGGAATTGCCCTCAGTGCATGAGATTAAATATGTTTGTGTACATTGCTAAGATCAGTGTGTTGGATAATCAAGCTTTTAATGTCTGAAGATGCTGGACATCAATGTAGTTGTTGGGTAAAGAGGAGCTTTTGCCCCAGTGAAATGGGCGAAACGCCTGGGTGTTTTACAGAGAAATGTGTGCAATGTTACATAGTTAACTTTTCCTTTTAACCAAATATACTATCAAAAATCCCAAGCTTCTTCCATCCACGTACCCTTTTTCATGTTCTGAGAGTGTTTAGTTGCAGGGAAACTCTTTTGTCTTAAAAGATTCTGTCTTTTTTATTGTCATGAGTAATTTTAAACAGAAGAATGCTGAGACCCTTTTAACAGTTAGAAGTCTTTAATACACAACTTCTTGCCCTTTTTGGTTGTTACCACAGAGTCTGGGATGTTTCAAAAGCTTCAGCTTGATTCCTTTGTTCTTGGTTAAAGGGTATTCCAGCTTTTAGATAATACTGATAGCTACTCTGATATTAAAGATCTGCATTCTAACAGAGTGAAAAGAATTCTTCCTTCCCCAGGATTCCAGTGGGCTGCCAGTGGCATAAGAATTGAGTTCTCATCCTTGTGCAACATTTGCACTTGGCTGGGCATACTTTTCCCACCTCTTCCTAAACATAGTAGGAGTATGTCTGCTAACATGCAGCTTTCTGATTGCACTGACAAGTGAGGCGTTTTGAAATGGCACTGTACATATTCCTTGTAAAAGCATCAGTCACAGAGAGGAATATTATGAGTTTTCTGTAGAGAAATTCACCATAAGTAATTGGTCATATCTCTGGCAGTGTTGGGATGTGTAGTGAAGGGAGAGCTACTGATTTTCTCCCACCCTTTTACATGCAGAATGCTGACCAGGAATGAAGCATGAGCGCTATAATTTAAAAACAGTTTCTCAGCAGCTAAACCAAACAATAGGACTGTAATGTGTTTCTTTTCCTTCCTCAGAAGGCTTTAAAGTGCTTAGTAATGAAGGTAGTGGAAGCAGAATTTTTCTTGTAATGGTTTTGTGGTTAGAGTTCTGTCTACCTGAAATGACCTGGGATCTGTCACAGAGAATTGGTACCTGAACCATTACTGTACCTTCTGGGTTTATAACCCTTTGTTGCAGGAAGGGATATATTATGGTGGGACTTCCACAGATTATTACTATGGATGATGAAGAGGAACATGATTTGAGCTGGCAATTTATTTACCTAATTGAACTTCCTTGAATGTAAATGTTACTGAGTATAACCTTCATTGAAGTATTTTGTGTCGTCTACTTTTTTAGTCAGATAGCTCCTGGGGACTTCAATTTTATTATTTATTGCTGCTTGTTTTCACTTTTTGTAAGAGTGGTTTTGTTGCTTGTTTTAATATGCAAACAGGTGGAGATATTTATTTTTTTTACCTTGAAGTATGGGTGTCAGACTCTGATCTATTGTACAGGAATTCCTGTAATTTGCAGGAGCACAAAGCCATTTGTGAGAAATGTCTTTTTATACATGGAGAGATCTTATTGTCTGTAAGTAAAAAGCAGGAAAGTCAGGACTAGATTACAGAACAATCACAATTCAGACTGGTGTGTGTGTTTTCATGGAAAATTATATATATAGTATAATACAGCAATTAAATATTTGTATAACAGAATTTCTATGGAATCTTATTATAAATGCTAGAGTATAACACACAGGAATATGTTTGGCTGCATGCTGTAATGAGTATTAAAAGAAAACTTCATATCTGAACTTTCATAATTTTGAATTTGAAACTCTGTAGTTCCAATTAGCGAAGCCTTTAATAGCAAAAGGCTGCAAATGGGAAAGTTTAGAAAAGCAGAGAGGACTTTTGTCTGTGATGTAAACTCAGTGGCCAAGAACTGGCTGCTGTAGGTGAAGCACAGAGCCTATTTCAATTTCTGGTTACTCAAAGAGAAAAGAAAAATATGCAGGAAGTATTAGAGTTCTTTTCTGAGAAGGAGTTCAGTATAACCATGCTGACTTCTAGTGCCTCAAGAGCAAGTATATGTGCTATATTGGCCCAGTGCCATAGAACAACTTTTAGCTGTGCCCAGCATGCAAAATGAATTATTTTGCCAGATGATTCATGGTTTGCCAGTGGAGCAGGATTTATAAAGAATGTGTTGGGACTGTTTGTTTTCAGTGGAGGATGTGGGAAATTTAGGGGAGAAAAAAGTGAGAGGAAAAAATACTGTTGTTAATACAATTGAACTGCGTAACTGGAAGTGGTTTTTGTTGTTGCTCTTCTATATGGAGGCACTGCTGGAAATAAACAGTCTCTGCTCAGGAAGTGTGGTTTTCTTAAATGATATTCATTAGGTGCTGGTGCTTATCTTTACAGAGTAAAGACAAAATAATGGCCAGTCTTCAGATTTTCTTTCTTGGAAAGGCTAGTTTACTGAGATGACAGTTTTTGTTTCTCACATAAGTGAGACTAAAATAGTAACTGGTCTCAAGATCTTCAGCATCTATAATGTAGTAGATTAACAAGAGGTTAAAGCCATGAATAATTCTGTCATTTTTAAGAACAGGTTTAGAGCAAGGAAAAAGATCTGCCGGACTTGACTTTGTCAACTGTTTATTTCTGAAATTGATTTTATTTGGTTGTTAATGACAGCTGTAGTATTGGCAGGAGATGTCTTGATTGTAGATGCATGTCAGGTGAAATGCATGATTATAAAATGATCTTCAATCCACACAAGAACACAGAGCCATTAATAGGAGATCTTTGGTCACAGCACTAATGATGTTAGTGGTAATGTTCACGCTTCCAACTGCTCCTTCTTAACTTTGTCTTTGGAATAGCTAAGTGTCTTACAATATAAAAGATTGAGTACTAGTATTATTAAGCAGAAATTGAAATTAGAATAGACTCTGTAATTTGGATAACTCATGGAAGTAACAAACTGATGTGTCAAAACTCATGTAGTCCTGATGTATGTGCATTAGCAGCAGTGAGTCTTTTCTATAGGCTTCCACCATCTGTGTTTACAAACAAAACTTCAAAAGGGGAAATAGGAATATTTTTCAATAAAGGGTTTTCTTTACATATGCTTCCTTTTTATGACTATAATATCAAATAGGGTAATATGTTTTGTTTTACATCTCAGTTGTAAAACTTCATAATAAATTATATGAAAGGAAAACTGCAACAAGCCTCAGTGTTGGTGGTGAGGAATGGAAAAAGCTGCAAGTTTGGCATACCAGCTCAGGAAGCTTTCTGTTTGGAGTACCTCATAAATTCTGGAAAACTGCTTCTGATGTGTGATGCTTACTAGTACTGTCAAGGAAGTAAGTACACTGCAGTTGACATGTGAATTTTAAAGAAAAGCCGAGTGTGCGTGTTTTCTGGGTATTGTGGGATCTGGATTGATTTTCTCTGATGGAGGCATCTTTCACTGTGACAGCATTTCCTGTACCTGCTTAAAATGGAAATAAATTGATGTGTGCTAAGAACTAAGATGCTATGTTAGAAAAGAAATTAACAGTGGAATTAAATTGTGATAGCAGTAATGAAAATTACCATGACAGAAATGAAGTTACGTGGGGATCAGATTATTAGTATCCAGGACTTAAAGTATGGACTCCAGTAACCTAGGTCCTCAGTTCTTGGAGAGTCAAGGTATTTAGCTTTAAATAGATCTTAGATGACTCTCCAGAGATGAATGGAGATTTGAAAAGAATTTCCATGATGTCACAGAGAAAAAGCTTCTGGATTTTAATTATTTGTTTTTTGGACAATGAGCGGGCTCCTCCGCTCCCCACAAAGACCTGGAATTTTGCAACTCTTGTGTTTGTGAAACACTCATCATGAATTTCCTTTAAAGGGTTTTGATTTCTTCTCTCATACACAAGAGAGAAGGCAAGTATTGTTAACTCAGAGCAACCTTAAGATTTCATGGGATTTGGGGTCCTTCACATGCCCTTAAACTGTCCCTCTCAATATATACACAGTTGTGGATGACTTTCAGGTTTGTGGAGTGATGATGGTGTAGAGAGCAGTGCATAATTCACTGCCTTTCCATGCTGATCTCTGTGTAGGAGGATGAGAATTTTAAGCTGCAGTGTTTAAATCAGTCCTGTCATACACATCTTGTTAATCCAAATACTGTCTTAAGCTGAAGCCTCATGTGCAATTTGAGTTGGTTCTGGGCTTTCCTTTTAAAAGAATATTCAGCTATTATTTTAAATGTGGACTTTCAAATATGTCCAAGTATGTTGTAGTTTATCATTTATCATTAAGCAATGATAAATGCTTAATTTTCATTTGGATTAAACCATTGCCTTTAAGACTGGAAAATCCCTTTTTTATTATTTTTAAGTTCTTCTTTGTTTTCATTTGGGACAAAATAGTTATTTAGAGAGCTGCTGAAATAATACCTCAAAATGGAATGCTTTTCTAAATGAAGACCTTTCTCTTTGCTCTTCCTTATCCCATTTCTCATGTTCCTCAACTTTGTTTTATGCTTCTCTGGTAATTTTACCTATCCTGTATCTAAATTTCTTTCTGGTCTTCAATTAAAAAAGCTTTGGGAATTAGGAAGAAGCCAGTGACTAATACAATGTTTATCACAAACCATAGTACAATGCAATTAACTATTTATTCCTGCATTTTATTAGTAATTTAAAACTATCTGACATAAGAGCAATAAATAAAATTGAGTATTACTAAAAAATATCATATTAGTTGCTGAGACTAAATTTGTAGTATCAAAATAGCCTAGTCCCACACATACATACGCATTTCTAGTAGTTGATACTAGAAGAGCAATAATGTCACACAACTCTAACATGGCCATTTCTCAATTTAATTTTCTGTGTATCAACTTTCTTTTTAGCTGTTTATCCTCTTCTTATTTGTTCCACTCATACGTGGAATAAATTGCAGACATGAGTTCATCCCCGTACCTTCAGTGTTCATTGCCCTTGTTACATTATCATATTCTTTTTTTATAATTTGTAAATGTAGCTGTTACTGTTCCAGATAAGTAGCCTGATTGCTCCTCTGTGTCATAATTAATAAAAAACATACATGTGGATGTGTGTTTGTGGGTGGTTTTGGTTTGGGCTTTCAAGTTTTATTTTTGGGATTTGAAATCTGAATGAAATTCTACAATTCAGCTGCTGGATGTGGCTTTTTTAACATTGGAAATTACAGGGGTTTTTGCTTAGAAATCTAGGCACATGAGCCTTGACATTCATGCTAAATTAGTTCTGGTCTTGAAATGCTGACTAGAGGTTCATACATTTTATCCAGTGGGGTTTTCTGTTGCTTCTAGTTTTTATTTAAAGGGCCCATCTGCAAGATGCTTGAATTCAGGCAATTAGTGTAATAATCACATTGAATACAGAGGGTCTGTAATCACTTACACAGAATTTGTTGTATGAGTTGGAAGCTGCTCAATGAATACGACATTGTTTCACATATAAGCTGCTCTTTGCTGCATCTATCTTTTTAATTTTAGATATGAGTGGTGGAAGGGGAAACCTCTAAACATTAATTATCTAGAACTATCATCATCCTGTCAGCAAATAGGATGCCGTGCATTTCAGAGCACCTTATCACAACCTGTCCTCAAGCTGAAGAGATTACCATATTCTTACATGTGTTACTACCATTCATATAATTCACCTTGTATAATTTATCCTCCTGAGTCGTGGGCGAAGGAGTGAGGAGGAATTGTAGACTGCTCTGAGCTTGGATAAAGTGAGCAGGAACACCACTTTGCTATGGCCTGTATTTGCTAACTGCTGCTCTATTACTTGTTTCCAAAAGTCTTTCACAAGATGTTGCAGTAGGTGTAGTCAGCCATTAAAAGTTATGCAAATTTACATAATCTATAGTGAGGTGTATTTGCTCCTTTGATTTATTTAGACAGAATCGCAGCATATTAGGAGTTGGAAGGGACCTTGAAAGATCATCTAGTCCAACCTCCCTGCCAGAACAGGATCCCTTGGAGTAGGTCACATGGGAACATGACCAGGCAGGCTTTTACTGTGTCTGGAGAAGGAGACTACACAACCTCTCTGGGCAGCCTGTTCCAGTGTTCAGTCACCCTCACAGGAATCAAATTTGTATCATCTAATCTACAGGAAATAAAACTGTTCTTGTTAAATTGTGCATGTGCTTTTTTTATCCCTTACTCTTGTATGCTCACTTTCTAGTGAGTTTCTAATAATGATTTTGATCTCTCTGAGAACTGCTAACGTTTTGAAATGCAGATATCTTCTGTAAATTGGATTACATGGACCCAAATTATATAGCATCTCATACACCTCCCCAAACCAACCTGAATTTTATTGTGTGTTTTTGGCAGAAGACTGGCTAAGTATATGTACTGACAGAGTATGTTTAAATACTAGAGTTTCTGATCAGTGGCATTGAAATACAGGGCTTTTTGAAATTTCTGCTTCCCATTTCTAGTGTCATTTTGATGTATCCTGAAGATCTGATGCTGACTTTAAATCTCTGCATCATACAGTATTTCATGTCGTTTGCTGAGGAAGTAAAGGATGAGTCAGCAGATGCTGTCATCTTAGCATAGCACTGTTGCAGGCAATGAAGAATGAGAAGGTGAAAAATTGTCTTGTGCATCAGAAGTGAAAGAGAAGCATGTAAAATATGAAGGAGGGGAAACCTGTCGCTGGAATTTGTGCTACAGCTTTCCTGTCTCCTGGTTGTGGCATCTTTATTTAATAAGCTGTAGTGTTGTGGCTGACATTTGGATATCTCACAGAAAATGTGTCTGGTGGGCTAGGATGGAGACTGCTTAGCTTGGAAACATCAGAAAGGATCACAGAGAGAGTGTCTGTTTTCTTGTGTAACTTAGGGCAATTTGGGGTGGTCTCTAAGTGTCTATAGGTGTAGGTAGCCTTTTGCCAGACAAGCTGATATGATGGAGGAAACAAGTGTTCAGGAGCACAAGCTTTCTTGAGTTCCAGAAGGAGACTTCATGTGCTACAAAAAGTTGTTTCTTTCCATCCCACATCAGCTCATCTAATGACAGGTACTGTCTTTCCCAGACAATGTTATCTTGCTGAATTTCCAAATAAGAAGTTGCAATATAAAAGCAAGGAAGAATCTATAACGGACTTCTAAAAATAGAAGCATGGTCAAATTTCATACCTAAACATGTTTGCTAAAAGTACTATTCCTAATACTTTCTGTTGAGTTGTTGATAGATCATGACTGAAACAATCCCAGAAAATTTCCAGTTTTACAAAACTTTTATCTATTTTATTTTTTCAAATACTGAAAATATTTAAATGTGGTGTTTACTCTGAGCCTTAGGATCTTTTTGCATCATCAGTATATACACTCTGAAAGAAACAAAGTACTTCCCTAATGTCTTTATTTGCAATTCTTAAGAATTGGATGTTAATGTTCACCACAGGCAGCCATGACTATCAACTTTCTTGACCTTACTTATCAGTCTGAAAGCAGGGAGCTCATAGCTTATTCAGTTTTAACTAAGGGTTCTGCAAGAACTCGATCACACTTATAGGAAAGGATTTCTATGTCTTGCAAATTCCAGTTATGCTTAAAAAACATAAAATTGACAGTGTAGCGGGGGAAAAAAAGGGTTTATCTTAATACGACAATTAAGCACAGTGACACATATTCGGGTGAGGAAAACTTGTCTTCCTGTAAAATGGTTTTGAGACCAAAAGGATGTGCATTTCATATGGAAGTGACTTGGAATATTATTACACTGATAAAACAATGAAATGCTCCTGACATAAACTTGTCTATTACAACTTTGTACTAAGAAGAAAAGGTACTGTGGGATGTCTGCTTTTTGTGTTCTTATAGGTGCTAAACTATGTGTAGGGTTTCCTCACAGTCAGATAGACCAACAACGAGACCTGTTTCTAGTGATGGCCACTTCTTGCATTTAAAGCAGAAGCTAATTTAGATTGTGGGGGAGATGAAATGTCAATTGAAATAACTTCTGAAGTAAGCAGTGAATTTATTTAGTAAATAAATAAATAAATCTTCCTTTGAATTCCTCAACTCAGAAGACCGGGGGTTTGTGCAAGGGTCAGAGTGCTATCGAAGACTGTCTTGTTTAAAGATGGCTGCCCAGTAGGTTATTTGTTTATTTATATGCTTAAGAACTTAATTCAAGTTATGAAGGTTTCTCTGGTTTAGTCTGAGAACAAAATGCTTTCACAATTATTATTATTTTTTTTAAAGTACATATTTTCTTTGTAGATAGTTTTGGAAATGTTTATATTTGGATAGCTGGGAATGTTTATATTTGGATAATTGGCAGTGTTTATTTTCCCAGGAACTTCCAGAGGTTCCTGTGAGAATATTCCTTGCTCCCCTCAGACATGGATTGTTAGCAATGTGGACAAAGCATGTGGGAGCCCTGGGCACAACAGTCAAATTCTCATGACAGTACTGCACTCCTACAGGTTGGAAGGGCCACTATCTAGGGAAGTAGAACCATAAGCTCGCTAAAATTGGACTTTTATTAATACACAGATTCTGTCTACTAAGGCAAAGAAAGCAAAGTTCATAGCAAGCCTGAGGAAAAAAAAAAATAAAATGTACTTCCTCTCCTCTTTCTAACCTGTATTTATGCCTTCTACTACAGTAAATCTGATGAGCAATTTTACTCTGAGTGCCCCAAACCAGAAGTGAATTACCTTCCACTAAGTACTACTGCCACCAGAGCTTCATCTCCACTGTTTTTCAGGCATTATCACAAACTGTCATAAGAAAAGAAAAATTCTTATTGATGAATCCTATTTTCCCATTTTTTCTGGAAATATATGTCAGAGTCCTTCAAGCTTCCACTTATTGGAGAGAAAATGGGTGTGTGCAGAAGGCTTTCCATCTCCTAAGGGAAAACAAGGTTGCCAGCTGAGAGAACTTTTTACCCATGGAGGTAAAGGCACTCAGTCTGGAGAACTGGGATGAAAAGCAGTGGTCTCTAGGTAGGTGCATGATCATATATCTTCTACTAACGTGAACTTTTGGATAAGCTATGACTTCATTCGTAGGAAACAAATTACATGAAAACTAATGCAGGTAAATTAGCTGATCAAAGTGTGACTGAGCAGTAGATCTACTGCAGTGAAGAGAAGCAAACAGGACTCCCAGATTAATAGAGTGAACTACAATATACACAAGTTAGGTCTGCTCTGGAAAACTGTCAGTAATGCACTTGTTTGTTTTCAATGAAGATCAATTAGTTCTGGAACAGACAGAGTGATCTGGGGAACGGAGAGCCTGTTGTATGACAGTGTATTGGAAAAGCTTGGCTTCTTATCCTAACAAAATGAAGCACGAGAGAGTATATGATTCTTCTCTTATGAATACATCAGAAGACCAGTATGAAGAACAGAAAATAATTACTTAGCTGAAATACCATGTTGGCAGAAGAGCAAATGAGTATAAACTCTCCATGAATAATGCTGGGCTGCAAATTAGAAAATGACTCTGAACTATTATAGCAATCTATTTATTTTTTTTTTTTTGGAATGACCTCCAGTCAGAAGGGTGGGAGAAGAATTTCAAATAATTTCAAGGAGTATTTAAAAAAAAATGTGTGAAGGGGATATTCTTATGTAGTGTTTGTGACAGTAAAATATTGAAGGCAATGATCTGGACATTCTTACAACACTGTGTTGCTAATACTTCTTTTTCTTGTAATATCAGGCTCTTGATTGGTTTTCAAGCTTCCATGACTTCTTTTGAGAAGACTGAGGTTAGTCAGAAAATGTGTACTCTACACATATTGTATTATACATTAGAGCTAAAGCAGTTTTCTTTGCTTGTCTCAACATCTACAGATGTCCAGAGTATGGATGGATGGGCTCTGCTTATAAACATGTTGCAGACTGCAGGGGAATGTTGTTATTCATTTGAAGTCTTCACAAAATTCTTTCTTGTTGCAATACTGCTGAAGCTGCATGTAGCAGTAACTGCAGGGAAAATCCGCTGCTGGAATTCCCTGAGGAAGACACCCAGGATGAAATTAAGGAGGTTGAGATTGACTGGCTGAGCAGAATTGCTCTAAAATGTTCACTTTAAAATTTAAAAAACTCATGTTAAAAAGTTACCTTAAAACAAGGCAGGGAGGAAGAATAAAATGTTTAACTTTCTTTTTGGATAATCTTATGACAATTTTCTGCTTATATGAGAGTTGATAATTGGTTAGTTCTGTATCTCTCACACACAAAATAAGCCCTTGTTCAAAATATAGAACAAAATATAGGTAATGCATTCAGGTGTTGGCAGAGGGCTAGTATCAGCTTCTAGAGGGAACCTGGGTGGAGGAAGTGTACTGAGTGCATGACTGCTTCAGCTGCAGAAGGTTTAAATTCAGAGTTGGTTTTCAGCTACTCCCATGAGTCAGAAGACTGAGGTGTATTTTCTTGAGTTTTGAAAGGCCTGGACTTGTTCAATGCAGCAATATTATTTTGTTTTTCTGTGTTTAGTAATACCTTCTGTCATTTGAGTAAATGTTGTAATCTGTTGAGGAACGAGGAGTGTTGGAAATTACCTGTCCTAGATGCAAATATAATGTTTGTTTCTTTTACGTAACTTGCTCATCAGCATAGATGGTGTCATGTTTAATTTCTAGTAAGATTTCTGAAGAACTTAATGCAATTTTTATGGCAATAGATACAAATTATGAAATGCAGATTTTATCACACTTCAAAAATAGACTGTTTATTCAGTCAAGAAAACGTGGGGATTTCAGTTAATTTTATCAAGATATTCAGAGTCACAGTGCAAATTGACTCAAGTTGTGATGCAGAAGATTGTGTTCTGGTAATTCTATGTTGCTGTTGAGCTCATAACCTGATCAGTCCACTGATACTTACCTGAATTTATGTTGTATGTCATATACTCAAGTCAGACTGTAGTGACTGTCTGATCATCAGGCATATGT
Organism: Chaetura pelagica; assembly: GCF_000747805.2. Taxonomy (NCBI): domain Eukaryota; kingdom Metazoa; phylum Chordata; class Aves; order Apodiformes; family Apodidae; genus Chaetura; species Chaetura pelagica. Next base: position 7,701,397 of record NW_009952533.1, on the reverse strand, counting down.
GCTTTTCTCCACCCTTGGCTTGTATCTTCTCAAGTGTCCCATGAAAGAAGTGGTTAGAGTTCTCTCCTTGTTTTCTCTAGCATGGTTTTATGGCAAAGGTTCTCTGAGACTCATATGGAAATGAGGTTGTGGGTTTGTTGTTTTTTTCCAGTCCAGCCGGAAAAAAAGGCTCTATGAGCCGTGCTGAATACTTTCATTCTAGGAAGGCATTTTTCTCTGAAATTCCAGCTTGAACACTTGCATTACAGTCTGCTGCTTCAGGGAAGCGAGATGCTCAGACTGACAGATTGCCAAATCAGTCATGTTTTGCTCAAGTAATATGCACTGCTAAGATCAGGGGGTGGTAGTGTGGAGAAAAAGTGTGAGAGAAAAGCTTGTATATGTATTTCTACATCCTATTTTTTCCATAATTCTGGAGTGAGTATGTAGTTTGGTATGTAGTTCGTCAGAACATCTGGATTTGCCAGTCTGCAGTTAACTCCTGCTTTTTGTGGGTTGAGGAGTCTGATCTTTGGGTAGTGGAGTTATAATAATCAGTCTGATGTATTTAAATGTGAGCAGGCAACAACTCTCTGTTGGCTGGCCTGTACAAGAGAATAGCCAAAAAAGCTTCAGAATGCTCTCTCAGTAGCTTGCTAGCAGAACCTAGAACTTGCCTTCTGTGACTTAACTTCACAGAGAAAGCAAGCAGGGAAGAGCAGGCATCACAAGCGGATGCCACAGACTTTAACGGGAATCCTGGAAATTATGATGGGAGGGAAAAAGGCTACTGGCTAATTGTGATGACTAAGGACTTCAAATCATAGAATCACAGAATCTTAGGGGTTGGAAGGGACCTCAAAAGATCATCTAGTCCAACCCCCCTGCCCAGAGCAGGATCACCTAGAGCACACCACACAGGAACGCATCCAGGTTGGTTTTGAATGTCTCCAGCAAAGGAGACTTCACAACCAATGATCTGTCATTCTCACAGTAAACAAGTTTTTCTGATGTTTACATGGAACCTCCTATGTTCCAGTTTGCACCCATTGGCCCTTGTCCTATCATTGGACATCACTGAAAAACAGCCTGGCTCCATCCTCCAGACACTCACCCTTAACGTATTTGTAAACATTGATGGGGTCACCCCTCAATCTTCTCTTCTCCAAGCTAAAGAGGCCCAGCTCCCTCAGCCTTTCCTCATAATGGAGATGTTCCACTTCCTTAATCATCTTTGTGCCTCTGCACTGGACTCTTTCAAGCAGTTTCCAGTCCTTCTTGAACTGAGGGGCCCAGAACTGGACACAATACTCCAGATGCGGCCTCACCAATGCAGAATAGAGGGGAAGGAGGACCTCCCTTGACCTACTAACCACACCCTTTCTAATACACCCCAGGATGCCATTGGCCTTCTTGGCCACAAGGGCACATTGCTGGCTCATGGTCATCCTCCTTTCCACTAGGACTCCCAGGTCCCTTTCTCCTACACTGCTCTACAGCAGGTCAGCCCCCAACCTGTACTGGTACATGGGGTTGTTCTTCCCCAGATGGAAGACTCTACACTTGCCCTTGTTGAATTTCATCAAGTTTCTCCCTGCCCAACTCTCCAGCCTGTCCAGGTCTTGGTGAATGGCAGCACAGCCTTCTGGTGTGTCAGCCATACACCATCTTGCATATAATGCAATATTGCAGTTCAGTGCACTGCATTGCAACAGAAGAAATGCCTAGAATATTCAATAGCTACATAAGACTACAGAAGGTTTCTTCACATGGTTGGGCATAGTTCAAAAGAACTGAGGGATGGAGGAAAAACCCTGTATTTATCGTTTCACTACTAATGGCCATTATAACAATGGCAAAGATTTTGCCTCTTCAAAAAAGGGATTGATTAATAAGCAACCAACCAACCTGCAATGTGATGTTCACTCTGTCACAGTCAGCGTATAAATTTTAGGGACTCTGAGCTGTTTCACTTCCCTGTCTTGCATAGCTGTGTTGCTGCTGAGAACAGATGGTGTTTCAGACCCCTGGAATACTTGAACCATCACTTGTAGGTGTTTCTTCATGGGTGAAACCGTTGCACACTGAAAGCACAGTGCAAAGGTCCTCTTTTGCTAGCTGCTGTTCTCAAGAGGAGTGTGCAAAAAAAGACTGCAGCATAGGTCTGCTTTAACTCTTAGCTGAGAGTTAACTGGGTGCAGCAATACAAGGCTTTTTCTTCACCCTGAAAACAGTGTACTGCAGCAACTGATACTGGCAGAGTATCTGTACCCCAAGTTTCAATAAAGAACAAATTAATTGCTAGTAGAAGAAAAAGCATCTATTTTTAGTGATGCTAAGACACAAATGTTAATTAGCTCGAATCTGTAAAGACCATTTTTCTTTGTCACTTTTAATCTCTCACATAACATTATAGTTGGCAGATCATCCTCAGTGGAACATAAAAGCTGTTTCCAACAGGTTAAAAAAATAAAATAGTCTGGTACTTATGCTGTGTACTACGTTAACAAGGTAAATAAACAGTTTCTTCCTTTTTTCATTGCATACACTGAAAACATATTAAAGATAATTTGGATTTATATGGTTAGATTTGACAGCTTTTTCATATTAATGTTGAGTCAAAGAGATAAATATAGGACTTTGCCTTCAAGGATTAGGTATTTATCATATGAATGGCTGTGCAAATGAACAGACTTAGATGAAGGCAGGTTGTTTTAACTGTGTTTCAAATGTGTGTATTTCAGTTTTGGAGCATGCTGGGGAAGATCATCAGTATGTCACCTTAGTACTATGTGGGAGAAAGAGAATTAACTAGAGAAGTCTTTTTTTCCTCCTAGCACATCTTCAGTACTGTCAGTGCTGAGTTTTGTTTGGTAATTTGCAGGCTGTCAGGAGCTGAAGCTGTGAGCTGTGTGGAGTCATGCCCTGTACCCAAGCTGTAACCTGTGCCTGGAGTCTGAGCTCCAGTGGGCCCTTGTATGGACACCTCTGGTATCATTTTATGTAGAGGCAGAGTGCAAGGCTTTGGTGGGGCTGGCAATTATGCTGAGTTAATAAGTTGTGGTGGATCTCATCTGACTCTCTGAAGCATGTCCCAAAGCACTCATAATGTATAGATTTTTCTGTCACTTGGTTTATTCAACATCTATTTGGTTGTTGCAGAGGTGGAATGTTTTTTTGTGGTGCACTCAATATATGGAGAGAGTTCCTAACTAATCTGTTTTGTTCTGAACTGTGGATTTCAGTTTTTCAAGGCAATTCTGATAATATGTTCAAGCTGTAAAGATAAGGAAATCCCCTGTATTTGTAATCAATCCAGGCTTTGTGTTTTTCTGCTTGTTATTCATACACCTAGTTATGCACCTGCATAAGCTGTTAAATTCTGTTGCCTCAGTCTTTGCTCAGGGGAATCTCATCATGCTTATCTTGTACCATGTTTGGGAAAGCATACAAAGATGCAGCCTACAGAGAGAAGAGAAAGATACTCACTTGTAGAGAAGTTGGAAAGAAAAGCAGATTTATGATGATTCTTGGAAACTGGGAAGCTTGTATTTTCTATTATCCTCATATTATTTCTTGAAAAGTGTGCCCGGAGGTAGTATATAATCTCAGTGCTGCACAAATGAACTATTCTGACTCCACGGTGCCAGACAGTCATGAACAAATACTGCAAAAAGTATCCAACCTTATGTAGAGATGCGTGCCCTTCTATTTGATCCTTTCAGACCAATAAAAAGCTGAAACTTGTCTTTTGATATACAACAAGTTATAGGGGCATACATATAGTAGGAAAAGTCCCACTTTGCTTTCTATAGGTAGGAGGGCTATATATACATATATATTTTCTATTTTTTATTTTACTATGTTCTATAATGAACATAATATATTTATTATACAAGTGCAAAAGTATTGCAGTGAAGTTGATATAGCTTATGTTCCCTTTAATTATTTTAATCTTTAATGTAAATGTAACATTTTTTAGTATCTCTGGTTTTTTCATTGGAACTGTAAAGCCTGCAATACCATATGCATGCCTATCGGGAAAACATTTTATTTTTTGCTTTTCATGGACTCTTTCTATAAAGAAATAATTATGCACTAAAGGTTGGAAAATTACTGTTATTAGTGTTGTCCTCTATCCAGTAAGCAGGTATTAAACAAATTATTGATGGAAGCATTTTACTTTCCTGACTGTACTATGTTGATTGAATTTTAGCAAATTGTTAATCTATATGATAAAAATAAATAGCTGTTAAATGTACAGTGTCTCATATCTTATTTTAAAAATAAATTTGCTGCATATACTGGAATGGGATCTCTCCTGTAAAAGTTGATCGATCTTGTTGCAGAAGCTGGTAACAACTGCAGCGTTTTCAGCTTCTCCAGCACCTATAGATTGAGCTTCAATTTCTCTAACTGAAAAGTTACACAAAATACAGTTACTCCCAGACTCAGATGGTTGGTGCTGCATGGCTGGCAGGCAGGAATGATGAGGATGAGCACTGACGGACCATAGCAGCTGTCTGTAGAGATGTGGCAGTTGCTTTAGCAGAGTTCAGTGCTTGCTTTATGTGCAGAAGGGCCTGTAGGGGGAAAAAAGGGGAGGTGGTCACTGTTTCAGAGCATCTCCAGGTAACATAAGGGTAAAATAGTCTGCACATGTGGAGTTCTTATAGTGCTGCCAGACTTAAAAGGAGGGAGTCAAATTGTGTATGCCTCCCTGGAAGGTGCTCTATTGAAAGAGTGAGAGTCAATTTTCCAGCGACTGCCTTCACTAGTCTCTCTTGTCTTCTGCTTTGCCTAGTGCGGTGTGTACCTAGTTCTTGTGAGATGCTGGGAGCGTAGAACAGTAGTAACAGAGTGCTGCATTTGAGCAGCCAACAGCAATAATACTGGGAAGTCAGGGAAAGCCACTGGTGATTTGATGAGGTAAATCTAGAGTGAAGTGAGAAAGGCTCTAGCTTATTTCTTTGTAAAACCTAAGTGTCTTCTGAATGTGGCCTTTGATCATCAGTTGAAATTCAAAGGCTTTAATTAAGGGCAGGCACAAAAGTTTCAGTAATGATAATGATTCAGCCTTCTGAACTTTAACAGTATGTGTGAATATGGCTTAGACTGCCATGAATGACTGAAATAAATGTTCTTTTAAATCATATAAAGCTGCCTTATATTAAAGGACAGTTAATTAAAGCTGAATTTAGCATTTTGGCCTGGAGGAATTTGACGCTTAGATATGTCAGTGATAAATTCACTCAGAAGTATAAGGATATCTACTCATTGCATATTTTCTATGTGAATTTTAAAGAAAATGAAATGTGTCATGAGTTTCCACTCTGGTGCACTAGTGTTCTTCCTGGTATGAGGAGCTGTGATGTATGTACCAAATAGACTTTTTGTTTTAGAAAGTAAATCACTAGAATCAGTACTTGTCATAAACATTTTGCGCTTGGCAAAAGACAGCTTGTCATCTAGGTCTACTTTTGAAATCTCTTCATACATCTCTTGTCTGGGAAAGTAAGGCTGTAATGTGTGTTATTCCAAGGAAGTTCATTGTTAACTGAATTCTGAATAAACTCACCAGAGTTTTGCATTTTACTCAGGAAAACCTAGAGGAAATGAGAAAACTGAAATTCTAACAAAATAATGAATATTTGATATTAAAATATGCCTGTTTTATTTATTTTTCATAGTTATTTAGAATACTACTGGGGCCATTAGGGAAAAATTGGGTTTATGTCAAGGTATGAAAAAAATACAGCAGTTTGTTTAATCAGGTAACGTACTGGGTGAATATTTGCAATTTCAAATAATTTGTATTTCTTGTTGTTTTTTTTAATTCTATTTTTTGAATTGGGGCTACAGTTGAGTTGTCTCTTATGTTATATATTTGGTTCTGAAATGTCTTGATTTTGTTTGCAATTTTGCTTTGCTTGGCCTCCTATGTGAACTTTATATGATAGGACTCTAATAATTGTAGTATTCTAGGAGATAAGTAACTTTTGGAGCTCAACCAACATGAAAAGGACCACCAGTTTGTATATATTGTATGTATCCCATATATGTATCTAGGCACACATAAATGGCTTCTCTTTTTTTAAACAATTTTCCATTATTTGTTTAAAAACCCCACAAAACCACACACCTATTTGGATAAAAGAAAATCCTGTTGACATTCGAATGAATACACTGCAGAGAGAAGAGAGGCTCAGTCTAATGCCAGTCCCCCCAAACACAGTATTTATATACATTTGGTTGTGTGACTACTGGCTATAGAATGGTTACAACCAAATAAAACAAATAAATGTAACATTTTTTAACTGAAAACTGAAGTTTGTGGATACTTTTCCTAGTCTTTTCATTGTGATGCTAATGAAATTACGCTTTAAACTGCAAACAAGCAACATAATTTTTTTCCTTATTTAACTGCATTTGGAATTATGAGGTGCCTTTTTGTTATAGGGGAGGCTTGTACTGTAGATTTGTCAGGTTTTGACATCACCTTCCACTCCTGAGACTTATGCAGCAAAAGAAAAAGTGACTATTCTGTGATCCTAAGTCTATGTTTGATTCCATTGATTTCAATAATCAAGAGGCTTGCTCTGGCTTTAAAGCATACTTTCATATCATGCTAAAACAAGTACACATGTTTTAAAATACTTCCTGAACTGCTTCTGGGTAACAAATGCATCTTTCTTTCTTTCCAGTGATGGAGAGAAAAGTTAATTCTTAAATTTGGTTCATGCATATATATATATTATATATTTAAAAATAGAAAAATATTTTAAAATTAGAAAATGAAAATATTTCACAATCATGTTGGGCCAGATGTTACCTGTTTGAGGTAGCATATAGAACCCAACTTTTTAGCATCTTAAAATTATGTGGAATTTTTAGCCTGGCATTGATACCCCTTCTTTCTCTTAAGAAACAGATCTGCTGTAAGTTATTTCCCCCATTTCCCTAGCACCCAAAAGGGTGAAGCAGGTATCACCCACAAGGAAATATCAGTAATTTTATTTTCATTTGTGACATGAAGTACTTACAGGAAAATTTTAGATATTAATTTTTTTGTTGAAAATTTTGTGCTAGTGTTCCATAGAAAACCAAATGACTTGGAGTTGCTAATGTTATATAAGAGGAAAAGTGTTTGGGCCCTCAGTACATTATTTATAGCATTTTTTTACTATCTTCAGTCTTTGTGGAAAAAAATAAACGTGTTGTCATTGTAAAGAATCACTGGATAAGAGCTGACTAAGTAAAGCTGTGGTTACACTTTGTCATGTCTCTGGTAGATTTTTTGTTGGCCTTTTCTAACAACCTGTATTTTGGATAACAGACAAGTAAAATTTTATTTTTTTTTTTAAAGGGGAATTTGCTTTTGTATAGTAAGTTTCAACTAGAATAAAATAATTGGGACACATTAGAGGGTTTGGGACAAAATGAGTTTTTTGCTGACAGATGTGTGAAATGAGTTTGAGTTTTATTCTGAAATCAAGCCAAAAATTTGTCCTTGGGGGGACTTGCTGTAAATGGATATCTGTTATTTAGGCTAGGTAATTGAACAGATGTGAATGCTCAGTACATGCCTCCCGTGTGTGTTGCTGAAGCTGGCATCCTTTCGCAGCAAGCTAGTCCAATGGGCTGTTTTGGCTCAGGCAGACCACATTAGAGGAGTGTTACAGAGGCTTTCTTAGATTTTTTTTTTTCTATCTTATTTTTACAGTTTTATCAGTTCTCTGTTCTCAAAGAAAGTTCAACAATAAAATTACATGGACACATTACCCTTCCTCCACTCAAAAAAACCCCACAACCCTGTGCAGAATTTTGAGAAATACAGAAGGAAATCAAGTTGTCCCATACTTGTGAAATGGACGTAGTTGCGTACAATAGCAACTCCACCCTTCAGAAAACGCAGGGACAACTGGAATTTCCTTGTGGGAGGGAATGCGGGAACTTTGATAGAATTGTAGAATGGTTAAGGTTGAAAGGTGCCTTAAAGATCATCAGGTTCCAGCCTCCCTGCTGAAGAGCAGGGATGTCTCCCACTAGACTAGCCTAAACAAAGCGTTATCCAACCTTAAACACCTTCTTTCCTTCTGTGGATGTCTACAAATACCTGTCACCTCAAAGATGCTCAGGAAGTGGTAGGAGGACACAGACATACATTGTATGAGACTGGGGGTCAGGATGTCTGTTGCAGATCAACCTGCTAAGGCAAGAACATATTTGGTGAAAATACTTTCTCATGTACTGTGTTCTTTCATTTGTGAAAATTTTGGTTCCAGATAACTCTAAATGAAGAATTCTGGCATTCAAGTTGGACCCAAAGAGTCTGATTTTAGGAAGGGAACAACTGAGCACAACCTTTCTTGCTTTAGAGAATCAGAAAAGCTCACAATGGTAAATAGGTCATGGTGAAAGATTTTCTTCCACAGGAAGAAGAGGATGTTGTGCTTGAATTATTGTTATTAAATTATATATATGTATATAGCTCCCTTTAAATATATCTCCAAAATGTAGAAGGTATGATGAAAAAAATGCATGTGTACTTCTTTTATTCTTATTGGAAAGTAGCAACAAAAACTAGTCTTTCATTTGGCTTTCTTTTTATTCCTCTATCAGGTCCGCACCAGTGTCCTACCTGATCACAAGGACCCAAGAGCAGATATTGGAGTAAGCAATTTTTTTCATTAATCACTTATTTTTTTTTCACCTCATCAACAGACACAGGCACCCAATGAAAAGAAATGGTGTTTTGCCTAGCTACTAAGCAGCAGCTGGGAAGCTTTTTTAATAACAGAAGTTGGGTTAAATGAATAAAAACATCCAAGTAGGATTAATAGTCTCAGTAATTGATATAACCCATTCACCTCTTTTTTTCAAAGTCCTTTTCAAGTGAGATTACCCTGAGGCAAATACAACTATCTAGACTTCCTGCTAGTACCATACAAGCATGAGAGATTGGAATCACATTTTTTCAATGAACCTGGCCTGTCACCTTCTGGTTTTCAGGTGGAGAGTATGAAGTTCCAGTGTAGGGCTTGCCTTTGGGTTTGCCTTAAGAAATTACACTGTTGACATATGGAGGACTTATTTTTCCGTGTAGATCTGCAGAACTTTTGACAGAGGTGTTGGGATGTCATTTCTGGGTCTGAGAAGGCTAGAACCTCCCAGATAATGTGCATGTCTCATGGGGGAGGATAATGTTGGTCCTGCTTTTTTCCTGCTGAAGCTTAGTAAAAGGCCAAACACCACCTAGTGCAGGTATCAGACCTATGTATGCAAACATGTAAAATAACTTAGTTTGGAAATTTTTAGCCTAAGGTCTTGACTTTCCTGCATTACCAGGGTTTCCTTGGCATAGTTTCCAGGTTTTCAGTTAGTTTTTGAAAAAAGCTGTAGCTTGGCAGCAAGTTCAATCTCAGTGAAATAATCAATGTGTTTCAACTTTTCATACAGCTATTACAGAGACTTTTCTCTTCGGATAGCTGAGATTATTCATCAAACTACTCAAGGCACATATCTTAAGATTTATAATTGTTAAGTACCCCACTAGCAAAATCACAGAGGAACATTACTCTGTAATTAGCATTACAGCAGCAGTTCTGTTTAAAGCCTACTTTTCAAGCCTCCCCAAGTCACATGTTCAAAGTTAGATTGGTTTGTAGACTGCCAGTTGAGGCCCCAGGGCAGACTGTACCTAAATCCATGTGGAAAAAACAAGTGTCTGTGTTATTTCCAATTAGGCCCCTTGAACATTAGCATAACTGCCTTCATTTGGGTCATGGATCATTCACATTTTTATTGAATTTTATTTAATTTTGCAAATAACTCATAATTGCATTGTCAGGCAAAGAAAATTTGGTTCTAAATAAACATAACAATACGAAACAGACAAGTTGAATTTTTAAGCCTATAAAGTGATTTGCCTTTAATTTTGTGACCCTGGAGAATTAGATATGACACTCTTAGATGTAACATTCAATAATGGTTAGAGAGTACAATGACCAAAGCTTCTGATTGCATAAGAAAGCCAAGTAGTTGCTTCTTAGCCCTGATCATATGAGGACTCCGATTTACAGTTCCTAGATAGATTTATAGTTCTGTTGTTCTGCAGAAAGGAGCCCCAAGTGACCCAGCCGATATCAGTTCCGTTCCAAATATCCCTCTCCCTCTTTGCAAATGGTAAGGTTGCAAATACAACCTCTAGAATGCCATGCAATGCCAGAACAAAGGCTGCTATATAGCCTTTGTGCTGTGGAATGTGTTCTTATTATACTAAGAAGGATATGCTCTTGTAAGAAGGTAAGTAGTCTGAGCTGACTATGCCACCATGGAGTTTTAGTGAAGAAATGCTGTCATGTTGACGATCTGAAGGATCATAGAACTATCTGTGTGTTCACTCTAGCAAGGCTGTGCATCACTGTGTGTCACACCAGGACGTATCTCATGTAAAAGTACACGTTTCCTTTTGGCAGTGAGAACTGAATGTGATCTTTGCTTGTGCGCCTGTGGTATTTTTCTCTATAGATTTCCTGTAGGCCTCTTTCTTCTTTAATTCCTATTCAGCACTTCCCAGAGATTTCCCTAGACTCTCAGCTTGCATCTTTTTTAACTTTGCTGCTAAAGTGTCAAACAACACGTAAGAAATCTGAGCTTGTGTCATTGAAAGGAAGGAGCCATAACTGATGATGTCATTTACCAACTGGGGACTAGTGTTGGTGCTTAACTAAATTGAGAGTTTGGGTTGAACCGTACGTTTTATATGCAAAAAAACCCTTAGTGTAGATCTTTATTATTAGCATTGGAATACTCAATAACCAGCTGGTCTTCCTGAAGGAAAGCAGGCTGCAGGGATTTTATTGTTTTTAACCATAGGAAGTTACACTTCTTAGTAGCAACAAGTTTATTTTCTCTTGCCCTGAAGAGAAAGTTGCTCTCTGCATTCAGCCTGTGTTGATGCAGAGTAACTTGATTCGTTTTGGGTTTGTATATCCAACAGTATATAGAATTTACCCTAGAATTTTACTTTGCCATTACAATAGCACAGCAGGATTGGTAAAATAAAATCCAACTTCGTGTACTTGTTTTCTTGCGGAAGTTCAACATTATCTTCTGATCTCATTGTAATTTATTCAAAGCAAGTGATATTGAGGTGCATATTTCAAAGACAAATGGATAGAAGATGGCTCTAGACTGTTGTTTTCTTTTCCATTGTTCCCAGGGCAAGAACACAAGATTTGAGCACTGTGCATCAGGATATGAACAAAGCTTAAAAAATAACCAAAAAGCAAAAGCAAATGTGTTTCTTTTCTTCTTTGCACTGTTTTCTTTGTGATGATGTGTGAAGGTGATTTTGATAGGAGGAAAAGTATATTGCAAAGTAATAGTTTTTAGGTATTAAAGAAAAATTTCCAAGTCTTTCTTCTTTGTTTTGTAGCGAAGCTTCCTTGGCTGTACAACTTTTAGAGTAGGAGACTTGGTGAAGTCAAAGGAGCAACAGTTGACCCTTACCCTCAGGTAAGTGTTTTCCTCTAGTGTAAACCGTGTCGAAATAATAACCCATGGCATTTTATGATTGCTGCTTCACTGTGTTTGAAACTTCATATTACTTCAGGTATATTAGATGTCAACTTGAAGTGCTTCTGTTTCTACCATGCACAAAGTAAAAATTAAATACCCATTCTTTAGGCTGGAGCTTGCCTTGTGTCAGATTAGAAAAGGTTAGTCATTTTTTGGTTTGATAACCAAAGGAAGAATTGCAGGGAATTTGAAGTAGGGGTTATTTTCTCTAAGTTTCCTCTCAGTTTTATTCAATGTGTGTTGTTTGAAGGATTAACACTGTCCAGTTTGCTGGTTTGGTTATTAGGCATATTTAAAGACAGTGGCACTAGTGGCTCAAGGCTTCTCATGTGAAAACAGGTGCAGTCTTCTAAACTCTTTGTCACATGCAACAGAACTGAAATGGCATGAGGGACTCATGTACAATTCTAATTAATGACACAGGGTACAAAGCTGCAGGAGGATCAGAAGCAGCATTCAAAAGTGAAGGCTAGGCTGAACAGTTATCTGTTAAAGCTGTGCACCGAGTGAAAAAATTACATTTTCACCCACAATGCTGGCTTGCATGGCTTAAGAGGAATCGTGATAAAAATCAAAACTTTGTGAAGGTTAGGAGAAACCTTTTAGGTGGTGATTTTTGGAGTTTAATTCATTGGACTTTATATAGTGCAGGGATTTCACAGAGCTGATTTTTGCAAGCATGATGGAGGTTTATTTGGGATTACTGGGTAGGTACTGCAAATCTTCACAGAGCAATTGCCTAAACTCGCCTTGTTTCTGCACAGGCAAAATTTTGGGAGGAAAGAAGCTGTGGCTAGGAAAACTGAGACACTGGTATATGTTCTGTCTGAGTTATTGCACATAGGTGCTGCAGAACAGTTGTGTAACATGCTTTATTCTGGGCACATGAAGCCAGCCTTGATTTGGCTGAGGGCCCAAATTATCACCCATTCAGCAATGTTGTGGTGCTGTAACTATGTCAAGGACACTGCATTTCTCTGAAATGGAAACTTACTAAGGTATTACTCTTCAGGAGATGTGGTGAGGTAGCCCTGTGTATTAGAAATTGTTATGAATATCTAGAACTAGACTATAATGATGACAAGGTAGAGTGCATTTGGATCAGAATTAGGGGCAAGGCTGATATCGCTATGGAAGTTTGCTATAGACCTCTTAAACCACGGCACTGAGATGGATGAACTGCTCTATAAATACCTGTGTGAAATCTCAGTCATTTGCCCTTGTTCTTTTTGGGGACTTCAACTTCCCTGATATCTGCTGGAACTACAACACAGCAGAGAGGGAACAGTCCTGGAGGTTCCTCGAATATGTCAAAGATAACTTCATGACACAGCTAGTGAGTGAAACAACCAGGCAAGGTGCCCTGCTAGTCCTTCCCTTTGTCAGCAGGACAGGAGAGGTGACAGTTGGAGGCCATCTTGGGCACAGCAGCCACAAATTGTTCTTACAGAATATCAAGTCATCTCAAGTTCTTTGGGAAAAACTTGGCTTCTCTGATTGACATAATGAAAACTTGATCTGAAAGAATGGCTCTGACAGGTGCCATAAGAATTGACAGGAATGTGAAGTTTCAGAAAAACTGGAGAAGTATTTTGTATCTAACCCATCTAATTTGTAAACAAAAAGTTGAGATGGATAACTTAATAAGCAATAGAAGACAGATTGCCAGCTTGCTTTCAGCTGAACATCTCAGCCTTTTCAGATTTTCTTTTAATTAATATTTTTAGTTTTGTGTATTCTTTTTGTGTGGCTAACACCAGAAGACAAATATTAATACCAATTCAAATAAATGTGCAGATACATTAAATAGTATGTTTCAGTTGGTTGGATTTTTGTTTTTTAAAGAAAAAAAATCTTACCCTTTTAAATGTGAGATTGTTTCCTGATTATGACTATTCAGCAGCACAAAATCAGGAGAAATTATCCACATTTCTTCAATGGTAGCTTAACTGGATCAGACTAGTAATTTAAACTTGCTTTCTTCTAACTGTCCTATTATATTAGTGCCTCTCAAGAGGATAGGGGATGTATCAAGGGCCTTGTCACACCATGCAGTTCTGTTTAATTCTTGTTGATATACTTAGGATGGGAGTTCACCAGGGAGTGCCTGTGATGTAGAGATACCGTTTTGTTAGATCTGAAGTAGAGATTTAAGAATCCGGAAACAGCTCTATGGTGTGCCCTGTAAATATAGATGTAATTTTAGAATCTGATTACGTTCTCACTTGTGTTGTGGGGTTTTCTTCTGCCTTGTCATTGTCTTTCTGAGAAAAAATGTAATATAAGTGTTTGTGAAGAAATACTGTTTTTTTCTCAATTATTTTGTGGAGGGCTGGCTTACATCTACAGCTCCTTACTGTTGGCAAAATGTGCTCTGCTATTTTCTTCTCCCCACCACTGTAACTTAGTAGTGACTAGGGACACTAGTTGTAAACCTCTACAAATGAAGCTTTTATTTTGATTGTCCTTTCTTCTCTATAAAGGTGCCCTAAACTGGGGACTGAGAGTTTATTGTACATGTGTGCCTATATCTAATCATCAAGTCCTGGTTGTAGAATTGTTTCAGTGCTGACAGTGTACACAACTGATGCTGGCAGGGGAATTTAGTTACTGGAGACTTGGGATTGCAGTTTTCAAAACAAAATGTATAAAACCAGACATGCCTTTTATAGGTTTGGATGTTTAATTTTGCAGTGTTTCATGCAATGCCACTTGCTTCCAGCTTTTTCACAGGTTGTGATGCTGAGCAAGATAAAATGTGTTTTTGAATATAACAAAAGCCATATTCAGTAGCAGATTTCTTAATATTGGTTATATGTTGCAGTGTATTCAATTAAAAAAGAAAACAAACATACATCCATTTTGCTTTGTAAATAAGAATTAGGTATACTGATTGCTGTTTTAGTAATTAATATGGATTTACATTTAAAGTTCAGTTTAGAGGAATGTTTGCCATGCCTTTTGAGACGTGTTTTTGCTTGGTTAAGGTCTAAGGCCTTTTGTATAGGGCTAGCAATTATCAGCTGTTTCCCTGTGGTGGTAGCTTGCCCTTTTTCTTTACCTTTGGTTATTTTTTTTCTAGTAACTTGCATATAAGAAGTAGCACAGGAAAAAGATAATGCTCTTTTTACTTTCTGTAAAAAGGCCATTCTCTCTGAGATGCTGCTCTTAGTAGACAGTACAGAAGTGTAAGCTTCTGTAGGCGGCTTCGGTATGAATCACAGAATCCTTCTGGTTGGAAAAGAACTTTCTTTTAAAAGAAGTCCAACCATTAACCTAACTTTACCACATCCAGTGCTAAACCATGTCCCTAAAACTATGGACATACAACTTGGATACTTTGGCCCCTCTAAGCAGCAACTTTACAGCAATGGAGCAAGAGCTAGAATAAAAGTACGTTAATTTTACAGATTATTTGAGAATGTGCCTATGGATACCTGTGAGACATCTGTTCTACAGACATTCTTTAAACATGGCTGTACTTGACCTCTTGGATATCTGTTTGTCTAGTAATTGCTCTATTTAGCTGTCTTATTTTCAGGCAAGACTGAATATATTTCCTTTCAATAAAAGTGCTAAACAAATTATCTTTTTTTTTTTTTTTTTTTAAATGTTCTAAGAAATAACTCCAAGACTCCATTACAGAACAGCCCCTCAACTTCCCTCCCTCCTAAAATTGTCGACCAAGCACCTTGTAGAGCAGTGGGCTGGAAGACATGTAACTGTACTGCAATATGGTAGTTACATTCACAATGCTTAACTAACTAGAAAAAATATGAAAGCAGCACACTTAGGCAGTATTTTACGTACACCTAACTTCCTTAGCAAATGATGAATATAAAATCCTATAAATTTATCTTGTTTTCCTTATAAGAGATAAGTACAAGTCTTCCTACAACTAGTTTTATTTGATCTTTGTTCTGAATTGTTCTTGGCTGCTTCATGTCATGTCATCCACCACAGGAAGCAGGACAACAACATCTTGTCTTTATAAGCCAAGGGAATCTCCCATACAGGTCAGGTGAAACTTTTTTTCACATGAAGCATACACTGAAATAATAAAAACTGAGAATGAATTCAACATCTTTCTAATTTACCTTAGAATACAACAGAATGTTAGTTATCAATGGGCTTGTTTCAAAACTGCACTGATTGCAATAAGATCCATTGTGAATTCATAGAATTAAACATTTCTATGCAAGTACAATAGTTTTTTGCTTGCATATTTCAAAATTTATTGCATCAGGAGATAAAATGATGACAGTCTGTATGTTAGTCTGTACTAATTGTATGCTTTGTTTATTATGCACTGGAGAAAGGGGCAGCCTCCTAGACCAAAAGTCATCAAGTTTGCTTTCCAGGCAGTCACTTGCTTTGTCATTATAATTAACATAGCTATAGCAATACACAGTCTGCTACTCGTTTTCTTAAGTCTTTTTTTTTTTTTTTTTTAAGAAAGATATGGCCATGGGAACCAATTAGCAGTCCTAAATTTGCATATTCAACATGCAACAATAAGTCTGCATTGGAGGCAAACAGCTGCTATTCTCAGTCCATCTAGCTCACCTGCTTTTCCTCTGCTAGCTTCTTATCTTCTTTCTCTCTGAATGCCTGGGTCAACCCTTTCTTGCCAGAAGTACTAATGTGGGCACATATTCCTGCTGCTAGTGATAGTGCTGGCTGGGTCCTTCCCTTGCATTTGGGAACTGCTGCTGACCTCCTGGTCCTTGGGATGGTAAGGAAATCGGTGTGTAATAAATTTAAAATTAATACCCAGAGCATTAATAAGTGAGTTTTTAAACGTGAACAGATTTCATGGTGGCTTCAAAAGTCTCTGGGTTTGGCTCAGCAAATAGAACAATAATGTTGCTTTTATTACAGAAGTATTTACCTATAAGTTCAAAACGTAGTGTTCCAAAATTCCTAGTGTCCACTAGGAATCACCTCCCCAAGGTTCATCAGAAGATGGATCCTTGGTGACTCCAACTTATTTGTGTACCATTGGAGCATTATGGCTGCAGGAGGTGGAGTGAGCATTGCAGAATGCAGTCATGTTAAACTGAGTAGTAAAGGATAAACTGAAGCATTGCCAGCTGTGCTGCTGATGCCTGTGTCCTGGGATACTGAATTTTGAATCTGGCTTAGAAATCACTCTTTGTCTCATTTTAATTGGTTGTATTCCGAATTCAGTTACTCTGTGGATAGGTATGAGGCAATTAGTGCTCATTGTCCCCAGCTGCTGAAAAAATGTAGCAGTTTTCCAGCTCTATAAGTCAGCTAGAATTTGGGACATTTATGGGTTTCATCGCATTTAAAAAAAATAAATTAAAAAGAAATATTAAAATTGCTGTATTGCCCATGATCCATTGTCCTCTGGGTCTATAGTATCTCTTGTCTCATGACTGTAAACAATTTGATGCAAGGACAGTCTTCACTGCACCATGTGAGTGCAGAGGGGCGCTTTTCAACTTTATTAAACTACTTCAAATTCTATCTTAATGCATTATGAGGTATCCAAAAACTGATTAATTACTCTCCTGATGCTCTGTTGAACAGTGTGTGTGAGATTGTCTCCTCTGTCCAGGCAAATGTCATGCAGTGTATGCGTATATGTGTGTGCTTGAGCAATACTGCTTCTGTTAGTGCAATGTAAAATACTTATACATTTGTATCTTGTTTAACTGTCATCACTTGGCCTTTTTAATTTTTCCCACATTACTTCTGTTTCTCACTTTAATTTTTTTTTCAACAAAATTTCAATCTCATGATGTTGCTTCAAAGTTTTCAATGTGTGACATGTCTGCTCAAAGGCTGTCGTGCACCAGTGATATTTTAAATTCACAGTGTCTGACACAGCTAATGGTGGTTTCTCCCAGGATGTTTATAAAGCTCTTTGTTGATTTGTGTGCCTGTAGCACACAAAATAAACTTTGAGGTTTTTGTTTTTTTAAAATTTTGTTTTCCAATTTCCATGTGGAAAGTTAAGGGAAATGGTGGAAGGAATGCAACAGTCCCACTATTTAGTTTTTACTTTGTTGCATTGACTTCTCCTGGAGACACTGTATGTTTCAGATTGTAATATTACATGTATATTAGACCAAAAGAGGATTGATTTTTGAGAAGGAAATAATTGGAAAAAAAAGTATATAAAGTAAAATTATAAATCACGTTATTTAAACATGTATGGGGAAAGCTTTCAAATACATGTTAGTGCTCATGCAGGCAAGCAGTGCAGTGCTTACAGCTGTACTGAGGCCAAGCCCCTAAGAACAGCAACAAGGACGAATGTTTAGTGTTCTAAAGAAAGGGAGACAAGGACTGAGAAAGTGTGACTGGCATTTCCATTTTTATATTACTTTATTCAAGCAACATGCCTCATTGAAAGAAAATGGCCTGAAGCTGCACCAGGGGAGGTTGAGACTGGATATTAGAAAGGATTTCTTTACCCAAAGAGTGGTTGGACAATGGAACAGGCTGCCCAGGGAGACGGTGGCATCACCATCCCTGTAAGTGTTTAAAAGAAATGTAGATGTACTGCTTAGGGACATGATTTAAGCACTGAATAGGTAGATTAGGTTATGGTAGGGGGATTTAGGTTATGGTTGGAGTTGATGATCTTCAAGGTCCCTTCCAACCAGGATGATTCAGTGATTCTATGATTCAATTGCCTTGTATCAGTTCATTTGCAAATGAGCTGTTTTGCTCAATGCTTGCTTATGCTCTTAATTTACCCTGATGCAATTTAAAATCAGATCTGTTTTATGTAGGTCAGTCACAAACTTGCAGGTCTACTTTGGCCTCAGAAAAATGGGTTCACTAAAAGAGGATGGGAAGGATTTATTTTACTTCTGTCAATTAATGAAAAGTCAAATTAATGCAAGGTTTTCCTTACAGACCAAGATAACAGTAAAGTGGTTTTGTATGTTTAAGCCACTCTGATAATGAGGTCATCCACTTGACACCTTTATTAGGAAAAGTTAAGCTGTTGAAAACTTTCAATGCACATTTACTTTGATTTATAAATGTATATGTTATTTGCTAACAAATGCCATATTCCTTTTTTCCTTGGTTGTTGAGGTAGCCTAGTTTGCATGCTGGTTTGACACAGGAAAGAGAAAAATGAAGTAAAACCACTAAGCTGTAGCTCAGGGGAATGTTCTTCATTCAGAAGACACTTAACTTGTTCTTATGCATTTCCAAGTTACGTATTTTTTTGCTCATAAACACCCTTTGGACATTGAGCCCTTCTTTTTCATTACTTTTGTATACTTTATTAATTAATATAGACTTTTTGGTTGCAAGGCTTTCTGGAATTGGTTCATTTTTAATTGTTTTTTTTTATTGTCATTAACTAATTTGGCTTAGAGCAAATGAAGTAGTGACATTTGATATATGAACAATTATGTATTTTTCAAGGTTTTATATTAGAATATGTTTAATTTGTATAGTTATGAGTTCATTCTACTGACTTGCCTATTTAAAGCATAATGGTTTGCAACCACAGTAATTATTTAAATTTGAAGCTTGAGGATAGCTATATTTTGAGACTCCACTGTAAAAAAAAATATGAAATTTTTGGGTTAGTTTGATAAATAAGTATCCATGCCTGAGAAGATTAATGTATGTGCTTAACTTCAGTCAGTGCGAAGGGCTGGCGTACTCTCAGTTAATTACGGCCTTATGCTGTGTGCAGAAATGCAGATTATATAAATGGTGGGAGATGTAGGCAAAGATGGGGCCCTCCTGCCTGTGACCAAGCAGTCTGGGAGAGCCAGCGCAAGGCTGAGGGAAGGCAGCAGGGCAGCGCTGAGCTGGGCCCACCCCTGCCATTGCTGCCGCGACGCTCGGGGCTTCCCAACGCCTGGGAACCGGGCGGGAACCGGCCGTGCTGCACCCGCCCGTAGCTCCCTGGCGGTGGCTGTGCTGGCAGGTTGGCACTGGGACGGCAGTCTGTCTGCTGGTTGGTGAAACGAGGAAAAGGGGCCTTGGGAGGTTGTTCCTTTCTTTGCTGCCATCATACGAGGAGTTCTAGAAGGGTGTCTGCGCTTAGGAGCGATGCCCATCTACAAGGAGGGCCAAAAGGAGGACCTGGGGAACTCCAGGCCTGTCAGTCTGACCTTGCTGCCAGAGGAGGTCATGGAGCAGGTAATACTGAGTGCTATCACATGGCATGTACAGGACAACCAGGCAATCAGGCCCAGTCAGCATCGATTTATGAAAGGCAAGTCCAGCTTAACTAACTTTATCTCCTTCTTTGACAAGGTGACCCACTTAGTAGATGAGGGAAAGGCTGTGGATGCTGTCTACCTAAACTTTAGTAAAGCCTTTGACACAATTTCTCTCAGCTTTCTCTTGGAGAAACTGGCTGCTTATGGCTTGGACTGGTGTCTGCTTTGCTGGGTAAAAAACTGGCAGGATGGCCAGGCCCAAGAGTTGTGGTGAATGGAGTTAAATCCAGCTGGTGGCCTGTCACAAGTGGTGTTCTCCATTATTAACACTATTAACTTTTTAATATATTAACTTCTAACTGAATCTGTTATTCTTTCTTTCCTTTCCTAAAATTCAACTGTTCAGATTAAGCCAGAGGAGACAGACTGTGCCATTAATCTTGGTGTTTTGCTACTAGTGAAAGCTTAAAAACTTTTAGTATCCATTTGGAGTTTAAAACTCTTGCTTCTTCCAAAAGGTAGTGAGCAATACTCTTTGTTTGCAGATACAAATCTGAATTGCTATTTATTTTTGCCTGATTAGAAGTAAACTGTCTGCAGAAATTAAATTAAGAAATTCACCTGGAACTATGTTATCTTCTCAAATATAGTTAAAGAAATTGGACTTATTCTGAATAATTACACTGTGGAGGGATTGCAAAATGAAAGTGATATTGAAATTAGTTTCATTATTTTGGATCAGCAGGAGGTTTATTAATATACTGAGCGTGTCCTTTCTTTGCACATTTAGTTAGGAAACAAAGCAGTAAGATTGTTGTGTGATACTGCAGGTGACTCAATGTCATGATGTTTTTTTCCAGGACTTCTGATGGTGGAAAGACAGTTGGTACCATTGAAGTCAATCTTGTGAAGATGGGAGAGCTAGAGGATGGGGAAACAGACAACATTGAAACAGACGCCCAGGATCAAAAGGTAGAAACTCACTTCTTGGCACAAAGTTAATTAGAATGATCAGCTGTACCAAGTGTCTAAATTACTAATTCCAAATTGGGTTAAGGATTTAATTAAAAAATTCTGCAATCAAGTGGTTTCTACATTTAATCTTCCTAAACTAAAAATAATTTTTCATGAAAATGTACAAGGTAATACTCTGTTCTTGGTTTCCAAGTCCCTCCCCTCCTTTAGTAAAAAAGGAACTGATTTTGACTTCAACTGACCGTATTTAATCACTTCTGATACAGAACCAAACCAAAGCAAAAAAACACCAAAACCAAAACCTGTGTATAGAGATGCTATAAAATCTGACTTCTTTTTCCCTTGGATGGTTCCTCTGTTTTCTGCCCTTGAAATCCTATTCATGTGGATTTTTATGTGCAATGTCTGCCCACAAAACTGAAAGCCTGGAAAGAATGACAGGCAAACCAAAGAAGAGGTGAATCCCCTTGCAAAAGAGCAGGTTCAGCTGCATTTCATGGGAGCATGCAGGGGTGGGGAAGATCAACAGGAGGGATGGCAACAGCAATGGGACCTCAGAGTGCTAGCATAGGGCAGTGTTGAGCAGAGGGTGTATGTAGAGATTCTGAGTTGGGGTGTTCATGGTGTGGGTTGAGAGGAAGGACAAGAGAAGCTTAGAAAGAGCAAAAATACTCTAAAGTAGGCAGGTTGTTGCAGGTAGAAGTGGCAGAGACTGAAGGTGATATGGGGGAAGTGGATTTGAGAGTAATGGAGAACTGAAGGAGGGAGAGAGGAACAGATGGGCTGTCTCTATGATTATGGCAGGTTTGAGCTTGGGATGGATTCAGAAATGACTGCTCAGAGTGAGGAAATCAGGGTTTGAATGACCTGCAGTTAATAAAAAGGTCTGTTTAGCTGGGTCCCTGGCTGATACCAACTGAAGTACCTGTGTAGAGTTGCCTTCTCCTGGTATTTCTGCTCTGCTGCCCCGTTCTTGCTGACAGAATTTTTACAGCCCTGATACTATGGTGTACTGGTATATACTATAATGTATTCTGCACTTTATGGAAAAAAGCCACAACAAACAACTTCAGATAATGCTACAAGGAATGTAAAATACCGCAATTTTTATTTTTTATTTAAAAGTAACATATACAAATGTATTTTTTGAGAAAAGGGCATAATTCTGAATATCTTTTTTTTTTGCTCAGCCAAAACATTCCACTTTTGGACCAACCTTTGGAGAGAGATTTTACACTTCTTTTTTCATCATTCTTTTCAAAGGACTTCAACACTTTTAAAACACTGCACCAGTGGGACCAGTTCTGACAAAGCCAACAAATGCTGGGAAATATTTCCAGTTTTGTACTTCCACAAGATATACAACGTGAACTGTTTTTTCAGCCTTCTCTTTCATTTTGTTTTTATTCCATTTTAGAATGTGGAACAAGACTTCTCACAGTTATTTGAGATGTAATTAATAAGCTGTGTCCAGCTTGGGGGAGCCAGAAGGTTTTACTAGCATCTTTCTAGGAGTTTCTAATACTTATCAAGAAAGACTAACCTTGTGACAATGTTTTCTGTGGTCTTTAAAGGAGTTCTTAGTTTTTATGGATTAGTTGCATCTTGGTGTTGCATCACAGAGTCTTAGTTTAGGTGTTCATAGTGAAGATGGAATTGTGAAAATGTAGATTTACTGAATTACTTCTAAGCAACAAGATCTTAATTACATTTGCTAACTCATTAGAGAAACTGCATGCAGGGAATTAGTCCCTCATGGAAGACTAATGTGATATATAAATTCAATCTGAGATATCAACTGGAAGAGAGTACATCATGTCTTGCTCTTTGCTTCAGGTTGTGCAACAAAACATGTATAAACTGGGGAAGCCCTGGGAGCAGACCTCTCTATCACCTTTGGAAGCTGTTTTGTTTTTTCTGACTGCGGGGAGGAAAAACATTAATTTACATCCTAGTGCATTTAACATAGGTTTATACATGTTGATTTTTCCATAAACTTTTTATACATTTATATGCTAATCTTATCAGAGAAATCTTCCAGTTCACGTGTAAACAAATTCCTTCAATCACAAACAGCAAGCACATTTTACAGACTTTTTGTGGTTCCTGCTTTTTCCTTGTTTAAAAATTCATGGAGTACTTTGCTGACACTGTGAATATGAAAACTGCCTTGTCAAAAGAATCCTCTCTGAAAGCAGAGAACTTGTCAAACGTTGTTTTATCTTCTGCCACTCTGTTGGTAAGAAATCTGTTTTATTATGGAATAAGCAATCATATTTTGCCATTTTCACTGCTGTAATTCTGATTGTGTTACAGTATATTTGAACAGAAGTACAAAGATAAAAATGTGCATTATAATTAAAGGTTGGAATGTTATATTATTTCAGTCTGCTATTTTTAAACCACTTCCTTGTAATACCTGAACGTGTTACATGTGGTACATCTGTGTTTCTTTTGTAGTGTGTGTTGGTTCGTGAATGCACAGCCACTGACGGCCTAAGTGGCAAAGACAACTTGCCTTCATTAAACGCGGGTAA
This sequence comes from Chaetura pelagica, assembly GCF_000747805.2. Taxonomy (NCBI): domain Eukaryota; kingdom Metazoa; phylum Chordata; class Aves; order Apodiformes; family Apodidae; genus Chaetura; species Chaetura pelagica. The sequence continues at coordinate 7,678,155 of NW_009952533.1, read as the reverse complement.
GTATTCTGACACCCATTAAAGATGACTGTTGCAATGCTGTATCAGATCCTGAATATATCACGAAGATTTCACTAAGGCTCTTCAAATGATGCACAATTTTTAAAGTTTATTATGTCAATGTTTTATACATATTGATAGTATCGTTTTACTGAGAAATCTTTCCGGCATGTCAATTATGCTTTCTCAAGCAGTGCTGAGACCTCCCATTCCTACATCTTTACTGTTCAATGATTTTCAATTCTGTCAGTGACTTCAGTGGGCATGGAATTAACCTTACTATGTTTATTCTTTTAAAGTAATTATGCCTTATTTGCAACCAAATACCCTAGAGAATTAATCTCTCTCATAGCTGATGACATGACCATTTCAATTATGATCTGGAAGCTATGTGTTCTAAAATGAAGAAAGCTGTTGGCAAGGCATTCTCAATTCTGGGTCAACTCTGAGCTTGAGTGTACGGCGTTGAATAGATCTATTTCACTTTCGTTATACTGAGAAATATTACATGCTGATATGCTGCACTGTAAAAGTTTTATTAGCCCAAGTTTATGAATCTCCACTACTCTGCTGTAACAATGTCACAAATAAGTTATATGGGTCATCTGAAACCACAGTGCTGTCAAGAATTCTGTGTATTTGCTGCATACAGTTGAAATGTTTCTGAAGTTTTGAAACCTTTTGAAACCTTTTAAAACCTTTACTGAAATGTTTTCGTATTACTTCACTGATAGGACAGGAGAGTTATTAGAGTAGCTTTGTGGTCTAAAGGAGGTGCTAGAAACCTCAAAAAAAAATTTTCCCTGTATGTATGAATGCTGTAATTTATTTATTCTGTCATTTGTTGAGACTATATGAGAAGCAAGGGAACAAAATTTCTTTAGAACTGCCATTACTTTTCATTGTTTCAATGTGAAAGTAGATAATGTTTGTGGAAAATAATTGCATTGAGAATTACTAAATGCACAGGGAATACATGTGGCTCTGGAAATTCTGGAACTGAAAATAGTTGGAGGCAGAGAGAATATCTTGCACCTCTACATATTTATTTATCCTGGAGACAAGATACAGAGCCAGTTGAACAATTTCATCTAGCTTAGTGCAGCTGCTCTTTGATTCTGTATGTCATCCAGATAAATGGATCTTACAGAAATGACATTTCTGTTCAAATAAAATGTTACTGATTTTTTTTTTCGAGTGGTTGCCTCCATTGGGTAGGTTTGATTGGGATTTTTTGTTGTGGTGTTTTTTGTTGTTTTGGGGTTTTTTTTGCATGAGGAAATGCTGTAGTTTGGGGAATGTGCTTTGTTGGAACTGTTGGAACTTCCAAAGCAGATGTCAGTTTTATGAATAATGAAGTTTAAATCATTTTTTTGTATTTACATGTGATTCTACAGTATATCTAGACATCACTTAGCATTTCTCTCATGTACGAATATACAACATCAACCCCAAACCCCCAGCCTACCCAGCATGACTAGGATTTATAACATCAAACACAATGGAGGATTCTTTTGCCATTTTTTGTTTTTGGGAAGAGCAGAACTGCAGATGCATACATAAGTAATGAAACCAGGCAGGATATTGGAAAGAGTTTTCAGTCATAGGAAGTTTGTTCTAATAAATACTTACTCTTCAGTCTGTTTCCTGTACTTGTCACTTCCTCTTCACACTCCAGCACTGCCTTCACTTCCCTACTGACATCTGGCACCAGTTCCAGGTTTTGTTAGTCCCACTCTTTTTGTTAAATTTCCAATATCTTAGGAATTTTTAGCTCTCCTTTTATACTCTCAGCCTCTTTGCCCTTCTAGTCAGACTTCTTCCCCAGCATGCTTCCATGACTGGGCTTCATGTGGATCAGAGATCTTTGTATTGCCTGGAGACTGGCTTTCTCATATGGGTGACAATGTTCCCTTTCAGTGTATTGTATCACACACTAGCTCTGCCCAAAAACATATTTATCTACTCTGAACAAATGACATGTGCATGGTTTTGTCAGTACTAAAAGCTGGGAATGATGAATTTTCAGTAAAGGTAGACTCTTGGTGTGTGTACGAGGTGTGAACTTCAAGTTTTGAGTTTTTACATGCTGAGATTTCTTTCCCAAGGCTTAGGTCATTGTCAGATCTGGGTGGATTGCCATGGATATGGTAATACACACATCTCTGTGAAAAGTATACTCTCATAATTCAGTATTATAAAGCACACACTGTCTATTGCAGATTTCTGCCCTCATTCTGTGTAGCTGGACTGTGTTAACTGAAAATTTTGGAAGATAATCTGTTTAAGCCATACAAATTTCATTGTGGCAAAATTAGAGGCAATAAAAAATAAAGACTGAAGGGAAAGGAACAACATCAGTAATGTGTTTGAAGTATATTACAGGCAACCTGATAACACTGACAATTGCCTTTACTGCTTTCCATACTGTGTACATAGCTATCTACAGCACAGTATATTCATTACATATGTATATGTATTTAGTACACATGTATATTGTAAAGATTGCTTATTCTTTCCATCTCATGTTGTTTATCAAGCACTTAAAACTATGAAACTGAAGAAATAACCTTGTGTGAATCTTTAGGCCTGTAGACACAGGTGCACATAGGCATTCTTCTGAAATTTAAATCTTAATATACGGAACTTGCAGCCCTCAAGTGAGTTATGAGGTACTTACTGAGTGAGCGGAATTAGTATCATATTTCAGAGAGGCTTATCACTATTCTATTTATACCCCAAGAGATTGAATTTGTATATCTCAAAATTCAGTTATTTCTTTGTAAAACTGGAGAGTTTTCCAGTTGTTTGGATGTGAAGGGTTTTTGCATGGAATAAAAAGCACAGAGGACATGAAATTTAAAAATGAGAATGTCCAAATTAAGGATGGTAAAACAGGTTGCTTTCTTTTCAGTTTCACACTATAGAGCAAGAATGTTAAGTAGTTTTGCCTCTTTTTAAAAACAGCAGTTCATCTGGATTATTTTTTTTTCCAGTGTCTTTCATGATCACTGTCTAGATGCAGGAAGGATTACCTTTCTGACACTTCTGCTCATTTTAATAACTACTTTTTATAAAAGCCAAATCTAGTCTTGCTATTCTTACTGTCTATGTGGTTTTACATGCATTCTGAATTTCTTTTTTAGACAACTTGATGTAATAATATTAGAAAGCAATTATTGTTGTAATTTGAAAAGAAAATACATCTGAGATTTTGACAGAATCACGTGACTTCATTAGTTCTATTTATGAGAAAACCATCAAGTATTGTGCAGCTCTTATTACCAATATCAAGCTTTAGCAATGCTGTAAATGGGAATTATTTGGATTCCTTGTGAAAACAAGAACTCCCAGGCTCTTTCCTGAGTTTTAAATGAAATTTTCTTCATAAACCACTGGAGAAATGTTTTGGCCATTTTTTAAAACTTGCAACACTCTAGAGATTATCCTTATCTGAAAATTCAGACTTAGAAGTAGCACCTGAGGAGTGGGTCAATATTTCTAACAATGATGAAAGTCACAACTTTGGATCCACATTTCTCCAAGTGATTCCTGGCCTCCTTTTCCATCATGCTGCAATCCCACTGTTTGTTTTTTCTTTAGTTATGTTTTTGTCTGTGTGATCATGGTGATGATGATGGTAGTAGGGAGACTGGAAAGAATGAATTGTGGAGCTGCATAAGGTTTTCACAGACAGATGTGAGGTTTTGAATGTAATAGATTCTGACTGCAAAAGTGCTGTTCTTAGAAAAACATCCTTTGATAACTTCTTAGAAAGTAGATATGAAAAAGTAAAACAGAAAAGAACCTTTGGTGTCTGAGGCATTGTAATTTGAAATGTCCTGGTGAAAAGTAGTGGCCTGCTTCCTCTTGAACAGGAGGCACTGCAAAAAAAAACAAAACCAAAACGTATCCAGAAACTTTCCAAACAAAAAATCCCCAAAACAACACACAATTATAGTCTGTTTGGGAAGTTTCTGTTTAAGGGTTAATCTGAATTAGGCCTTATTTTCTTGGGCTCTCCCTCACACCTGAAGGTCGTCATTCTCTGTCTTGTTAATGGGAGATGATTGCTATCATGTGTCTGCTTAGTGGACTGACAGAGGCTTTCAATATTATTGACAAAACTGATTTTGTTAATTAGAAGAGTCTCAACAAAAGAAGAGGAAAATAGGAAACCATGACAGTGTATGTTTTAATTAAATAATATAATAAAGCACACTTGACTAAGTTGATCATAGCCACAGGGCTTGGAAATGCTATTTTTTGTAGTGGACAAAACGTAAGACTGTGTGATGAGGATTCTCAAGCTGCAAAATGTGTGTAAAGATGCTTGGAAATAGAGGTATTTTGGGTGTTCCGAGTAAACAAAAATTGTTGTTATTCATATGCCATAGCTAACAATCTTCTATTAGGATTATTTCATAACAGTAGGTCAGAATTTAATTTTTGTAAGTAAAATCACTAATAAAGGCAAAGTTATTCTAAGAAGACTCCCTGTTTCCTGGTTAATGATTAGAAATGTTGGTAGAGTGATGGGAACAGAAAGCAATACATCTGCATTTACTTAAATATAATTATTTACAACATTCCTTTCTTTATGAGTTGCTCGCAACCATTTTATTAGTTATCTTTGAACCTGTGGTCTTGTTTTAGGCCTTTCCTGAAGAACTTCTGTTAAAAAACAATTTGCTTAGATGGACAAGACAGTTTGTTTGTCTTTGGTTACTTGGTCTTTGTTTTTCATTCTCTATAAATCAGCCTACCTAGGCAATAATGGTGGCAGTGAGTTGTGAAGCTGAAATTTCTATTAGTAGATGTTGTTTTGACAGCAACAGTTTCCTTGCAGAGCGCATAGGAAATACATTCCTTTGAGTTATAGACCATTCAGTGGCAGATCAATGGGAGCCTGCTCTAAGGCAGCTTTTTCCAGAAGGATGATACAAAGGCATTGTTGGAGGATTTGAATGGCTGTCCAAAGTAATTCTGAGTTAGGAAGTGGTGGATCTGTGTGTTAAATGATGTTCATTCGTCTCCAAGTAAGTTTAGCAGTGTAATATAAATTGCCCACTTTTATTATAGAGCATCACTGTAACATCTGAATGGAAAAATAGCCATGAGAGCTTTAAGATAAAAACATGGTGGGTTTTAAGCATAACCTTTCAAGACACCAAGTAATGTAATTTTCCTATGACAAGCAGCAATAGTTATCTGGGAAGTGTGTAAAATATAATTAGGATATTTATTTTCATGTAATGGCAGTGTCTTGGCCATGTCAGTCACCAAGCTGACTCAAAAACAACATCCTCTTCACCATGTGAATGGTCAAGTTTCCTTTAATGTAGATGTGCATCATCTATTTTTGTTAATGGTTTCCATGTGTATGTATCATGGAGAAGATGAACAGATACAGAGAAATTCTGAGGCATGCTTTGATTGTCCTCTGCAATGTATGGGCAACATGAGTGATTCTAGCAGATGGTGAGTGATGGTGTTGTTTGTGAGTTCATTGTTTATTTGTGCATTCCGTTTTTCCTAACTGTATCTTAAGTGTAAGAACAGAGAGCATAATTCACATTCTCACTGAAATGCTAACTTCACAGGATACCTACTGTGAGGGTAAAATGTGATTTATCTACTGTACTAGTAATACTTTGTCCTCCACATGCAGCTATAATAAATTAAATGAAAATTTAATGCCTTTAATAGATTTTTAATGGTTCTGAAATTAATTCTGGAAGCAAGGGGGGAAATAACGTATTATTTTTGGATGAAATTGTTGTCATAAATTATCAAAGAGTCATATAACCACAGTAAAGCAATGATATAATTTTTCTTTTCTGCAGTGTTAAAAAACCCAATTTGTAAGTTATATAGATTCCCTACTTCTGACAACAAGTGGATGCGAATCCGGGAACAGATGGCTGAGACCACCCTCTCTTTCCATGTTCCTAAAGAACTGATAAATCTGCACATAAAGGAGGACATGCGAAGGTAAGGAAGAAGTCACAACAATAGTAAATACTATATTTTATTTTTCTGATTTGGAATACTGTAAGTGATGAGATAAAATATTATAGTATGAAATAAGCAAAACACAGTTATTTTTTTTGGCTTCTATGAATTTACAGCTGTAACTGAACAACTGGATTGATTGCTCAGAATTTTTAGCACTCCATTCGCTTCATAAGTTCTGAGTAATGAGCTGTGCTAGAGTGTGGTCGTGACTTCAAATATGTAACCATGAACATCTAAATATTCTGAAAAGTTAAAATTTTATAAAGAAACCACATATGACCAGGGTGTGAAAAACATTGTAGTGTTTTTGACTTTGTGTCTGGGCAGTTCTAATGTCACAGACAAACGTTATGCAAGCAATGTTAAATGACATGTTTGTAGTTAATAAAGGAGCAATGAGAATATAAATCACATTCTTCTAACTAGTGTAAATTAATTGACATAAGAAAAAGGACACCAAAGTAATATAAATTGAAAACATTTGTTCAAGGCCAACCTTGTAACTGGAAGGATCATCTGAGGATCATTACAATACATATGGTCTGAAAAAAAAAAGGGTAAGGAACACAAATGTCCCCAAATCCTTTGTATGTCCAAATTCAAACTGCAGCAACTAAAATAGCAGCCTGTTCTTGAGTATGTGTAAGTTGTGCTGATACAACCGCAAAAACAAGCAATAACTTAAGCAGTCCAGTGCTTGCTTGAAAGCATGCCTTCTTTTTCCAATTATAATGGATGGTGTAGAAGAAGGTATTTCCTTTTTCCTCATGAAAGTTGCCTCACACATAGGTGGGCCTCTGGTCTCATGTATAACACTGACAGCTAGTGCTGCATCTCAAAGCTATCCTTTGCACTTTGAGGCAACTCCATAGGAGGGGTTTGCCTTTGGTTATTTACCATGGTGGTTTGTCCTAAAGTATGAGCTGCTTTCCTTTTTTTATCCACCCAACTGCTGCTTCTGTATGATCTTTTTATGCCAATAGAACAGTATGTGGGAGACTAGGATCTTGCTTTTAATAAAGTAAATGGACTGATACATACTTATGCATGGTGATGATGGGTTATAAAAATCATACGAATTGTTATAATACTTTATTCATGTAGTAGTGTGTTTTGCCATATATGGCCTGATGTTGTTTGAGAATGCTAATGTGTAAGGATTTTTTTTAGTAAATAATAGAAAAATAGATTATGCTGACTTGTACATTTTATCTACTTCCCAGATTTTCATTTGCCCTATGGGTAAATGCCTTTTAAATACTAGGGAATTATTTAACCACTTTTACTACTATTGCATTGTTCTCTCCGAAGGCATAACGCAAGTGATAGTGCTTGGTGTTATTTTGTATTATAGCATTCACCTCGTTGGATAAAGTCATAGTGAAGAATCACCGTGGTTTGTTGGGTTTTTTTTAATGTTTATTCAATAATCACGAAAATAAAGAAAAGCTTGGAGGAAGAAACATATTAAAAGTTGATTAAAAATTGAGACAAGTGATTCTGATTTTCTTGACTGTCAATGTCTGGTTAGCTCTTCAAGCCTAGAAGAATGTGTGGGTATGACAGGGAGACAAAGTGATGGTATCAGTCTCGGGAAGGAGGTAACATCAACCAAGACGAGCAACAGCTTTTGGTAGAATCCTAGCACATGGTAAGAAGGGGTGTCTATGTCACTTATGGCTGTATAAGTGTGTAGTTTGGAGCCTCAGCTTTGTATGGGCTTTGCTTTTTGAAATAATTGGGAAAATTTGTGCTTTTATGGACTCTGTAGGTTTCTAAATCAATAAAATTATATTAGGAGGATATTTCTGTATTAGTTCTTGAACCTGTGCAAAGCTTGCACCATCTTGAGGCTTTTACCTTCTGAAGTATAGTTGTCTGCATCCTTTTCTCCAAGGTAGTATAAAAGAATAAGTATTTTTGTCTCAGAGACCGCTTGTTATCGTCTGGCTGTTTCACATTATTCCTGATGTGACTTCAATATAGATAGGTCTGAAGCAATGACCTATCAAAGATACTGAAGTATTAATCCCACTCATTGTATTTTAAATGGTCATTTAGATTCCCTTTTCTCATAACCTTAAGATTGTTTATATTTTGATAAAACTATGGTGTGCGCTGTTAACCAGATTTTAAAATTTACTGACATGATACTCCAAAATATGTAATCTCTAAGGTTCTTTAACTTTGTTTTTCAGCATGAAAGATATGCATGCATTAAAGATTTTATTCTTCAAGCCTCCTTGGAAGAAGTTTTAATAGGAGCTATACGGTAATTTTTATTGTTCTAAGAAGGGCCATACAGTCTGCTTTGCTGTTATTTATTAAGAAATTATTTCTGTTTTTTCCTCGAGGTTTGCCAGCAAATCCTTTCCCCTGTTTAATTTTTTTTTTTTTTACACAAGTCTTGTCCAGATATTTTGCATCTATCATGCAAGATTAGCTGAGTAGTTTTTCAAACCTAATGATTATAAAAAAGACTTTGTAGTTATAGACTGGATCTGTCTGTTTCTTCCAATGTCACTGCCAGCTACTCAAAGGAGAGAGGAAAAAATAACCTGTTTTCCAGGTTCCATCACCAACAGTCCCAAGGCTCTGAAGCTTGGCCTATGTGTTGCAACTTCATCACTGTCCACATGGAAGATTAGAAGTGGGCAATAGTCCAAGGGCTGCACCAGCCTTGAAAATTTCCTAGTGATGTCCTTAACCCAGGTCCCAGGGAGGCAGCAGACATCCCCAGGAAGAGGATCTGTCTGGCATATTGGACCCTCTGTTCCCCTCAGAAGGGAAGTGCCTACAGCTATAACTGATCTTCTCTTCCTTGTAGCCTTTTCTTGTGCAAATCTGAGCTGTTCGTCTCTTTTTTTATTTCTTTCTTGTAACATTACAGAATGAGGGCAAAGTTCAGATATTCTGGAAGATGCGGGTTTTTTTCTATGCCACTTGGATAGAGAAATGGAGGCAGAAATGTCATGTATTGGTAGGATTGATTTTTTTCCAGGCCTTTGCGTGTTATTTTTTACATAACTTATTTCTGAGCAATTTCACTGCAAAAAACATTGTATTGATAGGAGCTAACAGCTTAAAAAAAGTTATTCTGACTAAACTTACCTTGACTTTTAAAGCTTTTTGAACCAACCACGTGTAGACAGGGACTGTGTTACTATGCTATCCACTTAAGGACTTTTAAATCCTTACCTTCAAATAGCTACCTAGCACAAATGTTCAAATAAGTAATTTTTTCCACATGCCAAGTGGAGCTGAAATTCATGCCTCTGCAGTATTTATCCCATTGTGTATCAAAAAGGATGCAATACATCTCTCTTGTTGTTCTCCGTCAGTTACTGCATAGAGGAGTAGAAGTATATGAATGTAAGTGTAACTTGAATTTTTGTGAGTGGTATTTAGACAGTTGCCCTCCTCAAACATGATCAGTTTAAAACCCCAAAATTTATAAACTAAGGGTTATAATATATTGCAGTGTCTGAACACTAATCTTTTTCTCAAGATTATAATTATTTTAACACACTCATTCTGTCATCACAAAGGCATTTGAATTTTTATGTTGTTAGCTAGAGATTTTGCACTTACCAGTGCTTATCTGTGGTTCTAACACCAGTAAGTTGGGTGTAATTTTGTCAATTCATGTCACTGGAGTTGCAGAGAATATAAATTAGAGATGTTAAGGAATTAAGGTGATTAAAAAAGCTTTGTATGGTTTTATTATGTTGCTCATGTCATAAAGATCCTCACTGTTTAATTTGAATGAGGCACCAGAAACCCCCAAAAACTCATACAAATGTTTAAATGCTTGAGTAATCATGCAATTAATAATGTGATTAATCTTGCCACATATATGATACCAAGCTGAAAGAAATGAAGTTATAAACTATGAAAGTAAACTGTTTTTTTGCTGATATCATAGAGCTGAAGCAACATAGTCTTAAGATGATGCTAGTGTTTCCTGATAAAACAGTAAAAATTAAAAAAACAACCAAGAGAAACAACATCTAACGATTCTATACATTATTGCTTGTTCCTAAAAGGTAATTTAGGATAAAGTGTAAATTCCACACATGCCATTCTGAGTATTACTGAATTTGAGATTCTTTGCAATCATGTGATGCAGAAGAATTATACTCTGCTATTAAATGTGAATCACAGAATTAACCTCAAATGATCATGCTGTTTGAAGATCTTGAGTCTTTCAGAGATAAACCCAAGTAATAAAATATTCAAGGAAGGGAATTAAGGCAGGAAGAAATGTCTTTACTTAGCTTATATATTGTCAACACATTTGGATAATAAAAAGGGAATGGTGCTGGATAGAAAGGCAAAAGGAACTTGATAAAACCAGCTCTCAGGAACAGTATAAAATATTCTCAGGCCTTTGCAAATCCCAGTATATTCTCCACATGTACACAGCAGAAACAGGTTTTAAAATATTTGTAATGTGTTTGGTATCTTGGTTTTTTGGGTAGTTTCTTTGATTGTTTTTGTTTGTTTGTTTTAAACTACATTTTAGTTTTTAGAACCTAAAATAATCTTGAGAAACCCTGTAAAAAGATAAAAATGGCAACTGCTTTCAAGAGGTTCTAAATGAAAACTATTAGGAAAGAAAGAAAAATATCCTTTTCTTCATTTTTGCAGTACCTTCCCCAGAAGGGATTAAATCCTTGGTAGTTATTTGTCTGTTTTAGAAACAATATAATCAAAAGATTATGATTCTTTTGTTTCTGGAGAGAATGTTGTATTTTTTTGGTGGGTTATATATCACAGGATTCCAACTTTTAGTAAAAAAAAAATATCTGCTTATTTTCTACCAAAAAAATAATTTTAAAAACAATTAAATGGCTATCCATAAATATGCACTTTAAAGTAAAATTTTAGGAATTTTTTAGGAAAATTTTAGGAAGAATAATTCCTTTGCTTCCTTCCTTAGAAGGAAGCTTCTAGGTTTCCTTTACTTATGAGTGATTGAGTCATGCCCCAAAGCTTATAGTGTATATGAACTCTAAAGCTCCTGTTGGATAAATATTCAGAAATGTGTTGCCTTTATAATATTATAAAACCTTGCAAATATAATCTGCAGAAATGTCTCATCTTGCTCTGAATCATGCTAAGCCCTTTGCTTCTTGTGTTTTGTGAAAGTGTGTTTGGAAGGTAACTTTGCTTGGGGGGGGCAAAAATCACTTCCTTTTTTGTTTTGATTTGTCATGTTTGCTTCACTGGGAATTGCATCACAGGATTTTTGAAGCTGAACAAATCCAAAGTTACTATTTTGTCCACATACAGCATTTGTGGTTTATGTGCTTTTTTTTTTTTCATATATCCTCTTAATTATCTCTCCCTTAGATAAACAGACACCTTTTCAACCTCATCTTTCAATGTGTGAAGACTTGTGCTGTGTCTTTAATGATGCAAATGGTTATTCCTGGTGTTCTCTTTTCTGAGAGAATCATCAGATCCAAAAAAGTTAGCTGAGGGAGTACTCCCTTCTGACTTGTCTTGCTCATCTTAATATCTAGCTGCTCTTTTTTGTTTTATTTTGATTTTATTGTCACTGACCACCGGTTTTCACCTGGCAAAGCTCAAGTCCAAGGGCAAAGTGTCCACAAATTGTAGCTATGTAAAACAGCAAGTCTGAAATAAAGGTTAATGACATTCCTAATAGTGCTGTGGGATCCAGGGGAGTCGCATATCTTAGAATTTTTTATCTCTTTAAAATTGTTGTGTTAGCAACAATAATCAATAATCCTGATACCAACAATCAGTGCTTTCAGCAGCTGAGGATCCAGTATTAAATTTTTCTGCCATAATGGCATAAAAGAGTTTTGAAGAAAAGGTAGCAGGTAGATTTCAATTTTTTTGAGGGGGAACTGCTTCCAACCAGTGGGAAGTACTCAGTGAAAGCTAGCATAATTAGTCTACTAAGAGAAATAATGGATTTGAAGGTTTAAAAATAAATAATTTAGCTAATTTTTGAAGTGAAGGAGGAGGAAAGAGTCTGTTTGTCCACATTCTGGTTAGATGCAAATGGGGCAAGATTATGTTAAGGCCAACAGGGAAGTAATTGAAGTAATCGAGGCAGGAGACAATGGAAGTTGAGAGACATTCCTAGGTGGAAGTCACCATTGTGCATTGACATAAAAATCTCTCCACAAGGCGTCTGGAGGAGCTAAACAGCGAGAAGTAGACAAAACTTGGATTTGATTCTGTAAGGAGGGTGAAGTTGATGTTGAGCACAGGATCTGTCATGGTTATAAGTGCAATTACCTGGAAAAGACTTGGAGAGGGGATTTGGAGTGGGGGAACAAGATGATAAATAGCTCTATTTTAAACGATACTGAGTTTGCTCTGAGCTTACAGCACTGTTGACAAGCTATTCAACATTCCATGTCTGTGTTGAAAGTAAATCTGTAACAGATTTGCCCTTCACAGAACCAATATATATTATAAATATTAACATTTTTTATAGCACAATTGTTAGACATGATTGCTGATTGAAGTGTTTTCAAAGCTCTTCAGTGAAATAAGTTCTAGCATAATTATTGTAGTACTATTAAAACAAATTAAAGATATTTTTAAGACTATAGTGTGTATTAATATGAATTATAAACTTGAAAATATTTGAAAAATATTATGTTTCTTTCGTCTGTTTACTTTGGAGAGAGGCCCTTCACAATAATGGTAATAAAGTTTGGTACTATGGAATATTATTAATGGGACTTAATTATAGGAAAGAATTCTTTTCTCAGCCATAACTTAGAGTTGTACTGAGTCAACAACAGCAGTGACAAATAGTAAGAAATCACAAGACAGAAATAGCATCTAAGCCCTATGACTTATATGTTTGCATTAAAAAAAAAAATGCAAGAAGACTATTTTTGGAGGAATGGCATCTATGCCTTATAATCATGTCAGCTATGGTTTTGATATTACTGATTTTAAATTAAAATAAGTTTAGAAAAGGCAGCGTTTAAACTTCCCATGCTATATATGTTATAGATTACTGTAAAATTGCACACTTAGTTGATTAAAACATTGAAGATAAGTTGTGTCTTTTTATAACATGCTAGTGGTTCTGTTTTACTTTAGTGATGTGTATTTCTGAGATGAAACAAATTCACGGCTTGTCGTCAGCAGTAAGAGCAGGATTTGACATTCCTTGAAAACCTGTTAATATGGTGGGATTTGAGCTTACTGTTGCTGGTGGTGTCAATGAAGTCATAGTCTGTTAAAACCAATTTTGGTTTTTGGTTGAGTATTTTAGTCTGAAATAAGGGATTTTCTACTCCTGCTATTACTTGGCTTGAGCATGGGACCAACAGCCCCAGGAGCGGGCTTAGATAGAAGTGGGGGAGCAGATCCTTGTCATGGGTTTCTCATGGGATAGAGGGCTCTGAATATTGTGTGTTGATGTGCTCACCTTCTCCACTCTCTGCAGAATACTATATTTCTGTATAGGAGGAGCAGTAAAATTTTGGAGTTCGGCCAGGTCCAAACATTGTTCTTAAAACTGTTAATAAGGCAGCATAAATATTAAGGGCCAAAAATATCTTCATTACAAGTAAGTAAAAATATATCCCCTGCCAAATCTTAAGAGCTTTTCTTAGGAGGAAGCCCTGAGAATTTTCATTTAATGGAATGTCTCATTTTAAACTGCTAAAAAATTCCAAGGAAAATAGTGGTTGAAAATTGTGGTTTTGTCCTTTTACTGCTGAGGATTCTTATGCTCCAGATTGTATCAATGGAGAAAGTTGAACTGTTTCATCTACTTTTGTTCTTCAGGTTGAATGAAATGGAAAAAAGTGATCATATGTCATTAGTAGACTCCTGATGAGTTAATGTATTGTAATCTTTGTTTACATTTTGATGCTTTTAAAGACATATATATAAGTAAAGTGCTTTAATTCTGTTTCCAGTGCAATCAATTTGATTTCGGTTGTCATGTTAACCAGGAGCAGAATTATGCCTAAATAGCTTATTCATATACTCTTCACTGTAATGCAAAGCTAATAAGGATGGGGGGAAAGTTCAGTGTGGGGCTTTTCTATTTAAGAAAGAATTTAAAGCTGACTTGACTGTTAGTCAGAATTGTTGCACTAACTGTAGCTCTGTGTTCCTGTGCAGCAGTCTTATTGGGGTTTCTCTCCCCATTTCTGCTCCCTCCCCTCCTGTTTTTCCTCAGTAATGTTCCTGTATGCAAGAACTGTCCTCTTTAAGTCTTTCTTGAGACTGAAAAGAATTGTAGTAAACCAGTCTGATTGACACCTTGCAGAAAATGAGGAAAACTAGTTGGTCATGTTGCACAAGTTTTCTCCTGACCGATTCCAGGTGTTTGAAGAATAGAGTTCTTTTATTTTAAGTTTCTTTAAAAGCAAGTCTGATGAACTTAGCTTGCCAGTGTGGAAAACAAACAGAAAGGCCAGTGTGCTGTAGCTTGTTTGTGTAGGAAATTAGTGTGATCTCTATTTCTCTCAGGTCAGCTCTCAAGAGTGTACAGGAAAACAGATAATTTGCTAAAGGATTTCCGTTCGGATTTTCTGTGACATGTTTGGTTATGGTAACACTGCTGTTTTGACCTGATGAACACAGCTGTAAGGCTGAAGATTAAGTTTTTAGAGGGCTGGTGGTTTTTTTTGTTTGTGGTTTTTGTTTTGAACACTAAAGAAATGTGGTGAGGGTTGGTGTGTTGGTTAAACTGACTTTTGTAGAAACACTGCTTGAATTGTGTTTATGATGTGTATTAAAGTATCCAGAGAGTAGTTTATCAAAACATCTATGCTGTGAGTGTTGGAAAGGAACAAACTTTGTATTCTTTACAGTCATGTTTTTCACAAAAAGTAACTTGCTGTGAACACAGCTCTAGGGAGCCTGGAAGTCTTCTTACCTTCATGGAGGACATAGTGTTCCAGTTTGCAGGCTATTGCATTTGCACCAGAGGAGTTTTGAACACATATTACTGTATTAGTCACTAACTTGATATTCATTATTGTATAGCTGAAAAACAGAGCTGAAATCGGCAGATGTTACAAGCCTCACGAAGACAGGTTTTATTTCAATTAAGAATTGCTTTTGATGTATCCTAACAAACTGATTTGAGATTAATTGGATTAATTTGGATTAATGTTAATATTTCAATGAGTTAATCAGTGCCTTCTCCTTCTTGCCTTTTGATACAGGAATCAAGAACTTAAAGACTTGGGAGAACTTGCTCCTCACTGGGACAACATGCGAAAAAGTGTTATTGCTCACTGTGATCAGATGTTGAGCATGTACCAGGATACTCTTGCAGAGCTTGGGAAGCATGCAGGTATGAATTGATGATTCTGTGAAATAGCCTCTCCTGTTCTGGAGCAGTTAAGAATTAACTGGATTGATTGTTACTAAATGCTGATTTATGCGGCAGAAATAAAACACATACACCCAAAATATTTGTAATCGTATTTCTGAGATACTCAGAGGTGCCCTATTTCCTCATCTACGTTTTTTTTCCATGCATTTCAGCAGTTTTTCAGTTAACATGATACGTGGTTACACAGCGGGGAAAAAAGAAAAGTGGGCTTTAATTGCACATTCTCTTGAATATACTGCTCTGCTATTATTGAATACCATCTGCTCATCAAAACCAGTCTTTAGAGGTGGTTCTGTCAGTTTTTCTTCAACCTGCCTTAAGTTACATATAATCTACAGAACAAGAGTAACATCTAGCTATGCTCTGCACATTCTTAGTGTAGTAGCTGTCATTGACCTTGTGCCAGAAAACCACAGAATTAATATAGGATAGGCAAGCTGTTCTCAGTGCGGAAATAGCAGTATGTACTGCCTTGCTCTTTTTCATGTGGAGATGGTGGTCTTCTGATGTGCACTGGGTGCTTATTCAGTTAATACTTGCCAGAGTTCTGTGGTCAGGGACTATCATGTATCATAGTGTCTGTGTGCCAGTGAAGTAAAGAGCATGAGTGGCAAATTTGTAGAAAAGGCCTTTTCCTCCTGTCATAATTCTTACAAAAAGAACAAGAAAAGACTACAGGACAAATTATTTCTTCTTTTGAATTCCCTTTCTTTTGTTTGTTCATATATCCTCACAATCACCATCTCAACGTGTTTTTGATGACTGTGCTGCTGTTACTGCTTGCATGTGTTTCTGTGTCCTGTTGTGCCGTGAGATGGTTCCGCTGTGGCCTCACTCCTGCAATGGTGGGTGTGTGGGCAGAGCAGAGCATGTCACACTGGGCATTGTGTTACACAGGCATCACTTTGCAACCTTGAATACTTCTGAAAAAGATGTACATTACGGTTAAATATTTGTTAAAAAATAGAGGTATAAATTATGATTATATCACCTGAAATAGCTGATATTTATTTAGGGAGACTTTGCAGTATTTTCTTATTTCTAGCTTTCTACATAGATCAAATAATTTTGTGTGTGTACTGAGTAATGGGACATTCTACAACTAAAATGCATAGCAGATTAATTTTTTCTTATGGATAACACAGCACATTTGCTTTTATTATAATTATTCTGCTGTATTTAGTAGGTGAGACGCAAACCTTTCCCTTAAAAAATAGATGTTTATCGATCATCTAATGCAGGACTGAGCATGGTATTTTTCATTCAAAATTGCTCTGGGATAGCATCTTGGTCACAGGAAAAGAGAAATCTTTTTTACTCTATGAACGAAAAACAGTCTCTAACTGCAACTAACCATTCTGGGAGCAGTTGATCACCTGCTTAAATGTGTGTCGGGAAAAAAGCTCATCTGATACTGTAAATGGTGTATAAAAATTTGCATTTTTGTTGCAAAACTGTAATTTCTTGTATTCAAGATTATTTAGCATCATCAGAATATTCCAGTTCTGATTTTGGCAGACTGCTGTCTGATCCATTACATTTTGAAAGCACTCCATAAAGTATCGTGTGAAAGGCAATAAGTATTATGAATGATCACGTTAATAATTATCGCTTGCAGGAAGACAGTGAAATGATCTTTTGAGATTAAAAAAAACAACCACAGCATTGTAACTTATAAAGCATAAACCCTGCAAGGCCTGTATTGTGCCATTTGAATTTGAAAAGGGTTGGTGATGTTAAATGATCTGTCTTAACTGTGGCTGGAGAGAATGGGAACCTGAGATTATCAAGGAGAACACAAACAGCACATAAAAAAAGAGTAGGAACATTTATCTGAAAATATAAATCTGAAAAAATAAAGTAGAAAACCAAAGCAACCTAGAAATTGTAGCAAAGATGAGAAATAATGAGAAGGTGTTAATTTGTAGGCCAATGCTCAGGCACCTACCTAAATTTCATTTATTCAACAACCCTTTATTCCCTCTTACTAATATAGTGCCAGTAAGGTACTTGTTTACACTTAGAAAACTCCTGATTTTACATCTTGTGTGCAAAGTTACTTTAACGTTCAAAAGCTTCTGTAAGTGTGATCAGCAGGATCTTTGCATATTCTGAAGATAAATAATAACAGTTGTAAGGAAGATTATTTACTTTTAACCCTGCACTATATATTTCTATTCTTACTAAATCACACATTAAATTAGATAATAAGCTCTAGGAGTAGTGAGTGTCCCTTAAAAGTTTTTCCATAGAGGTCTAACATTTTAGAAGTGTAAATAAAAAGTAGTGATGGGGGGGATGTATTGTGTATACAAATACATAGACCTAGGTAAAACCTCACACATGGGTTTTGATCCTGTAGGTTATGCAGGATTTGGCTGCACAAAAGTAAAACTAAATCTAGAACAGATTCTTATATGCTTCTGCTGTCCCTTTATTTACTTAAGCCAGATATTTTTTTCCCTAGATAATTTGCAAAAAGTAATTCTCTGTGAGACAAATTGATCTTCCAGAGTACAGTTCTCAGAAGTTTGTGAATAAAATTAATTGCATGCTTTAAGATGTCTTGTTTTCCATTTGGGATGGTTCTTCTCTATAAACAGTATACATTGTAACTTTAAGAAAAGAAGATTTTAGTGTTTGGTAAGAAAGCAAGATGGACATAGATTTGACTTGACATTGTAGTTGTAGAAAAAATAATGTTGAGATAACACTGTAGAGACTGGAAATGTAAGTATTCACAAGGGAGGAAATGGAAAAATTAGAGATGGGTACAAATTTAATTCACATTTTTCAGGTCAGCATATTTCAACACCATCTTTACTTTGCCATTGTCAGAAATTGATGCCAGAAAAGATTTTGCTTTATGGTTCAGCCTCCGTAGGTTTTGTACTTTATCTTAGCACATTACCCAAGTTTGGATTGAGGCTGTTTCCATTCTAAAACAGCTTGAATATTCCAGCACTCTGGAGTACCTGTGCATCTGTTCTGGAGATCCAGATCTGTTTGGGAATAGACACCCATCCTAGTAGTGCTACTTTGTAATCAGCAGTACTTGTACTTAAGGCCCCAACAAGGTTTGTTTTCTAAACTAAATCAGCAAAATTGCTGAATTGAGGTATTTTAAGACAAGGCCACATTCCTCTAGGAAAACCATGGACTGCTTTTGCTTCTGCCATTGCTTCACTGCCATGTTGACAGCCAGAGATGTGTGAGCACCAGCTCCGTGACACTCTTCTGCCTCCTTAGTCCATTGAAAGCAGGGTTAATGTTAACATGTTTATAATTTTTTTTGTCACTCACTGAACAATTGTGTTCCTTTCTCAAGAGGCTTTTTACATGTGCCTTGTCAGAAACAATTCTCAAGCACCAACACAGTGTAAGTCATCTAGGTGCACCTATCTCCGATCTCCTTTTGTATCAGTGCTAGGGAAGGCTCTTGTCACTCACAAGCAGCACACAGAAGGGGAGATAGCCTCTGCAAATAACATTTTTCCAAAGTATTTGCTATATTCTCCTTGTATAATCATGTAGGATTTTCTGAAAGATACCTTACCTACTATTCAGCTGAGCTCTTAGTGAAAATCGAGAAGGCTGTTGTTAGTAGACCACCCAATTTCTTTTGGAAGTTGAGAGATTGCAGTGAAACTATCAGGAGACTGCATTAGTAATAGCAATTTTGGTTTAGCAGCGTATTTACTGAAAATTAAGGCTTAAGGAAGTTAAGACTATTTCAAATTTGAGTTGCTTTGGCATTTTATCCTAAAAAATGGGGGAGGATTTTGGAGAATGTGGAGTATTTTTGTTTCAAGCAAACAGAACAACAAAAATCTAAAAGAGTTTTATAACATCAAAACAAATTATGTCAGGTGTTTTGTTTTGTTTTTTGTTTTGGCCCCAGGAATTATTTTTTTTCCATTTCAATCATCAGACTTAAAATTGTATTATTCATCCAACCCTACAAGGAGAGAAAAAGACAATCCAGTAAAGGCAATTGAATATTGCTCTGGAGTACTAGACAACATCCCTGCCTCTGTCACAAAGTTCCTGAGTGACACTAGGCAAGTCAGACTTCAGAAATGGTTCATTTTTGGAAGCCCGGCAATAGACACAAGCTTTTTTGCAGCAGTACTCAGGACTTGGGAACGTAATTCTGCTCAGTATAATGTGATCTTGCATTATAATGCATACTCTGCAGAATGAGATCCTCCATATCTCATATTGATGCTGTCTCTTAAATGCTTCAACCTTAAGTTATTCTCTGTCATTCGAATGGATCAAATTATAACTGTTTTATTCAGACAATTAAAATTATTCCATAAATATCTGCAAAGCCCTTAGAAACTGCAGTGATGCATCCAGGAGGCAGGTTTGAGGAAATTAATACTCCTGTCTTAGTGGGAGGCTTGAGCTATATATTTGAATCCAGATATCGAAGTAAAAGTTGGAAACAGAATATTGAATCACTGCTTCTGAAGTGAGCAGCAAAGTTTCTGAACATTCAATGAGATGGAAAAAGCTAGTATGCAATGTGTCATTCAAGGCTATTTCACAGTTCCTCTTCAGGTGGATGTCAGATGAAGCTTCCATCTATATTCTGGTATTTCCTGACTGTGAAGCACTTAGTCTTGCACCAAGAATAATAGCAACTATATTAACAGAGGGGAATGTAATTTTTAATATTTTTTTTTGTCGTTAAATATAGCTTATGAAGTTATTTAAAAACAAACCTAAAATCTATACTGAGAAATATTTTTGCCACATAGATGACACTGGCAAATGCAGATTCAGAGATTAATTCCACTATATGATTCTCTCATACTTGAGTAAACAGAATAAAACATAGCACTGGGTGGTTATTACCCAGTATGTTTCTGTCACTGGCGGGGAAGGAATTCTTGTTTCACAGGTCTTCCCTGAAAAGAAGAAAAACAAGGCTCAGCAATGCTGCATGTGTTCTACTCCAGCTCAGGGTAGAAGTATACTCCAGGGAGAGCACTCTTTTCCTCTTCTCCCTCCTGCTCTTCTTTTGCCTGTCCCTTTTATTCTGCTGTCATCTTATTTTTTTAGTCTTCTAGTGTTTCCTTGTCTCAATCCAGTTATCAGGCCATAAATTTTGATCTTGCTCATGGCTGAATTCTCATAAATAATCTGGCCCCTTCCTGTTTCCTTTCCTAATGATTTGCACTCTCCTTAGCTCCACTATTGCCATTTCTTTTATGTTACAGTTTTAGTTGCCTTCATTGCTCCCATGATTTTGTCCTTCTGTGATTTCCAGATGTAGGTTTCCTGCTGCTGTTCCTCACCATAAATTACTCCTGGTTTCTTATAAAATCTAAATCTTTGACTTCTGACAATTATTTTGATTGCTACTTTTGCTTTTAATCTTTGTTAAATTATTACGTTATTAAGCTTTGGTAGCAGACTAAGCAGGCTTGACTGCTCTGGAGCATCATTAGTTCCCTCTGGCAATGTGATTTGCTATTGGGAGGCTCAGTGCTTAGTGCTCTTGGAGTCTTTGGCAGTTTCAATAGATAATCTCTAGCTAGTCTCGACTGAGCAAGTAAAAAAAGAATATAAAATGTTTCTCTTGGGTTTTTATTATTATTTTTCCCAAGAAAAGGCAAACATTTCCATTTTTCTTCTTTTTTTTTTTTTTTTTTTTTTTTTTTAAATCCTGTCTGAATGGGAGGAATTTTAGTCCAAGTGATTAATAGTTGGCAAAATTATAGGGTGCAGAAAAAATACTCTAAGCAAAAGTTAGGCTGCTGCAGTGAGAAGACAGGACTGCCTCTCTTTCCTAATCTACATCTCTCTATTTTATTTATATGCTGTATCAAATATCTCTAGGTAAATTAAATTTTCATACTGCCAGGCTTTAATGATATTATTTTATACCACCCTAGAGTTATTCAGAATCTTGTACTTTTGAATTATGCAATCAGATATATCTTTTTTTTCCCCTGCAGCATTGTGCTTCAGTGATTCTGGCTTTTTAGAAACAAAACTAATTTATAGTTTTTCTTAAGGTTGTTCATGTTTCCTTATTTGAACTTTCTAGGAAGAATGCACAGTCCAATCAGTGTAATAGTTCTGTTTTAAGAAAAAAAAGTTAGTTGTTGAAAATGTGGTACCATCATACCTCTGTACCCTTGTGTTTTTATCACATAATAAACATGATGCACATTAACTATGGCATGGTTTCCAGCAGACTGATTGCAATGAGCAGGGGAAAAAAAAAGGTCTATCACCTCGAATAAAAAATTGGATTGTTCTGTGAATTGAAATCTGTTTTCTAGCTTGCTGAGATTTGGTCAGTGAACCTTTCTTCTCCTAATATACAATTACACATTAGAAGAAAATTAAAGAAGACTGCTAACATACACGCATTGTCCTCCTATTTGAAAGAAGACAAAACATCTGCTGGGTGCTTAAGATAATGGTTCTTTAAACTTTTGTTTTTCAGGTTCTTCCTTCAAATCAAGCTGTAGTAAAGGAGAAAAAACATTAGAATTCATCCCAATAAATCTTCATCTGCAAAGAATGCACGTGCATAGTCCTCGATTGAAAGGTAAAGTATATTATGCAGAGAAATTCTCTAATCATAGAATCATAGAATCCTAGGGATTGGAAGGGACCTCGAAAGATCATCTAGTCCAACCCCCCTACCAGAGCAGGGTCACCCAGAGCACATCACACTGGAACACATCTAGGGGGGTTTTGAATGTCTCCAGTGAAGGAGACTCCACAACCTCCCTGGGCAGCCTGTTCCGGTGCTCTGTCACTCTCACAGTAAAAAATTTTTTTTCGGATATTCACCTTGAACCTCCTGTGCTCCAATTTGCACCCATTACCCCTTGTCCTATCACTGGTCATCACTGAGAAAAGCCTAACTCCGTCCCCCTGACACTCACCCCTTACATATTTGTAAACATTGATGAGGTCACCCCTCAGTCTCCTTTTCTCCAAGCTAAAGAGACCCAGCTCCCTCAGCCTTTCCTCATAAGGGAGATGTTCCACTCCCTTAATCATCTTCGTAGCTCTGCGCTGGACTCTCTCGAGCAGTTCCCTGTCCTTTTTGAACTGAGGGGCCCAGAACTGGACACAATACTCCAGATGTGGCCTCACCAATGCAGAATAGAGGGGGAGGAGAACCTCTCTTGACCTACTAACCACACCCTTTCTAATGCACCCCAGGATGCCATTGGCCTTCTTGGCCACAAGGGCACATTGCTGGCTCATGGTCATCCTCCTGTCTACCAGGACCCCCAGGTCTCTTTCACCTACACTACTCTCCAGCAGTTCAGCCCCCAACCTGTACTGGGACATGGTGTTGTTCTTCCCCAAATGTAAAACTCTGCACTTCCCCTTGTTGAATTTCATCATGTTTCTCCCCGCCCAACTCTCCAACCTATCTAAGTCTCTCTGAATGGCAGCACAGCCTTCTGGTGTGTCAGCCACTCCTCCCAGCTTAGTGTCATCAGCAAACTTGCTGAGGGTACATTCTATACCCTCATCCAGGTCGTTGATGAAGATATTGAACAATACCGGTCCCAGTACCGACCCCTGTGGGACTCCACTAGTCACACACCTCCAACCAGATTCTGCCCCATTGACTACAACTCTCTGACTCCTTCCTTTCAACCAGTTCTGATCCACCTCACTACCTGATCACCAAACCCATACTTGATCAACTTATCTACAAGGATGCTGTGGGAGACGGTGTCAAATGCTTTACTGAAATCAAGTGTGACAAAGTATGCTTTGAAATACAATTAAACTTGCAACTGAGATGTTTGGTTTCCATTTTAGTCTGTTTTAAGATAAAATCTGAATTTATATATCCAGCTTCAAGGATAAACATTCGGTGGACATGTCTTCAGGTTAAATCTTAAAACCACAATAGAACGGAAAGGTGTGCTGTTTCAAGACTTGAATCTTGTTCATTCTGAATTTTTCACTTCATGGTTGCATACTGGCAACAGTCTTGTTAAATTTTGTAGCTGGGGCATGGAGATATTACAGTTAAAAAGCATGGAAATAAATATTATTAAATTTATTTTATTTTTTAAAAGAAAATTTATGTGCAATTTGAACTTATGTGGCTTGGAAAGAATGCAAAGGAGAAAAGAATATCAAAAGAAATGCAGTTACTTTTAAAGAAAATTCTTAGATCCATTTCATACTGCGTGTGTTTTTCCATCTGGTGAAGTTTGTATAATATTAGCTTGTTTGTAAGAGTCATATAGTATGGCTTGATATATAGAGGGTTTCTTGTATGACTAGCTTGTTTCTTGCTTTTTTGCTTTATTTGACAGTTTTGGTTTTTTTAATAAAATAAAAATCAAGCTTCCACATAAATTATTTAAAAATCTGTACTGCTGCACATGCTTAGAATGTTTATTTTTTCACTTTATTTAATGGGCTCTAGAAACTTTCTTAGTGGTTATTTCCTTCATTTGTTTTATGTACAAATCTAGAATCTGTGTGTTTTCTGAAGGGTTTGATTTGATTCTCTCAAGTTCGTGTATCTGCTTCTAAAACTCAGCCTTTCAGTTTGCAGTTGTTGTTGGGAATATTTCTAGAGCAACTGAGTATATATCGTCTGTAGAGGTCCAGACTTAAACACATCATGAGACCAAATAAGTGGCCAGCTTGCCTGTCCTCCACGTTTTTGTAGAAATTCATAAACTTGCACCCAAACTTACTGAGATTGATCAGAAGTCCTGAATCTGTGCTGAAGCTTAGGAATCAGGTTCAAAGTTAAAGCTGTGCAAGGGATTTCTCTGCCTTCTGAAGCCACAAATTTTGGACACTGACTGCAGATTTTGGAACACTGAGTGGTTAACTAAATTTCCTCTTAAGTTCTTCCTTTAAAACAAATTCTGAGTGTTGTGCCCATTTTGTTTCTATGACACTTCAAACAAATAAGTCAATGCGCAATTTATATTCACTAAATGTATTGGTAACCTATGTGTGGTTAAAAATACACTGTTTTTAGCAGAGCAGAACTAATACTGTCACGATTCATACTGACATGCTACACTATGTTCAGTAAGAAAAACATCCTTCTAGGGCATCAGCTTAATTTTTCATTGTGATCATCCATACTGTTAGTGTGATGCAAAAGCCAGTCTTATCTGTCCTGTTTCTGAGGTGTTTTGGTTTGGGTTTTTTTCCCATATTGTGGAACCAGTGACAGTGATAGAACACAAGATCTTTCCTCCCAGAGACTGCCAGGATGAACTCACTAGTTGAGTAGCGAGTAGCACAGTTCCACTAAGGACAGTGATTCTTCTAAGCTTAATATATCCTATTTCTTAGACAGTCTTAATGAGCCCAACCCTGCTTGTACCTAAATCAGCTTATTCAGTGCTACCCTGTGCCACATAATCACTTGCTTAATGGTTACTGCAAATATTTCACTAATTATGCTAAAAATACTGCAACTTGCAATACCTTCTGAAAAAAAGGATATTTTTCTGCAGTGTTGTCTGTGATGCTGTTAAAAATGGAATTCTATTGTTGCTACTTGCATATAGTTTTGGCATCATCCCTTACAGATAAAAGATTATATTGATACATACGTATGAGCAAATTATAGTATAGTGAATAGTTTGTTGATAAATTGAGATCTCTTAAATTTGCTGTCACTGTAGAAACACAGAAATTACACTCTAAGGTTTTTGCCTTATAAATACCCTCTGCATCTAAGCAGATTGTAAAACAGTAAGTACAAACAGTAATTATAGGCGTATTGTACTGTACACTACTGATGTTCATCTGCTTCCAAGTTGGAACATGAGGACTTCTGGTTTTCTGTTAGATACTCTGTTGGTTCAGTATTTCATTATTTCTTTTACCAAACAACAATGTTGTTGTGGCCCAATGCAGGACCTGGCACTTGGTCTTATTGAAGCCCAGACCATTAACATGAGCCCAACGATCCAATCTATCCAAGTCTTTCTGTAGAGCCTCCCTGTTCTCATGCAGATCAACACTCCTGCCTAATGTTTAGGATATTCTTGTAGCACTACAATACAAATATAACAAAAGTAACTGAGGATTATTATTATATTTGTCTTTGCTTGATGAAAGTATTACAGTATCTATTACATAGCCACTGTCGCATCTGTTTAGTTTACTGAAATGTTTCATTTTATGAGCACTGAAGAGCTGTCTTCTATTTGATATATACACTTTGAACAGTTTGTAGCAATTGCTAATCATTCTGGAGTCAGCAGCACTTTGACATCATTGGTCATTCTCATCTTGTGCTTTGCTTTGCGTGTACCAAAGCACATATATAACCTAGACTCTTATATTAAAAAAAAAACAACCAACATGTAAACATTCACAAAGGTGGTGATTACACAAGGTGATGAGCTACAAAGCTGTCATTATCCCTTACACCGCCAGATATCTTAATTTTGGGACTGCAAGATTGGTTTTAATGCCAGCTATCATGTGTACACACATGGATATGTGCTTTGTTGTTCAATGTGTTTAATAACAGGTTTATTTTTATTGATTCAGGTTGCTACTGGGCACTGACAGTGGTATTAGGAGTAGAAAATATCTGTGTGTTTAAAACTCTGGTAGGAACAGCTTTGAGAAAAAAAGTATTTCATTAGTGGATGACCATATTCTGTATATAGAATTTATATAGAATATGTATTTTGTGTAATTATATGTATATATAAACAATATCCATATGATACACAACACATTTTGCTCTGTTCATCATACTACAGAAGCAAAATTCATATATTGCCGTAGCTTTGCTTTTGTCCCTGATTATACATTAAGTGTGCTTGTTTTAAATAAATTTGGTGTACTGAAGGGATTTATTTTTGCTTCTGGCAAAGTCTCCTGTGAAGGCAAAGAAGTTGCTTCAAATTTGAGACTAAGCTGTGCTTGACATAAGAAGCCCTCAGCTCTTTAAAATGTTCTGGTAAAACTTAGGTTTATGGAACTACCATGTCACTCTGGTTGTCAACACATTATAAACCCCTGCTTTATTTGGGAAGGAGTGATGAGCAGGTAGCTAGTATTTCTGTTCTCTGAAGGAATTGTTGGTTTTTGGTGACTAGGTAACTGGTGTTAGTGTTTCAGTTAAGTAGGATGTGAGTGTATCTTTTGAGTCAGAATAATTAGTATGAAATTATGATTGATTTAAAGCTCAATTTCTTTGTGCTCTGTTTTGCATTTTCTTCCTTCAAATTCTGATTTATTTGAGGAAAGGTTGAGGGCTTTTTCAGCAGCAATTAATAATTCTGGGGGAGCACACTGACAACATGATACAGCTCCTATGAATCCCTGCTGCATTTTAAGCTTTGCCTCCGCTATAGAGAGTTGTCAGCAGTAGCCTGCTCTTGGAGTTGGAAGATGGTTCTGAGTCACTAGAGCCTTCCTGTACCAGTGTCTTGTGCTGACACTGCTGGACGTTCACAAAGAGCTTCCTTGATATGTAAATGGTGAACATCACAAGGCATTTCTCCCAACTCTTGCAGCACTTTCCAGTGTACTGTGCTCTGGAAAGTGAGAGACTGCCACATGCCCGTCACCAGGATCATAGACCTTTCGCTCTTTGCTGTCCTCACTCTCTCACATTCACTTGCATAGGGCAGGCACTGGATGTGTTTGTGCCTCAAGCAGCTGCTCCTTGACCATGCTAAGCAGAGGCCACAGGGTGTGTGAAGGCATCCTTCTGAGCAAATCCCCCCCAAAGCAGCTATAACTACTGATTTTAAAACAGAGTCGGGAAAAGCAGCAAACTTTAGTCTGTTAAATGTAGCTTCATGAGCTATCTGTAAACATATTCAGAAGCCCTTATCTAGGTAAACAGATGGGTTCATCCCTTATTTTGGTTTCAAGCCACCATTGTTTTAAGTAATCAAACTACTTATTGTCAAGTACTGATGGAGCTTTAATAGAGCAAGATTACGTATTATGGATAAATCTTGATGATGCCCTAAAATAATGGGCTATTTAATAGTCTTGTAAGCTCACCTGAGGCTAATGAAATCGTCACTTCTCCTTTTAAGTGGAAATTGAAGAGTCACCAATTCATTAGAGTTCAAATCAATTTGAGTGAATATGCTTTGAGATTATTCTCTGGGAGTGAAACATAGTTCATTAACTGTTAATCATTTCAACACTCTTCTTGCTTCCAGGGATATTTATCATCAGAATGCAAGAAAAATTCTATTTTAGGAGAGGATTAGATTTTAATTTACATGGAAAGCTTCCTTGATTAATAAAATAGTTTGCAAAAATATCCTCTAATGTTTTCTTCAGAAATCTATTTCAAGAATGAGGCATTCTGACCTCCAGTGAGTTTGAGCACAAAACAGGTAGTGATTCTTGCAACTGTAAATTCTGCAAATGCAAGTTTAAACTTTCAAGGAATATTTGTTGTGGTTTGGTATGCAATTGGACCCTCGTCTCTGCACAGACAGTCAGTCACAAAATGAGAGGCCGCTTTTAAAAAGGTGTTTAAATCTCCAGTTCTGTAACTATACATCCATGGAAAAAGTTAATAATGTATGACATAAAGTACACACAGAAAATAACCACAATGTGTTGTCTTAGCAAAAGTTTCCTTAATACAGTTTGTTTCCCATTCTGGAAGGTTTTTCAAGTGAAAACAACTGATTTGCTCTGTGTTTATAAGCATATGTAAGAAGTAAGTACAGGTCATAGAACAGAGCTCTTCAATTTAGCATTGAACTAGCTAATTTAGCATTAAAAAAGGTAACGGTATTTGAAAGTGGAAGCTAAGAAAATTCGAACTAGGGAAGACAAGGAGGATGTTCATTGATTAATAATTGGAGCAACTTATCTGGCAATGCAGTGAATTAATTGTCACTTGAAATCTTTAGATCATGTTTGTTTTGTTTTGTTTTAAAAGAGATGTCTTCACTTAAGGAGAAGACAAGCTTGATGCAGGAATTATTAGCTACAATTATATGGTCTGTGTTATTCAATCAGTCAGACTATTCCATCATAATTGTTCCTTGACTCTAAAATGCATGAATCTGTGCATCTCAACATGATTACAAGTTAAATAATGGGAGAGCTAATAAAGTGAAATACACAAAGGACCAAGAACTGCAGAGCTAGAATATTGTTCTACAGTGTGGCATGTAATTTAGATGTAGCAATAAATCAAGTGAACTTTCAAAGATGTGCAGGTGGCTGTATGGAAAGACTGATTAGTTCTTAGGCCTTCCTGAGACACACATTCTCAATTATTCCTTGGAAATAATACTGGCTTGTTGTTCTCATGTCTTGTAGAGTAGATATCATAGTGTTGCCATGCTTTGGGCATAGGCATATGCAAATCTCCATGTTTTCCTGTTCCTATTCCAGATGGTCTATATGATGTCATTACTGTGGGAGCCCCGGCAGCCCATTTCCAAGGATTTAAGAATGGTGGTCTCCGAAAACTGCTGAGTAAATTTGAAGCAGAAAGAAGAAAGTAAGTATTTTTAGAAGTAGCTAGGAAAATATATAACTTCCATTAAAATGTTATGAGCTACTGAGTAACAAAACAATTTAATCTGCTGAATGCATGGAAGATTAAAAGCTAGTAGGACTGGACAAGGATACATTGCTAAATATTTCCTTTATCTTCCCTGTTTTGCAAAATTGAAGCACCATTTAAGTGTCAAAACTGATTTTGAACACAAACTCAAAATCACAGCCTTTTTTCATTTTTATTCATTCTTGTTTCACTGACTCAACCATGTAGATCAATCTCTAAGTTGATGGCGGATTGTGTTCAGGAGCACTGGGTAACTGTGCAGGTTTTAGCAGTGCATTTCATACCTGTTTCAAAGTGTCTGCACATCACCTTATGTTTGCCCTTCTTAGATTTGTTTGCATCCCTCAGAAGCACCTGTATTGTGATTTTTCAAAGATAGGATCCTGGCCCTTTACTCTAACAGAGAAGTTTTCTATGTTTTTCTTTGTTCCCTTGCAAGAGCAAAAGTCTGGTTTTAGGATGATGTAACTAGGATAGATATCATGTCAGACTCTTCCTAAAAAACGACCCTAAGTTAGGCTAACAAACTAGTTTGATGACTGAAAACAGAGGACTGCAATTTTTAGCCAATCACTTACCAAACCTGAAGAAATGGATGCTTAGTGTATGAATTCTCACAAAGTAGCAAGAGGAGACCTCTAAAATGTATTCTTCAACTAGAACAACGTGACTGAATCAAATGACAAATGCTTCTCCCTAAGCAGGCATAAAAGAAAGGGATCTGGGGCTGGAAAAAGAAGGGAAGGAGTTGTGAGAGCTTTGCATGCAAAGGTTAGAAAATACAGTATGTTTTGGAGAACAATGAACTTTTGCATTTGAAGGACTCCAGGAGTGGAAAGAGGAGAGGGGATTTGTGATTTTGCCATTGTTTCTTGTAAGAGGCACTTCAGCAGGCTGCCAGGAAAGGGCTCCACTGAGAGGCTCCATTTAGCCTCATGCTTTTAATGAGGCACAATACTTTTTTTCTTTTGCTGGGAACCATACTCAGTTAACCTTGCTTAAGATTCTACCATGTGTTAAAGGCTACTGCATCTTTTCATCAATGTAAAGATACTCTAAAATCAATTTGAAGAAATGTGGAAGGTTTTCCCTAGGGATTCGACCTTCCTGGAGTGTCTTCCTAGGGAGATTCACCTGTGCCGCTCTGGCATCTGTCTCCAGAGGGCTAATGAAAGGCATCTTAACCTTTCTTTTCACTGAAACTTGTGTCCCATTACAAGCTGAAGGCACTTATGCAGAGTTATCCCAAAGGTCAGTTAGGAATGGAGGGGAAATAGAAGAGCAGCAAGAGAAGCTCTGTGCATACAACCTCAGCCATTGCTTCAAGATAAAGATTTGTGGAGAATTCATGTAAAGACCGCATGTCTAATTCTTCATGTCAGAACTAATAACATAATTTATTTTCCTTCCATATTTAAAGTTAGAATTTCCAAGTTTGCAAGGAAATCTTAAGGAAATAAAAAACAATGTATTTTGAATTCTGATCTCTCTCAAGCCTGGTTTAAAACCTCACCAGTAGTCAGATGATTCAGTTGAATTTCCTGAGGCAGGGAATTGTCTTGCGTTTTTTATGTAATCCATTTCTTTCTGATCATAACTTCCCACTTTGGACAGAATACATGTGATGCAGAAATAAGCCACTGAGTTGGCATTTTCAGTAGTGTACATAAGCTTGAGATTATCTAGGGGTAGAAGTTCTTGCTGTGTATGCTTTAACAGTATTCTTGATGTTAATGTCTGCAGTTCTGACTGTGACAAATGCAAGGTCAAATGTTCATTGTTGAAAGAAGTTTGCCCAGTACCAGATGGTGACAATTTAACTCAGTCACACAAATTACGTGGTTAACAGCAGGAGAGGAGTTAGTCAGAATGTCATTAAAAATTAGACATTTAGCATATTGCAGTATTTATTCTCAGGCAAAAACTTTGTTAATTTAGAGTTAAAATTGCAGATGTAGTAACTGTAATCTTTCTTCAAATTACATGACGGTGTCATTAAAACAATTTCAAAACTTAAATGACCACCAATAGTCGTGTGTGTCATTAATGATCGTGCCAATTTATGGAAATGATTGTGATTTTATATACTTAGCGAAAGCTTTGAAACTTAACCCAGAAGACATTATTATAGATTTTCAAAAGGTACATGACTAATCATGTATTTTACATATCAAAGGTAGATTTTCATAGTGCTGCTGGTTTTCTGCACTGGACCTACACAAGTGGTCTTTGCCCTAATGCAAAATTTTCTTCATTCCCTTCATCTATTTTCTACATAGAGACACCCATGACAAGTTTCTCTAGATGTTCTACTTGCAGCTGCTTCTTTTAAAAAAGCATTATTTATGTATCATAGCTATATGTGGCAGCAAGCTCTAAAAATAGTTATTTTTAAGGAAACTCATTTCAGTGACTTGAAAGTAGTAATGTCTTCTCACGATTGTTAAGGCTGCAGGAAATCTCAGGCTAATCTTAAATGCAACAGTGTCAAGATTCAACAGTTAGAAATTTCAGATATTCCCAAACATGTTGTTTCTGAAAAACAATTTCCCACTTGCTTTATAGGGGCTGGGGGAAAGTTCCCCTCAGATCTTGAAGAAAATAGTATTTGGAGTCACCTCACGCTTTCCAGGGTTCAGGAAATGTTAAAATTAGCCAAATAATGGGGTCTGATAGAACACTTAATTCTGAAATAAAAGTCATTCTCTCTTCACCATTTCCATTATTTTAAAGTTATGATTGACTTTATTAGAATGAAAACTACCCACAGCTTTAGTATCTCTCTTCTCTCTTTCTTTTCTTATAGCATTGTCTGTAGCTGTTCTGCTGCAATACTCAGTGGAGCTTAGAACTGTGGGAGATGAATGAAAATGATCTGGGAATTAAAGGCTGAGGGGAATCCCAGAAAGGAATAAGTGCATGGTGAGCTTGATAACAGTGTTAGCCAGATTCAGCTTGCAAAAAGGCTGGCTGATAAAGAGAGGGAGAAGCCTGAAGGGGAATTAGAGAAGATTATTCAGCACTGTGAAGTATCAAGACTTTTAAGGCTATGTCATTGCTACAGTTAGCATAGACTATTACCCCTTTGGTCCTTGCTGTGTCTACTGACAGCTTGAGAGTTGCAGTGAATGTAGAGATAGGTCTAAACGAGAGACAGTTTTTACAATTCATGTTGAAATATTCAGAATTCTGACCTCTGGAGTTAGTGCAAGTTGGAGTCACATAGTTATTTTGGTGTGGCTGGTGACATGACTGATCCTGGCAAAGCTTCACTGACTCAGATGCTGTTCATCCTGACTGCCTCTAAAAACTGTATCTAAAAATGAAGACAGTGGTGAAAGACAGAAAAATAGGGTAGGGTGTTGTGGAATTTGGGACTGTAACTATGCAAGGTATTTAAGAGGTGTAATTTGAAGACTGCATGAATTTGTTTTAAATTGCTGGAAGACTGAAGCCTTTTAAGTTTCATGGAAGTGACTTCATTTGAATTCTGAATGTGCCTATGTCCTTCATTGATAGAAATTTAATTTCTAATTTGTGCAACACTAATGAGGAGGAACTCAGAGGGACACCAGAAGACACAAAGGGGAAACGGGAGAGAAGAGAGATCTAGAAAAAGACAAATGAAAAGCAGTGCATCAAGTTCAAAGGATTGCACGAGTGTTAAAATTCAGGCCCTGATATGTACAATTAAGTAATTAATTAAAACAGTGAGAAAGGGAGGAAAAGACTGAAGGGTGTAGCAGGAAGAGACACAAGAGGAAAGAGGAATGATGTGTACAGAAACAACTGGAGAGTAGTATGTACATCACTCTGGCATTAGTAATGTTCCAGGAGTTGCTTGGTTGTGTTTTTTCCTGTGTTAACATTACAGGTTAATTTGAAACTGCAAAAGATTTTCATTGGTTTCTCTAAAAGACTGACACAGGGCTTTAGAAAGGGGAAGACTATGTAGAAAAGTCTTAGGTGTGGGAGATGTATACGGCAACAAAGAACCAATACATGTGTTCATGCTTTCTTAAAGTGCTATTTTGGAACAATTGTATGAATGGTTATTGCATAATTAGTAAGTATTGGGGAAAAAAAGTGAGGGATAGGGAAAGGAGTCATGCCGAAGAATTGCAGGAGTTTGTGAACAGTTAAAAGGAAAGTAGGAAGCTTGCAGTATGCATTTATGTATTTTTGTAGTTTTTTGTAGTAATTAACTCCCACGCCCCTTTTCAGTGTCCTTGCAAAATAGGCACATGATTTTTATTGGAAATAACTCTGGTTATCACCATTTTCTGAATATCACTGACCCTAATCAAAACATAATGTGGGCCACTGATCAATTAAACATTAGCGACTTGTTTTGAAAGACTTGGTAAGGTAGTTAATAATGTGATGGGGAGTTGAACTGTAAAAATAAGGAGCCTTAAGCGCTTTGTGATTACAATCTGACTTGGTCAAACCTTTAATTTTTCAAGAATTATATTTATAAAATGAAAAAAAAAAAAGTTTTTTCTAATGTTAAGATTAATCACTCAAAAGAATGATGAGGTTGAACAGTCCTAATTGGAGCATTTGGTGGTAGGGAGTTCATTGTCCTCTACTGTTCAAGCAAGGGGTTTTTTTACCCTTAAAGAAATGGTATCAGTGAAGTTCAGGTATCTGTCATTTTTTACAAAACCAGTGGTAAATTTTTTAGTACATTAAGCATTTTTTATTAATACCAGAAATAATTTTGACATTGTGTGACTCCTTCTGTGTTATTGCAGTACTGGATACCAGTGTATTTACTATTCACC
This sequence comes from Chaetura pelagica, assembly GCF_000747805.2. Lineage (NCBI taxonomy): Eukaryota > Metazoa > Chordata > Aves > Apodiformes > Apodidae > Chaetura > Chaetura pelagica. The sequence goes on along the minus strand of NW_009952533.1, from coordinate 7,644,446 downwards.
TGAAAACACAGCCAAGGCAAAAGAAGTACTCAGCAACATCAATCATCTACAGCCTCTCATATCAAGCCATGCAGACCTGCTGCTTAATTCTGCAAGCCAGCATTCTCCAGACAGCCTGAAGAATTCTTTAAAGATGCTTTCAGAAAAAGTAAGATTGAAATCTTCACAGCAATGAAAAATGGAATAATCAAGTCTCTAACTGCTGGGCTTTTTTAAATATAAATTGACTTTCATAGCATCAGGAAATGTTAAATAAGCTCTACTAAAATAAGCTTCAAATGTTATCAGAAAAATAATACTATTTAGCATTTCTGTATGCTTTCTGTGTAGAAAATTAATGAAATCTATAAAGATTGTCTTTATTTGAAAGTATAATTAATTTAATTTCATGTCTTTGTTAGCCTCTAGTGGCCACATACTGGGGTTTATAAAAAATAGATGATTGTAAATGATTTTGTGTGATGATAAATGGTTATTTTATTTCTTTTTCTGTGGTACTTCCAACTACTGCTTGTAGGAGGTAGCTCAAACCAGGTTTGTGTGTAAGGTTTAGAATAATAGCATAATCAGAAATGGTGATGCAGTCTGGAAGGAGAGGAAGTTGACACCAGGAGGTCTCAAATTTTAATCCTCCTGTCACATTCCTCTCTAGCTGTAGGCACTTCTTCATCTTAGTTTCTTTATCTCCAGATTAAGGAAGATAATGTTTTCCACCTGTCTCACAGAATGGTATTGGAGATTAGCTGAAGTCTGAAGTACTTTTAAGCGTATGTTATCCTATAAAAATATTAAGCACTATAGCTATGACCAGAGGGGTTGAAAAGGTTTCCCATCACTTTGTGGGCCATACCTTCTGTAATGTGATCTCAATATGGCTTAATAGCACCATCAATAACCATTTCAATATATCTTCAGCTATTGGGAAGTGGCAACCCCTGTGGTCTGTTAAGCACTATTATCCCAGCAGTTCATCGCTCAATGGGAGAGTTTCAATCTGAATACTGAGCTCAGCCACATGCTGTGAAGGTATTGCATTGGAGCCACGGGGAAGAGAAATGTTGTCTCTGTTATAGATGTGTAAATTCACAGCAAGTCTGATAACACTGGAATTGCTGTGAACGTCAGGGAAATACATGAAAGTAGAATTCAGCCTGGAAATGAAAGGGAGGAATTTAGGGGGGGTTGGCAATTACAGCATACCTTTTTCCATGTCGTACTGAAGGAGACATTTTTTGCTGCAAATAGAAAAAGTGCAGGTGCTCTGTTAATGGTTGGTGCAAAGAAATATGTGTGCATGCACAAGTGAAGCCAGTCAAGCAAAGCAGCGTTTGTTCTGAAGATTCAAGATGTGGTTGCTAGGGATTTGGTATGTTAGCTGTAGCCATTTGCTTTTCCCTTCTCACCTTCACCTGTCTGGGCAGGAGGAGTGGACAATTTCAGAGTGGCTGCAGGCAGCTGCAGTACTAGCCCACTGTTTGAACCATGGCCTATTGGAGCATGACTGCAGAAAAGGGACACAAAAGACAATCCATTCAGTTTGGAAAAGTCACAGATATTTTACATTTATAGGTAGTGATGTAGTTGTATGTATTCATATCAACTTTTCAGAGCCAGGATTAAATTGCTGGACCTGGCAGCCCATAGTTTCTGTCTAGCCTTCACCTTTTGCTCGAAAGAGATTAATACGGTTGTCTGAACAACTGCTGCAGGAACAGTTGAATACTTGCTTCCCTGTCCATTCCCACATTTACTCTGAGGAGAAGACTATAATTGAGGAAGAAGGTGAGACTTGCAGAGGAAGCTAGTGTGGAGGGACAGCTGCTCATAAAGAAGGGAAGAGAGCTGGGGAGGAAAGATCAGGAGACAATTTCAGGGAAAGCAATAATAAGTTTCAAAAAACCAAATTGAGTGAACCCACACAGTGCTGCATCTAGATCCTTCGTTGTTAATTCAAGGCATCATCTCAACACCCTGAGGTAATCTGTCTATATAATCTGGTACAGTATGGGAGAGTCAAAACTTAGGGGTGTCCCTAGTTCTATTTAAGACAGATTGGCATGCCTTTCTGAATAGAATTACATGATACCTACCTATATTTTTGAGGCATATGAGGTGCTTCTGCTCTCTGCTTTTTATATGTAAAAAAGAAACATTTTCTTACATTTTAACTTAATAGAAATTAAAGAGCTGTTTCAAGAAGTTGTAAAAATGATTTGCCTGGTCATTAAACTCCTCGGGTTTATTAAAAAGCATATCACTTATAAGATAATATTAAGCTTGCAATATAGAATAATTCTTTCTAAAAGCATTAGGTTTCAGTGACTATATCTGAGCTATCAATAATTTGAAATGCTGTTAAGTATTTGTTAGAAATGGAAGGACTGACTGCATGCACTGAAAATGGAAAATTATGTCAAATGATTCCACTGCTTGTTCTTAAATGGAGCTGATTTTCCCACATTAAGCATGGTTTTACTTATCCATATATCATTTGCAATTTACTCTAGTGTTTTCCTGAGACTAACCTTTTATCAATGTTTTCTGTTACTTGGTTAAGGAAGCCTTTAGATGTTGACAAATGTATCAGCATTTGCAGCTTGCAGAAAGCTTTATAAATTCACTTTGCAGCTATGCCTGTCTTTGCAAAAACATTCTTTAGTCAGGTATCTAAAAGAATTTGCAAAGTTTAAATTTCTTTTTTATAGACTTTGTTTTGTGATTTCAATACAGTTTTATAAATAGTGATGTTCTGCATATTTAGCTGTACTGAGCTGTAAGAAAATGTAGTTAAAATGTAGATTGTTTTTAAGCCAATGGAATCCTTGAATGGAATTCAATTACAGAATCATTTTAGACTCTACGTGAAAGAAAATGGATGTTCGTTTTCATGCCAGTTTGCTTTTTAAAATGAATTTTCTCTTTAAAATATCAATATTAAATTGATTTACTTTTTCAGATAGCTACCCAATATACATTGCAGACACAGTGGGCATTCCTTAGCTCAAGCTGTCCCATATGTAAAATTTTTTGAAATGTAAAGCTTTTTTGAGTCTACCTTGCCCAATGCAGAGACCTGAAATTATCTCAGGCAGAATTTGAGGGGGAGGCAAGGTACAAAAACTCAGCAAAACCATGATGTTGTAATTTCTAAGGACAGACAAGTAAAGTACTTTGCACTCTCTTGATACAGAACTGTGGTCTTGAACTCTGAACAGCTCTGCTGTTACCATACAAGAAAAGACAACTTTGCAAGTCTCATTTTGTCTCTTCTTTACAGAAGATTAGTAGGGTTTCCTAGCAATATTCTCCAAAGACTGCACAGGGAGCCTGGAAATGCGGTGCCTTTCAGGACCGTGAGGCTACATATAAGAAAACTGTTTAAGTACCCTTTCCCTCAGGCACCAAGTTAGTCAGGAAGAGACAGAATGGTATGGAAACATTGCCAGGGAGATTAATAGTGTTGCCAAGCCTAATCACTATAGAATTCTAAATCAGATCTGAAATACGTCCTGGTGTTGGTTAAAAAAACCCCGTAACTTAGCTTAGGTATTCCTAAGATTCTTATTTTGAGTTTTATTTGCAGCAAAATTTTAGCCTTTCTTTGTACCACCAGCATAAAGGATAGCACTTAGGACCTAGTACTTTGCATAGCTGATTACCAGATAACAAGGTGAACAACAGCCACAACATCAACAATAGGATGAAACTTGGAGATGATGTCCACACAGGCAAAAGCAGTTACCTCTGCTGTAAAGGATGCAGCAACCCAGACCATGCTGCCACAGAGGCCTGCAGCCATCCAGATCTCCAGCTGCAGGGAATGCCACAGCCTATCTCCAATACTTGATGACTGCTGTAGCAATATATGTATGAGGTGTGACCAAGAAGAGGACCTGCTCTGCATGATGGCTGAGCTAAAGATGAAGTTGAGAGGCTAAGAAGCATCAGAGACTCTGAGGATGAAATAGATGGGTGGAATAGCACCCTAACATCCCTGAGGCAGGTACATCAAGAGACGCAGGAAGAAAAAAGAGTCCTCAGCCCTCCTGCTACCAGTCTAGCAATAGTAAGCAAGAACATGAGGGAAGGTGGAAGCAGGTTCCTGCTTGAGGCTGTGGGTGTCCCCCTTCCCTTCGTACATCCTCCCCTCAGATAAGTCTGCACAACAGGTGTGAGGCTGTGGAAGTTGAGGGACAGACTAATGATGTCACAGATGATAGACCATCTGGGACAGAGGAGAGGCCCAACATGAGTCAGCCTACTTGCATAACAACATCTTCTGCTAAGACAAAAGTGGAGAGTTGTTGTCATTGGTGATTCCCTGCTCAGAGGAATGGAGGACCCTATTTGTCAACCAGACCCAACATGTAGGGAGGTTTGCTGCCTCCCTGGGGCCCAGGTAAGGGTTTTTACAAAAAAGGTCTCTACCCTGGTATGCCCCTCTGACTACTACCCACTACTGATCTTTCTTTTCAGTAGCCAGCCTCCAAAGTAGGACAAGTAGCAGAGATAGGGCCATATTTGTGTGTGATTGCAGCAGACAGATGTGCGTGGCAGCCTGGTGGCAACAGCAACTGTTTTAGGTGGGCATAGTCTAGAGATGTTTAACACCATAAGCAGAAAACATTTTCCTTGTTGGGGTGGAAAGGAGATAAATATTGCAGGGAGATTGGAGGTTTTTAAAAATATGGTAAACTTGCAGATACCACAGTCAATGAAAAAGATTTAGCAAAAGGATGCAGGGGTTGTATAACATCTTTAGAGAGCCTGGGAAAACTACTTCAAAGTTTTCTTTCTTTAAAAATAAAGCTAAAAATCAGGTGTCATCACCTGCCCTGATACTTGGGTTGATACCTGCACATAACAAAATTTATCTTTGGAAATGTACCTTCTTTTGCAGGTACTTAAATCTCAGCAGTGTAGAGTGGTGTGTTTGTATTTAAGATCATCCTTAAATTTGCTTATCACGTTTCATCTGATACTTATTCAGAAGTTATCAAACAGTGGTTGATTACTCCTGGAACTGGTTCTTGTAGAGGCTTGTCTCTGCAGGCAAAATTTGGAACTCGAATAAAATAGAATTACGTGAAAAGATTATGACCTCTCTGACAGATACTGTGTCTTCATGTTAGTCATTAGAACACTGGGATTGTAGAATGTGATGATGTCCCTAAACCCCTCAAATTGTTTATCATTTTTTGTTGGTCTGTTTTGCTTTCTGTTTCTCAGGCCAGCCTGAAACAAATATTTTCTGCACCTAAAGGTAATTAAATGTTGAAATATCTATATTGCAGTATTGCATCCCTTGGTCTAACCTCTTCATTATTTTGTTTTCTAGACAGAGTTATTTGTGCATGCATTTAAGGATCAGCTGGTCAGAAGTGCCCTTTTAGCACTGTACACAGCCCGGCCTGGCTGTGTCCTCAAGAAACCGGCTGTGCCTAGAAACACTGCAGAAGAGGGGAGTGATTTACAACATCAGGATCATCCTTCTCAGATTACAAGACAGGACTCTATACCACATCATTCTGAGTATGATGAGGAAGAGTGGGTAAGTAGTCAGAAACTCATGGTTGGCATACGGCCCTAAACCCTACAATTCAGCATACACAAATACAAGCTCTAAGTGTACTTGTCACGTCTTATCGGGGTGGGGGAGGTTCCTATAAAGGAGTGCAAGACCATTAAATCATATTTTTCAAATGCATTTTATATTTTGAAACTAGTCTGAAACAATTTTCTTAAGTACAGTGTGCTTCTGTGTGACTGCTTGGTTGTGAATATAATGGTGAGGATGATTAATATCTTCTTGTCCAGACAGAATAGTCTTTCTTTGCTCTAACTTTAGGTCTTTTTGCTAGTTGGGCAGATTTAATGAGGCTGGAATGGCATACACTGATATAAGAAGAATTCTTTTTGTTTTCCCCTTTTTTCTTTATTCCAAGACTGAATATAAGTTGTTTAAATACACATTAATTAACCCTCAGCAGAACAGCTGTTTTCCCCTAGACTCTGTTCTTAGAGGATGTCTGAGATTGCATAAAATAATTCAACATGGCTTTTAGATTTTAACATTCTTAGCATATCTTTCAAAAACTTGTATTATTTATATGGCTGAGATTTTTGTATGTTAATTATTTTGGTGGATTTGTCCATAATAGAACTACTTCATTGTTACATATACCCTGAACTCAGGCTATTTTTATTCAGTTCAGGCTCATAATTTCAGTTTATCATTGTATTATCATAAACGTAAAGGATGCCAGCATATTAATCTCTATTGTAAATAACTAATAGCTTGTGTGCTAAAGTACTTACACCTGAAGCATTTGTTTCTTCTAGAGAAAAGACAATTATTTCCAGCCCCATGTATTAAGTAGTCATGCAATTTAACCACTAAATAAATAACTCATTCCTTTATTTGTTTTCTGGTCTCAAAGCCTCAAATACACTTTTTTCATGTTTTCTCAACAATCTGAAGGGCTAGAATGGTTCTTCTTTTCTTGAAATAAAAGCTAAAACACTTGTTTCCAGCTGCTGAAACATTCAGAAAAGTAAGTATCACAGCAGATTTGATGAAAGGGAGAAATTTTGCATTGGAAAAATGCCGGGTTTGTGCAAGTTGTGTTTTCATTTAGTGCTCTGCAGAGAGTTAGCTTTACTGTATTTCATTATTCCTTTATTTCTGTCCAGGGCTTGGTCCTCATCTATTAAAACATGTAAGCACATAAGTTTAAAGTGTATCTATTTTTTTTCTGCTGAATTAGTAAAATTATGTGCTTGGTTAAAAGCAAGTATGTTTAAATATTTTCTGAGTTGAAACTGAGTCAAAGCCATTGTCAAACTTGAGACAGTATAAATCTTGGAGAAAGTTTGGGTTTTTTCTTAATTTGAAAGATGAGACTTCCCTTCTTTTTCAGTACTTTCTGTCAATGGAAATAAAAATAATTCAGGTTTCAGTGATCAAGTTATCATTAGTATGATGAAAAGAGAGAGAATAAATGCATATTAAAAAAGTCACAACTTCATCTGCTCTGAAAGCCAACTATAAAGAAAAAAAACCTTAGATTGCTTTATATGCACAATACTGTTTCCTGCTTTGTTGTTCTTCACTCCCCACTATTATCAAGCACTAGAGTAGCATTTTCAACTGGAATTTCAATTAAGCACATGCAGGGTGCCCTTTCCCTGAGTGACCAGTGTTTTCCATAAAGCTTTCTTCTCAAGAGCAGTACTGTGTTGCACCTTTCTTTGATACCAAGTATAAATTTTGATCCCGGAGTAGCTGACAGCAGTATGGGTTGATCTGTTTATATTGGTGCACTACATGTAGGTACTAGTTTAAGCATTACTGTTGAAGGAAAAAATATTCAGAGTTTTGCCTCTGAGTAGATACTCTCTTCTCTTGCCAGCTGCTTCTGCTTTCCTAGAACCTCCCTGAAGGAGGGTACCAATCATGTTGTCATGTATAATGCAAGAAGAGGTGAGCTCATTGCCACTTGAAGCTTTCTCTGCTCTGCATTTCTGACTGACTCCTTAATGCGGTTAGAGCTACAAAGAACAGATAAAACGACATTTCTGAGAAGTTATGTATAAATACTGACATGGTACTCAGACATGGGTCTGAAATACTGACTTGTGTGTGATATATTCCCTTCCAAAGCAGTGTCGCATTACAAGAGGTTGTTAATCATGTACATTAACAAAGGTTTTCTTTATCTATGAGCATACCTCAAAAGGACCTTAAGGTAATTTGTGGCTATCAACCCACGTGAAGGAGAAACAGTATCTTCAGAGCCCTGGGGAATGCAGTTGCTGTGTCAGATGTGGCACAAGGTAAAGGGTGTGCTTGGGAGGCACACATCCAGTGAGGTGCAATGACAGGAAAATAGTCTGGGCTCCAGCTTAGTGAAATGGGGACATTGGATTGCTTTTTAATGTTACTTTCAGAGTGGAAGGAAAAGAATTACAGTTTTTGAATGGGGTGGATGAAAGGGCATTATTTTGCTGGTTCACTTTCAAATGCCCTAAGAAAAGTTCCCAGCTTTCTGTGATGTCAAGGCCTGGCTTTTCATGGAGATCATCGTGAGTACACATGCCTGCCAGTACCACAGCAGAAGGTGGTAAGAGAAGTGCAGCTATGGCCATTTCTAACCATGAAAAGCAACACCTAACAATGTATGCCAGGACTCCTCAGTGTCCCAAATGACTTCTGAAATTTGGAAGAAGTGGAAGGTGTCAGTCTGCTATTGCCTTGTCCCATTTTGGCTTGCCCAACAGGGTCAAGCCCTGTTACAGAGTTCCACTTTCCCTGCCATTGGCTTGACTTCTGAGATTAAAGAATCATTAATGACAGAGAAGCAGAGAGCTTGTTTCTCTTGTTCTTTCATACCATAGTAGTAAACTTAACATCCAATTAGCCCAACAGCAACTGAAGGGAGAACAGGTATCAGGGGAGAAGTATCCTACTTAGGATTCTAGGGTCTCAATAATTCAGTGTATAAAGAAATAAGTCTTATCTTCTTCTGAACCCTCAATTGACACAGAGGGCTGATAAGCATGCTTACTTGAGAGGCTGTGGGCATATTTTGTCCTTTAACCTGACACATGCTGTGCAAAATGGTCGCTTGTGAGGTAGTTCTTAGGCAGATTGAACATATTCCATTTCAGATGGTGAAAGGTCTGTGGAAAGTATGCTAGGCTACAGAAGAACGTTAAGAGAATAGTAAGGGATGACAAAGAATTGGAAATGGATGGATTTCTTCTTTCGGAGAATTATAGGGAGACCCTTCGGTTTCCTCAATGGAAAATTTGTTTTTTACTTGAGAAATATTCTTATCAAACTACAAAATTTCAACAGACCTCTTGGAAAAATGTGCCCATGTTTGGTGCAGACAGAATAATATCACACATCTAATTCTTCTGTCTGCCTATAATGCTAGTTTCTAATCCCAGGCACCTTTGATGTGGAGAAAAAGAGCTGTGGGATAAGCCCTTACTCATTCTGTCTTCCTTACCCCTATGTAAAAAAGACTAGATATATGGTAATAAAAGTGAGTTTTCTGTCAACAGATGTTTATGAATTTTGTTTCTAAACCCTTGGGGAATGTTTGTCTGAATATTGTATAGACATTATCTAAGTGCTGGGTTAATAGTTGGTTTGAAAAGGGGAAGTGCTGAAGAGAAATTAAGAGTTTGAAAAGAGAAATGAAACAAGAGCTCATGTTTGTGTTGCTTGTGCAATAGCTCCAGATGCTTCTTAAGAGCTTAACACACTCTGTATTGGAATTAAACTCCTCCAGCAGAGGGGAGAAAGGGAAATTATATTGCTGCAGCCACACTGAGCAACTTGTGTTCATATGCCTCAGCAACTTCAGTGTCTAAAAAGCCTGAAGTTCCCTGCTACTTTCTGATAAAACCTGCAGCTACTTGGGGCTGGAATTTTTACACCTTGGACTATTTATTTGTTTTTCTTAGAATCCTTCTGCCAAAAATAATACTCATGAGTAGTGGAAATCAATAATTTCACCCGTGTTGTAAATATTTTTCAGGAACACTTTAGGTGCATACAGGATGGAACATTTGAAGGAATCGATACCTGTTCACCTATATCTATACATGTGCATATCACCCAGTCATGTGTCTAGTGGTTTATTTTGTGTATATGTGCAGTTATTTCCACTTGTTACATTGTGCAGGCAGTACTTAAAAAAAAATTAAGATTCAATGCAGTTCTGCATGAGAGTGACCTGCTTCTTGCCTCTTGTAAATCAACAGTACTTTTTCCATAGTATGGTTAAGACACAGGATTGTCTAGGGAGGGCATCAAATCCCATAGTTTCTACATCCACCTATAATTCTAGATTCTTGTAATTAAGGCAGCTGTACAAGTTCTTTCCAGGAATCATGTTTGGGGAGCTGGAGGAGAGAGGATCTGTGTTGCTGTACAGATTCAGCAAGTCCACACTTCTGTCTTCAGGCTCTCAGGGCAGGATGCCCCTTTGTCAGAGGGTGTGTCCTCAAGTGGAGGTAACAGGGAAAGATCAGAATCCACTTGTCAGGATGGCCTAAGAAACGTGGCATGTAGTTTATAATAAATCTTAGATTAAATGTTTTCTCTAGTAGTAGTTCTAACTTTGCTTTCACCCAGCATCCAAGCATTACCAGTTATATGGAATTTTGCATTTCTCTGAGTTTTCAGTTTTCTCACTTGTCTCTTGCAACTCCATTTTTATATGTCAAGGCCTGGCATATATATATATGTGTATATATATAAATGTTTCTAGCTACTATCCAGTAGAAAGAAGAGCAGTGGTATTATCTTCCCATTTTTAGCTCTCAAGCAAACTCTGGTTGTTCTGCATGGGTTTGGTAATGATTCAGCATTAAATCATGTACAAGGGGATTTTTGTGGGTTTATGTTTTGGTTTTAGTCTGATTGATGACCTTTTGTACAGCTTCATTTCTTGTACAGCTTGTTGGGTTTCTTTTTCCGTATTCAACCCCACAAAAGCAGGGACAAGAGCTTTGTTTTCTTCAGCATCCAGCCCCTGAAGGACCCTTCCCTTCCATAACAGCTCAGTTTTTCACTCTACATTCTCTCCTTTGTTCTCTGCTTGTACATATTTTTTTTATCATTCTTATTGCTTCTGTAATTATAATATTTTTTATAATCTCAGCTAAGAGTGATGGTTGTAGTTTCTTTGAGAGGTGAAGAATAAAACTGAAATTGTCTGTTACCTGATAAACATAGAATCATTGAACGGTTAAGGTTGGAAGGGACCTTAAAATAATCAGATTTTAACCTTCCTTCTGTGAGCAGGGACACCTCACACTAGACCAGGCTGCACAAAGCCTCATCCAGCCTGGTCTTAAACACCTCCAGAGAGGGGGCTTCCACAACCTCCCTGGGCAACCTATTCCAGTGCCCTCATGGTGAAGAATTTATTTCTGATGTCATGACAGCAAGTTTCTAATTCTAGTCCTTTAATTTTACATTTGCTTTAACAGAGTAACTGCTGTGATGAAATAGAAGGTATGTTAAATTATCCAAAAGAGATTTTAAGTACTATGGCAAAACTGGCAGTTGGACATGAGGCTTTTTTTGGCAAGGCTTTGAATGTCTGTACTCTTACTATATTACTTCAAATAGACAAACTGCTCAGTTCCTTGTGATTTGACCTGCAAATTTGCATGCATTTTCATGTAGAGTTTGAAACACGTGTTTTCCAGCATCTAAAAAACCAAAGAATTTTACTTTTGTTGTTTATACTACAAGAAAAAAGTCCATGAAAAAGTTGGTAGTAGGCTAAGAATGCAAAAAAATGGTTGTATGCTGACACCTAATATTTCTAGCACGATTTCTAGTAATGTGGACATCTCAGTTTCCATTTTAAGGTGTTAATAAGAAGTTAGTATTGTTTCTTTTTTTCTTTTTCAGTAATGTGCAGTA
>NW_009952533.1:7587713-7632946 GCF_000747805.2 Chaetura pelagica | reverse complement strand
TTATTGCCATGGTGGACAGACTGCTTGAAAAAGACAACATCAGCACTAAAGAGGGTGACAATGACCCTTCAGCAGCAGATTGCAAGGTGTTGCATACAGGTGGTAAGCAACTTTATATTTTAATCATTGACTAGAGTAAATAAAAATAGGAAAGGTCACAGAAGAATGAGATAGAGAAGAGTCAATAGTATGAGACAGCAAGGGTTTGCCAAGTTGTAGCCTTGAATGATGGAAAGCTGTTTATCAAATTACAGTTCTGTTGTGTGCTCCAACTGCTTGCTGTGCTCAATTATTTGTGCTACAATGAAAACCTCCTGAAACAAGAATGTTTCCCTTTTAAGGCTGATGTAGTTTAGTTTAGATTTTTTTTTTTATATGCCATTTTGAGAAAAAAGAAAACAAACAAAACAAAAAACAGTACTCTGGTTTGATGTCATTCTTCTGTAAACCCTTCCATTTTTCTGAAGAATACACTGATTTTTTTGTTTTCTGATTTGTTGGATTCATTTTTCCCTATTATCAATCTTTGTCAATACTGAAGGCTAAGTAGAGTGATTCCATGAGATGATGTAAAGAAAACTCTGTCCACGTCTGGCCTTTGTCACCAAAGTTTCTCATCTTCTGTGGTACATTCCTTCCAATATTAGATCTTCATAAATCTGATGAGATTTTTTGATGTGCAGTTGCAACAAATGAAACAGCTTCTTAGAGATAACGATGGGTAGTCTACATATAAGGAAATAAGAACCAACCCTTGTCCCACTCTTCAGTTAAATAAAACAAACAAACCCCACAAAACAATGAACCACTTTTTTTAATGGAGCTTTGTACACTTTTGGATTTTATTTTTTTTATTGTGTACTTTATCCTATACTTTCCTTTACATGTTCTTCCCCTCCTCCCAATTTTAATGACAATTCTATATTAAGGGTTTTAAAGTTATTAGCACTCATTTGTAATTTCTTTCTTACATAAAAATCATTACAACTTTTTTACATCTGCACATCATTTGTGTAGTACTGATGAGTTTCATGCAACAGATTTTGGTTGTGCTATTAATTTTTAATGCAGCTGCAACATCAGCATTTTTACCAGTGTGCAAGATTTGTGCTGGCAACCTGGGTTTCTTGTTTTTGGTGTCAGATGCGTTGGATTTATTTTTGTATGAATAGTCCAGAGACCAGTATGTATCTTACCTGTTTGCCTATCAGAGTTTCTGACTACCAGACAAGTATCCCTATAATGTTAGCTTGCCAATATCATCTTTGTTCTCGCATGAAGGCTTGCAGTTGCAAAGTACCAACACAGTTAGCTTTCTACATTTTCCAGACCTTTTTCAGATAAGAAGGTATAGATGCTCAACACTGAGGTAGGTATAGAAATAATCTTTAGAAAATGATCCCAAGCATACTGATTTTGATTTAAAAGAACAAAATTGAATTTGTTGTTGTGCCTAACTCCCTTCTCTTCCACCTGATGGTAAAAAGCTTTTCTGCTATTGTTAGCCAAAATCCAGTCTGTCTATTAGAAATGCTTTACAGGCAGAGAAGTAGTCCACTTTCACCTAAACTTCACCTTAACTTCAAATTACTGCAGTGCATTTGTATGTGTATACATAGATACATATGCAGTGTGTTTTATCTGTATTTCATATATACAGAACAAAACTTCAGATTTCCTGCTACTTCCCCAGTCTGAAAAAAATAATAATTTAGGATAAATCTTTTGGGTTAATTTCTGGCATGCTGAGCAACATGAACATTTAGACATTTTCCTTCACTCTCTTGAAGCCCCTGAACATGTTCTCTGTTGTTCTCTGTAAGCCATGAAATATATTTAGCCAGTCCATTTGAGTCTTTCACTGTAGTTATAAAAAAGTGTGCTCTTAGCTTTGATTCAGGCTCACATCCTACACAGGCAAAAGAAATATTAGTTAGCTCACAAAGCCAAAAAAACTTAAAAGGAAGTAACTTTTAAGTACTGTAATAAGCAGTCATCAAATAGAATGGAACAGACCTCTTGGTAATCACTGGTCAGAAAATTATAGATGTGTTCCATTCAGCTGAGGGGTTGTCTCCTGGAGCTGACAGGCCACAGACACAAAAAATATCAAAATGTTATGGCACTGCAATTAAGTAATCTTTTTTCCCTCATTTCAGGCCCTTCCCTATTTCATTTGAATACATAGAAGTGCTGTCCTGTGAGAGTCAGTGCTTCTGTAGTGTTGTGCTGAGTGTTCTCTCATTATAGGGAAACTGCAGCAGATTTGTGGGGCAGATCTCTTGCTTTTCAGGTTCTGCTTTTTGATTAAGGTATAATTTCCTAATGATGTTTTCATGAAAGCATCATGCAGTACCTTTGACGACTTAGATAGGACTTTCAAGGTCATGTAGAACTGGAGGTGTTTTTAAATTGCTTTCTTTTATAGGACTTAAAAGATGGAGCTTTCTGAAGAACCATCCAGATGTGTGCCAAAGTTGGTTGCCTAATGGTTTTCAAAATTACTGCCTTTGGGGCCAGAATTTTTCATGCTTTACTTCCCAATGAGAGTATGTTTTTATATGTTTGTTTTTCTCTGAATCTCCCTCTCTTAAGTTTGACGTGAAGCCCTGAGGATGCACCATGAAGCACCTACATAGAAGTTGAGATTCTAAGTTTAGGGTTGTGAATTCTGCCTTAGTTCTGCTCCACTTTTATACGTGAAGCCTGGCTGTGTTGGTTCAGAACTTCATAATATAAAATAATCATACTCTGTTTATACACATAGGTACATTTCTAAAATGACATCATTTTATGGTACATACAATTCACAAACATTGCAGATGGGAAAAGCTTGCTGTGTCTTGCAGTTATATAGAATACTATAATTCGAGCATAGTGTGTTTAATGCTGCAAAGGTTTGGGCAGAGGTAGACCCTTGAGTCTGAAACTGCATCAGTACTGGAGTCGATCCGAAGGAAGGCTGTGCTGCTGTTTGTAAGAAAAATGGGGAATACCCAGGGTTATGAGCAAAACATTGAAAAGTATAGGATGAAATGTTTGCTTATATTAGTGACCCTGACTGTTATATTATAATTTTTTTTTAGTATATAACAATGAAAAAGATGTCAAAGAATCCACAGGAGTTCATTTGAGACGGTAGATAATGTTATGACAGTAGTTTGACAGTTTTGAGCAATAGCATATTACTGTAACTATAGGTGTTGTCATAACATTTATTCAGGGCTTCCTGAGCTAGATGCTGACATCGTGTGTTCCTATTCTTTTTCCCCCAACTTGCTTATATTTATTATATGGAAGCTTTGTAATCAGAAATAACTGTGGCACCTTTTTCTTGTACTTACTTTTTAAACATGAAATATACCTTCCATAGCCTAACTTTTCATGCAGTCTGACCTTTGAGTGTATTCTTAAGACTGAATTTGAGTTATCAGTTACCAAGGTAACATGCTAGGGTTTCATCAGCCACAGGATTATGATTTCTCCGCAGGATAAATCAAGCAGAGTAGATGCGTTTTAAAGGAGAGGGGTTGGGGGTTTTTTTAAATTCTTTTAATTAGGCTGGTTTCCTTTGCCTTTTATTTTACCATGGGAGTCAGAATATGGAAGCCTGTCCTGCAGCATTAGAGGGACCAGTGAAACACAGTAGTTTGTCCTCATGCTTGCACAGCCCCTGACAGATCTCCATGTTCAGAAAGGCTGCTAAAAGAAGCTGCTGTTTTCCATCTGCTCCTGTTACCACACCTCCAGAACTATCATCCAGCCCTTCCTCTGCTGCCTCTGTGTGAGTCGTCCCTAATTTGCTATGTACAAAATATAATTTGCTATATACAAAATCCACCATGTTATCTCAAACACTTTAAATTGGCAGTGTGTTTGCACCTGGATTTTGCCCAAAGCAAATTACAGAGTCATAAAATGTGTTGCTGGACAGATGAATTAGCTGATTGTAACCTTCAGCATAGGTAGCAAAGAGCACCTGGGAAAGAGTGCCATATTTCCTAGCTGGAGGGAAGCAAAACAGCTGTTCATTGCCACATTGTTACAAGCATATGTGGGTTATTTTTTCTTGAATAATCAAATACCTGATGGAGATTCTTTAAGTCTTGCTGTCTTTCAGTGCCCTAGGGATAGGCACTCATGCATCTTTCAGTGCATCCCTCCCCGTTGCAGTGCTGTTCTGCTCTAGCATGCATCTTCAGAAGAAGAGCTTTTGCTGTGAGTTATTATTTAATCAGGAAGATGCAAAATTCTCCCTTGGTCTGTGTTCACTTGAGTAGCAGACATTTATTTTGAGGAACCAAACCACTTCTGAAATATTTTCTTTCCCTTCCTTTTCCTCACATTTTTCTTTCCTGTTCTCTTAAGCTTAGACTTGCCTCAACTCTACTGTTGCACTTTTTTCTGTTCCCTCTCATTTTTGTATCATCCTTCTTTTTTTGCTAGGGTCCTTAAGTGGACTATGTGTAGCCCAGCACATAAGACAGCCTCTTCAGTAGTACTTTCTCTAAATAGTTCAGCTATTGACTGAAGCTTAAAAATGGGTAAGGGAAAGGAAGACTATTTAACTGTATCAACCAGCTATTTTTTTGAACAACACTTAAGAATATTTGGTTGTACAACACTTCAAGAGCAAGGTTTATTCATTACTCCTATGTTTTGAATAAATTAGATTTCTTAGTTTGTCTTTTACTGCCATCTCCTCCTTTCTGTTTCCCTAAGCTAAAGCTGCTGAGACATTATATATGTATGATTAGATAGTTTACATTTTCCCTATTAATTCATGTGGTAGTATTTAAAATCTCAGATGATTACAACAGAGTAATAAATCCCCAATAATTCAAAATTGGTCTTCTGGACACCCAACTGTGCAAAATAGACTGCTGTTATATTAACTGCAGAGATACCAGGAAGACTTATGCAGGTTTTTGTGTTCCTGTAAGAAATGCTGCAGAATTATGAACATAAAACCTCATCCTTTCTCAAAGAGCTTAGCCCTCATATCTGAGTTAAACTGAGCTGCAAGAGGTGAGTGGCAAGGTAAAGTAGGAAGCTGACCTTCTTATGGTACAAGGTTGAACACCTGAACTCTATTAAGTTGGTTTTTAAACCTTCCTTAAAAAAAAAAATCTGCAGTGTGTTCCTATCCCAAGGAAGTAAATTCAGACTCTGTGGGTTAATTACTTCATGCTGCTTATTTCACTTGCCTTTTTCATTAAGACATTCGAGTTTGTCTAGTGTTCAGTTTGTGATGTAAAGACAACAACTCATTTACATTGTTTGACCTTTGTTATTTCAGTCCTATATTTCAGACTATCTGTATGTTCAAGTAATAAGGGAGAAAGTGATTAACTACAGTAAAAAGTAACGTTGTGGGTAGCTGCTGTTACCTACATTTCTAAGGCCCTCTGTTCCTTTACGTGTACGACGTTACTCTTTCTTCTGCTTTTATTTCTTTTTTTTTTAGTTTTTAACTTCATACCATTTACATTTTGAGGTGACTAGAAGCCATTTAAGATTTCCACTGATTTTTAGGTGGTGCAGACAGTGATAGAATTGCCTTTTTTCTCTGTTACCAGGGCAGAAGGAGATAGACCTGCTATTCCAAACCCTTAGGGATTTTCCTGTTTGGTTACCAACACAATTTAATGAGCACTTCAAGAGGTCTGACTTGGAAAAGAGCAGGAGCTTGCTTTTCTGCTGGACTTTATGAAATTTAATATGCAGTTTGACATATTGCAGCTTGAATATTAGCATGTAAAAATTACTAGGTAGGTGCTTTGCAGGTCATTTACCTGTGCAGGCATGTTGATTAAGCGAACGTGGGACTGAAGGGTGTTTTCCAGAAACCAAGATCATGTCATAAGCTGAACTTCCACAATTCTCTGTTAGTGATGGCAGTGGAGTATTTACTCAGTGCTTTACTTCACGTATTCTTTTGTTTTATTTTTACACTAACTGCATAGTAGTGATGCTACTACTTTTAATTTAGTCCTTCCATTTTCTGTTTAATGTGTTTGGCTTTTATTTCCTTTATATTCCTTTCCAATGGCTGACTAGCATGATTTTTTAAATTAGTTGCCTTATTTTATCAGTAGGCTTTCTTTTTTGTTTGGATGCTAAATATTCCTCACGAGTCAGCTGCCCTTGCCATTAGAGCAACCTGCCAGTCATCCTGAAGTTTCTTTGTTGCTCCTAATGTCTTTTTTGGACAAATGTTTACTCATTCCATTAATTCTTCAGTCTTTTTCAAATGATTCTCTGCTGTGTTGAGGATGCAAATCTTGCCATTTTATCTTAAAAGAAATTTGACAACCAAAAACTAAAACATATAAATTCTTGTATATGTTAAACATAAAAGCAATAATCATTACCATTCCTTTCCCTTAAGTGATTCTGCAAAGCTCTTTGTAGGGGTAGAGGTCCTGGACAGTGGTTGACCCCTGCATCATCTTTTCAGCAGCAACTGATTCTGAGCTGACTGTCAGCTTTCTCATGAAGGAGGATCTGTAGGGCCACTTATATCTCTCCCAAACTCGTATATGTAAGCAGTGACTCATAACCAAGCAGTATCCTCACATATCTACATCGCTGAGGCAAGATAGATCAGGATATTCTAAACCTGAATTTAGAACATGATTATAAAGCTCCCTTTACAAATAATATCTCTTTATGAATTTCTTTAATATTCTATGCTTATCCTTTGCATACAATAAAATTTTATTTTCCATATTCAACTGAATTTACTTGCAAGCCTCACAATACAGTGTTTTTTCTTATTTCATAAACTTCACTTTCTAAGTGCTTTTCAGTTTCAAGGAGCAACTTAAAAGCTGCAGTCTTTGCTATAAGTAAGTGTTTCTGATAGATATTTTTAACTTCGTGCATAGTTAATAATTGATCCTTATATTCTTGCTGGAGTACTTGCAACAGGATATCCTGTGTAACAAGTGACATATGGTGATTTTAACTAAATCAAGATTGAGCAGCTATATAAACGTTTTCTTAGAGTTGTCTTTTCCAAGACCTCAGTCTTTGATGCACCTCAGATCCTGATCTTATCGCACTACATTTGCTTTAAAAGAAAAGGAAAGCATAAGAATTTATTAGTTCATTCATACTCTGTTTTTAAATAGAAGCAGTCCCTCTTTTAGATTTGCTGACTAGCTCCACCTTCTGGCGACTGGCATCCTTATTAATTGTGAATAAGAATTTTCACTAAGCAAGAAGTAATGATTGTTCTGGATAACTTAATAACATGAGGATATGGGCTAATCTTCTTTCCTTTTGGCAAGTACAAGTCTATTTATATTCTATAACAAAATAATTTATCTTTGCTTAGTTACTAGGATAAGTTTTCATACAAACTTAACATCTTTATTGTTTTCTACAAAACAAAATACGTATGTAAGTAAACCACTGCATTGCTTGGGACATTAAACACTCAGTAGAATTTATTTTAAATAAACAACATTTTGAATATATTTATCTTGAATGTCCTTTAATGAAAAAAAAATGGCCTTGAGGATCCCAAATTTTGGATTTTCTTCTTAATACAACTAATACTGACAAAAATTACTTCTGTTAGTAAGTTAGTATTCCAGACATGTATTCAGCCCCCAAAACTCCTTGTGGAAAAAATATTTTGAAGCTGCTACATGGTGTGTGCAAATAATTTGGAAAAGTGTAATAGAAAGTAGTTATCTGTTGTTTACTGCTAAGCCGAAAGGTTGTATGAAGTAGAATCAACTTGGATTTGTTCTGGATGCAGTATTATTCAATATTTTCATTACTGACTTGGCTTATGAAATATGAATGATGCTTATAAAATGTGCAGATGTTTAAAGCTGGGAGAGGTTTTAAGCACCACAGGAACAGGATTAGAATGGATCTTGATGAAATAAAGATGAAATATTAGAATGCAGTTCAGTAAGGACAAGTACAAAGTTATGCTCCTAAAGAAGCAGAAATACTTGGTGTATATTGACAGGTTAAATGACAGGTCAGTAGAAACAGATCTAAGTGTTATGTGACATGTGGCAGGTATGTGACCCTCTCTTTTATGAAAAAGCACATCAGTAAAGCTCTTAGCCCTGTCCTCATCTGAAATTGTAATAGCAGGCTCACAAACTGCGACTAGTTCTAGAAATTCAACTTTTTCTTTCTTGCCCTGTCAGTTGACTTGCAAGATACTTGGCTGTGTTTGTATCCAGCTCTGCTTTCCCATGAAAGTGGGAGAGATGTCTATTAGCTCTACCCTCAAGTCATCTTCAGAGTGCCCAGGTATAATCTTTTTCATTATCCACTCAAGGCAGAAGCAGCCAACAAGCTCTATTCTTATCACACACACTGGTTTAGTATGCAGTACATCTTTTAATTTCATTCTGCTGCAGTCGCTTTTCTTGTCATTTATTTATTGATTAATTTAATAAATTATTGTAATTTAAGATTAGAAAGGAGAGTTTAGATTTTCTGGTCTGTCTGGCCTGGCTTTGCAGTATGTCATGCCTTGTCTACTTATTTCTGAATTTGACTGCATCTCACAGGAGCCTCCGAACATTGGTGGTTCTTTTGCTTTTATTCCCTAGAATAAGCACCTCTGCTAGTACTTGTCATTTTCTCCTCATGAGGAGGAGAAATCGAGCTACTCAGCCTTTTTCATAGGCTTAAGGAGATTAAATCTTTGTAGCTCTCCTCTGTAAACTCTCAATTTAGTTTTTTTTTCAGCAGTCTGTTTAAAATCTGTACACCAGCCCCTGGCATACAGCGTATCCGTAATCTGTTTGTCGATGGCATGTATAAAATCGCCTCTTTTTTTCCTGGAGCCTAAACCTGGGCATGGCTTAAGTTCTGTTCTATTCACAATGACTCTTAACTTCACAACTGCTGTTTTTCAGGAAACAGTTCTTCAGTCTGTGTTACTCACACTTAAATATGTATGACTGTGTTAAAACATGTTTTCTGACCACAAAGTCATCATTTGCACAGGAATCCAAGTTGTTCTCTGTGACTGCTCTTTCCTTGTTCCTCTTTACTGTGCTTTATTTTTTTGTGGTTTCTCTTGGCTTTCAAAGTTATCTCCAGCCTTTTGGGTACAGTGTTATTAATTTACGTATATTTCTGTAAATATATCATAGCCAAATTTACTTTGCAACAGGCAACTGTGTCTTTCTGCCTAAGGAACTTCTTCGCTACTAGTGAGTCTTTCATTGGCCTGGTTCAGAATGTTACCTGGAAGAGAGGGCTGTTATTTTCCAGCTAATTACAATTTACATGGAACAGATTTTAATTATAATTTATTCTTAATTACACAAATCTACAGAAAATGTGAGTCAGTGATGAACTGTATTCAGTTACACTCCCTATTCTTATATAGATTTTTATGGAGTGCTGATTTCTCTTTCATTTTAAACTGTAACAATGAAACTGAGCTGTAGATTCTGAAGGACGTTGATTTTATTATTTTTTGCTTAACTTAGAGGGTAGGCAAAACCACATGCAACTATAGGTCTGATTTTATTAAATCATGAATAATTCAGGAACAGCTTGGGTAACAGAGCAAGTTTGAGTAAGCTGTTGTGATTTGCCTCCATTCCTAGTTACCACTTCATTTCTTTTGTAATATATTGAGGAGTCCCATTTTTAAAGCTTTTCACTAGCTTGCTTTTTCTGATATCCTTAGCATATATTCTGGCAGAGCAAGATATATTACAAAATAGTTCTAAATCTCTGCTGAAAGTAGCTAAAAAAATAATGAGTTCAATATATCTAAATATTGAAAGAGACCAGTATAGAGAGGAGCTAAAAGGAAAAAGGAACCTGAAGGTTAGTATTTTTCCAACTTATGCATTAAACAGATAGTATCCTTCCAGATATCCATTTGTTCTTCTGTTTTGCCTTCCAGCTCCCACTTTTTCTTAAATATAGGCTCTTCTGCACTTTTTTGATGGTACTTCATTTGCTTAGATAGCAAGTTGGCAGTGCTGGAAAGGAGATCTTCATCTGCACAGTATTAATCTTATGTTAAATGAGTTTCCAGATGTTACTCCTGCGTGCTCTGTTTATGACGCTTTATTGCAAGTTTTACACAGAAGTTAGGTCTCCTAAAAAGTCATTGTTTCAGGATATAGTTGCTTTAAGAGCAGGCATTTAGCTCCAGTTTTGGTGGTAAGCTGGAGTCCTCTAAGCTTATTCTCCAGTGACATTTGCTGTACCACAACACTTAATGTAGAGCTAGAGGGTCACTTTCAAGTGTAGGATGACCTGTGCAGCCACTGCAGCTCTCTTTCCATTCTGAAAAGGATTTTTGCTGCAAGCTTTTTTGTTTTGGCACTGATGATGTCTCTTGTTCTAGGTGACTGGTATGACCAGCTTTATCCCCTGGTGATTACTCTGAAGGACTGCATGGGAGAGGTGGTGACCAGGGCGAAGCAATCAATGGCGTTTGTTCTGCTCCAGGAACTTGCCTGTGGTTTGCCACAGTGTTTGATGCTGACCCTAAGAAGAGACATTGTCTTTAGTCAAGCAGTAGGTATTCTTGTGTCACTTATCTCCTACTGCTGCTATAATTAACCATACTGTTCCTGCCAGTATTTGTGGGTTTTGTTGTTTTTCTTTTTTTTTTCCAATTTAACACAACTTTTTCATCTACTTCCCTTTACATCCACTTAAATATTTTATAATATGATAGAGAGGAATGAATAGTAAATGGAAATCCACAGGAGCTGTATCACTGAGTCAGAGGAGTTAGGTCTGCAATGGACTGGAAACAGTTACCTAATCTCCCTTTTGCACAAAGAAGCTATTTTTAGTCTTCCTAGATTATATGCCAGTATCCTCATCCATAAGTGAAGTTCTCAAGCCCTGAATATTCCTTGCTGCTACTCAAGCTAGGTATTTTTTTCTCCTGATCACCTTGGAAATGAGGAACAGATTTGTTTCCAGTTTGTAGCAGTATTTTTTGTCCTTGCAGACTATTAGCATGTCTCTTCTCAGACTTGTCTTCTCTTCATAAAGAAATGAAGTTCTTTTGATCTTCTCCTTTAGATCATGTTTTCCAGCTAGATTTTTCTCTAAATGATTCATCTTATTTCTCCCTTAAGTTATATGTTTTTCCCTAACATCATTAAAGTGTTACGGTGCAACTGCCAGGGAGATTCATTTGCATAAGGGCCTAACTGCTTTCAAATCTCTCATCCTTCACAACCTTATGTGTTCATAGCCTGCCAACAGAGATTCTGGTCTCACTTTTGTCAGTGTAAATAACACACAAGCCCACAAAACAAATGAAACTTATCTAATGTAAAATAATGGAGTATTTAACTGCTTTATACACAACAATGCCTTAATAATGCATTAATATGAAATTGTGTGTTTGTAGACACTGAACAGAAATCTGTGTTCTTTTCTCAGATGCCTAAATATTACTTCTGTGGTATATAATGATAGCAAGCCCCATTTTACTGATGTTATAACAGTACATCTGTTAATTTCACTATTTTTCATTGTTTTTTGTAGCTCGCTGGATTGGTCTGTGGGTTTATAATCAAATTGCACACAAGTTTACATGATCAAGGATTTTTGCAACAGCTTCATACTGTTGGATTGCTTGTGCAATATGAAGGACTCCTTAGTACTTATAGTAAGTATTGTCTTTGCACAAAGTTCTTTATGCATCCAGACCAGAAGTTGACCCAGGAGGTTCTTATTTTAACCTCACCTCTGCTTCCAGGAATTTGGCTTATTGAATCAACAAATATTATCCTTAGGAGATGGTAGGCTTCCATGTAATAGCACAGTTGAATTCATTGATATTGTGCTGTCAGTTCTGCATCAACAATTACTCATTTATTCTCAGTTTCTCTGAGAACACTAGTTGCTAATTATTTCTTGCAGAATGCTGAACTGTATATTGTCTTCAATGCAGGAGACTCCTTCCTCAGTACAGCTAGTGGAACTTGTGATTTTAATAAAAGCTTGTCTCCGTTTATATAGCCATCTGGCCTGATCCAAAATAGCAGGCTTATAAAGTTAACCCAAGCAGCAGATTTAAGCAGTTACTGATGCTATTTGCCTCTGCCCTGACCATGCTGGTATTAGTGATGTGAAGATAGCTTGAAAACTGTTTAATTATTAGCTTGTTACTGATGCCATCATTGGATAGGTATTAAAAAGGACATTTGAAGGGAGAAACTGCCATGTGTCAGAATGCTTTCAACTGAATGTATTGGAATCCTTCCCCAAATTAGAGATTTTGCCCTATGTCAAGGGATTTGGCATTTGTGCAGCTTTTTAATGCGCAGGCAATTGCAGTTCCTCACTTGGAGGTTGCTCTCAGGCTCCCTTTTGCATGATACTCATTGTTATTCTCAAAACCATTGTTACTCCATCAGTGGTACAGTCTTTAAAAACACTTTCAGAATAGACAAAAATGGCTTTTCTGAGGTTATTCTATGCACATATAAAGCAGGCTGATTTTTAGGGGTGTTTGATACTCATAGTTATGATTGAGGCCACAGAGTATTGTCAGCAGTTCTAAAAATCCAGCTACTTATTTATAAGTTACTTTATATGTGGAGTTAGGGCTGTGATTTTTAAATGCACAGACTGGAAAATGAAGTCATTGTATTGCTTTACTATAGCCTGTTCAGTGACTGATCTGTCTACTGTGTTAATAACCCCTGTGATCTTTCCATATAGGTGAAGAAGCAGGGATGCTAGAAGACATGGCTGTGGGAATTTCAGATTTGCAGAAAGTAATGTTTAAAGTCATTGAAGCCAAATCAGAAGATTTTTTACCTATTATCACTGGAAGGCGGTAAGGACTTTGTCTCCTGAAGTCTATGGCATGTAGTCTTAATCTGTAGCACAAGAAAACCCAGATAACGCTTTTCTTGTTGCTGAATTCTATTATATGAAAAGCACAGTAGTCTCCCTTTTCATGAGGTGAATGGAAATGTAGTGAAGTAGTAGGGATTTGTAAAGCTAGTAGTAATGTGGGCTCTGGGTTACTTTGCTGATGAAAAGCAGAAAGTTCCAATTATTTATAGAAATTAAAACAATGTCTGGGTATTGCAGGGTTTCTCTTGCATTTTTTATGTATGGATACTGAATCAAATTAAGAGTGACAAGGTTGATATTCACAAGAGTGGCCTCTAACTGAAGAAATCTTGGTTTTGAGGTGTCTAAGACTTGTATTTCAGTGTATTTTTCAGCTAGGCTTTGGTTGTCTTAAGATAGAAATGGAAAAACTCAGATGCCGAAACTTAGAGGTTACTCTTAAAAACTGAAGTGTATCTTAATTGCTGAAGATCAGGCAGGACATACAGAACCTCAGAAATCCTTGCACCAAGTCACTAGTATGTTATGCATAGAATCATAGAATCATAGAATCATAGAATCTTAGGGGCTGGAAGGGACCTCGAGAGATCATCTAGTCCAACCCCCCTGCCAGAGCAGGGTCACCTAGAGCACATCACACAGGAACTCATCCAGGTGAGTTTTGAATGTCTCCAGTGAGGGAGACTCCACAACCTCCCTGGGCAGCCTGTTCCAGTGCTCTGTCACTCTTACATCACACACAAACACTGCTGAATGGCAGAACCAAAACTGAAATACTTCATTAATTGTGGCTATAAGAGGGTTAACAAGATCATTACACAAGAGTAGTGGGGTTTTCATCTTCATTATTATTCTAATCTGAAGCTCCAAATGTTTTTACTTTTGCAGAAATCACTTCCTTAATAGTATCATTATTCTCAAGATGACTGTAAATTAAATTCAGCTAAAAGCAGCAACTTTTCTATGAGATATGTTTCCTCTGAAGGGGGCCTTCACTACTGATTTACTTAATTATTCTGGATGATTCACTCTCATCCTGTGGGCCTTCCAAGAAAGGATTGAAATAAATAGTAGGAAGGCCAGAGTAGGATAGGCAATACATTGGGAATAATTAAGAATAATTGTGGTGTGTAGGTAAAACAGAAGAAATACATCCTTTGTAAATCACAGCAGTCAAAAATCTTGAAAAATCCAGCAGCTACACTCACTGGCTTGCTGCCATTACTGTGGTACACTGACAGGCACACTAGGAGGTCCTGGGTCTGAAAGAGAATCGAGCTGCCTCAGGCGTTCTGGCTTGGTGGAACGGAAGAAGAGTTACTGCTTGTGATTGCTGTGCTGTACTTACTGGCAGGTATTCACTGCATGGAATTGGTATCAGACAAAAAAAAATAAATCTTTAAGCTTATGTGGAGGAGTCCCATTCCTATTAGAGCTGTGATGAGACAGCTTCTATCCAATAGTGTTAGAAATCTACCATCAAAAGAGAAGACGGATGAAAACCTAGTTATTTTCCAATTAAGGTTTAAAAACCCCACAATTTTTATATCATTTTGGTTGTTACATAGTGTGGCTTGATCAAATGAGACTGGAGGGCTGTATAAATGGAACACAGTCTTAAGTGCTTCCCTAGCAAAACAATTACAAGTGAATACTCTGCAAGATAAGAATTTGTAGCTTAGTTTTCTGAGATTGTGTACACAAACAAATTGATCCACTGACTGGCTGATCCTGACCATCCAGGTGAAGTGAAGTTCTGTTCAGGCACTCAGGTGATTTTATTATAGACAAAAGTAGTTAACACTTTTATCTTTGATAGAATATATGGTGCACGTGAACTTTGAGGCATCACGGGGTTTGATACCATGTTTTCAACAAAACATTTCCAGCCACATGAAAGAGAGCTAAGAAGTTGTCACTTAATTGAAAGAAAAGCTATGATTCAGTGACTGATGGTGTGTGCAATTTTTTCTTTTCCAAAGGTGCTTGTAAATTATTTGTTTTGTGTTCATTGCAATTAACTAAGAGTATGTGATTCAAGCCAGCTGGAAGTAGCTGCAGGGTCCATGGCCTGCAGCTGCATGGGGGTAATTTTTGAAGCCTTCTGACAGGGCTATAATTGTTTAGCTATAATGCAGTGATAACAAATACTAGAGAATAAGGCAAAGAAAGTCAAATAAAAATATATTCTTGAGCAGTCCTATTTTAGTGAAATAATATACATGTAATTATTTACTACCTACTTTTATGGTTAATTCTGAAAGTCATGATGAGTTACTATTTACTCTCTTAAACATACTGGATTTCTCCACTCTGTTTTTCTGAGAGGTCATGAAATATTTAAAATTACATACTGATTTTTCCTTTTCATTGGAAAACATAGTTGCCACCTTATCCACCTTATGCCAAAATGACCTTTTGTTTCTGCCCTGAGTCCAGCCATAAAAGAGAGAAAGCACATGGCAAGTGTCACGAGCTGATGCCACAGAGGCTACGGGCTGTCAGGATGCTTCTGCAGGAAAATGTACTGCTATAATTACTGTTTCTTGTATAGGTAGAAGTATAGGACCTGTAAGATTTTTTTGTAAATTAATGTCAAATGAGCCCACCAGATCTCAGTATTTTGAAGTATTTTCCTTTTCTTCCTCCTCCCTGCCCTGACTTCAGTACAATTCCTGGACTTCCTGGACAGCTCTGTCACAGCTTTACAGCCTTTTCCTCACGTGATCAGAGTGGGTTGTTTTCATTGTGCAATTGGTTACAGATTCTTAAAAATTACCAGGGATTGTCTCTGAGACTTCAAAATATGTTTAGAAAAAGGAAAGAAAAACAAAACATGGGGAGGCTCTCAAATGGTACTGATGTTAATTTATCATGTCTAAAGTTCAACATTTCTCAGTGTTCTTTCGCACACTGAGAGTTTTGTAGTGATTTGTGAAACGTAGCAATGCAGTAATTTGGTGGCGTTTTTGTTTAATAGTTCGAATTTGGCTAAATAAACATTTCTCCTCAACCTTGTGAAAGCATTCCATCACCAGAAAATGTTCTGGTAGCACTTGGCAGCAGCTGGATCTGCTCACATGCAGGCTAAGAACGGATGCTGCTATTCAAAGATCATTTGTACAGATTTCTTTACTGTCATCCTTGCTAACTCTTTATTTCCTTTACATGGGTGAATGAATTAAAACTCCAACCAAATAGAATTATCTGGGGAGTAAATGTTTCTTCCACACACACCCTCCCTGCCCCGACATGTATCCTCCATTCAAAACTGATAACCCTCCTCAGTAGGGATTTATCTGGCATTTGCTCAAAGATTACACACTAGTTGTAGCCTGTAACAAAGCATATGCTATTGCCCTAGGTGAATGTAATTGCATTTCAGTCACAAGTCTGTACTAGATCTGTTTTAATTTGCCCTCAGATATATGGGCAGGATGGAGGTTCAAACACAACCACTAGCTCTTCTAAGCTGAAGCTGCATATCCAAACACCTGCTCTGATATAGTGCCACTCATCCCTCTAGCTTGCCAGGGGTGTCAGAGCTACTGCAGAAACTGCCCTCTTTCTTCAGGTTTTTCTGCCTTTTCTCCCCCAGATTCTACACATGGGTAATCCAGATTGTATTTTAATTATTTATCAAGGATATGATTTATTAAAATAAGACTTGGAGGGACTTGATAAATTATTTGAATAGATACAAATAGATTTTCATCTTAATTTTACTTGCAAAAGTTGTGAGACTTCCTAGGCCTCGTTTCTGCAGGTAAGATATAGATCCTTCTTCCCTCTTGTTGCTGTAATACTCCTCCTTCTTGGTGGTGTACCAGATGTGCTCTGCAGAAGAGAAAATTTCAGACTTCATTATCAGTTGGCCCTTTTTGAGTGTTTCAAATGCCAAATCCTGGACACAACTGGATTTGCTTTAAGTTGATTAGATTATTAAATTATTTTAATTGAATTTATTATAGCTTTTTTTTTTATTAGACAACTCTAAGACCAATCACAAAGATAAAACCAAAACTGCTGTATATCATCTCTCTTCTAAAATAGGATTCATGTTTGTGTAATGAGCCTTCAGTGATGATCTTCACAGAGTCAGTGTTTTTATTGGTCATGCTTTCTATCCCCAGGGAGAAAATCCAGCCACTGAAGAAAATGGGAATTTTGCTTTGAGTTTTTGTGAAAGGTTTTTGCTCATATTGCACTTAGAGTGGTTTTTGGAAGGAAGTAGTTTTTGTAACTCCACAAGATGCATTTCAAGAGTTGAGGTGTTCTCATTGAGAATTTGGTAGCAGAAGACTTTTTTACTGCTTTCATCTTTAGTCCTATTTTCATTTCAGTAATTAAGGCAATCCCTAGAATGTGTAGTTCTATATACCTGTCTTTTTCCAGGTAGCTTGATTACACTCTTAAAACAAGCAAGCTGAATTGTCACATTTTATGATTCAATACAATTAAGGGGAAAAGGACCTGATTTATAAGTCTGCATGTTCCCTATAATTTAGGAAGGTTATAATTTCAAGCAAATCAGTCAATATTCCCATCTTTACTCTTCTTTCTAATTTTTGGTAGTGAACATTACATTATAGAGGTCCAGCTTCCAGCAAAGATGTTTGAGTTGCTGCCACAAGAGATTAAAGAAGGAAAGCTACTTCGCATGTATCCAGTGCTCTTTAATGTTGGAATCAATGAACAGCAAACACTTGCAGAGAGGTAAGGAAAAGCTGTTTCATTTTCTGTCCAAGTATGCTGTGCTAATACCGGGTATCTCTCATGATTAAAAAGAAATCTTTTTTGTTACCCTTGGACCATCTTATGTTCGCTTGGTGTGTATCTTAAGAAGTATTACGGGAAATAAGCACAATCTATGAAGCAATGTAAAATAATGAAAAAGTCAAGTGAAGATATGACCATACACAGGACTTTATTTCAGACAGTCAACACCAAGTTTCCTTTGGATACAGATATAAAACGGATTTCTGTTTCATGGAAGTAGAAGTTAGTTTGTATACAGTACTTTGGCCTTCTCAAACATGATGGAATATTGGTAATTCTTACTATCTTAAAGGTGAGATTAAACATACTGGACAAATAATAAGCTAGCGGGAGATAATTTTTCTCATCTAGTTAGGGCTTTTTTCTAGGGTTGCAGAGTGGTAGTTCACATGTGAAAGTGCAACACTGGCTATTGAGGAAGAAGATGAGTCTTTTCTGTCCTTGGTCCACGTCAATATTTGATTCCCCACTGCATGATGTACCAGTATGTTTAGTGTCATCTGATTTGTGTCCCTCTTTGTCACCTGAATTTCTCACTTAACCTGCCCATGTCTCTCTTTCTGTATCCCTCCATTTCCTTCATTATCTTCCTTTTTCTCATTTCCAGGGTATTCTGAAGATGAGTTGCAAAACCTTGACTCTAACTACCTAAGGGACATTTCTTTCTTTACATTTATTCATATCTCTCATAGTAGAGGTACTAGTAGAGAGGAGGGGGTTTTGTAGCCTGTGTGCAACTAGGCAGTTGTAGAAATTTTGGTCTTGTGGAGAAATGTATTTGCTCATTGCATGACACCATATAGCTACAGTCAGTTCATGGATAAGCATAGTGACTTCCTGATGTTGTATGTGTTTCCTATGAGGTACAGGATAATGAGGATTTGGGTGATGTGTTCTGGGCAGACTGGATTGCTGCAAGAAACCTCAGAACATGCTACTGACCCAGGTGCAGCACTGCAGAGTGATTGATGGGACCTGTGTGCTGCAGCAAGCTTAAATGCAGACAGCTGAAGTGACCTAGCCTGTGGTTTTCAGCTCTGGGAAGCTGAATGGTGAAATCACTGCTCAACAGCAGAGAAATGGTCCTCTTGTTACTTTCAGATATAAGAAATGGAGACAACTAACAGCTCACCAACAGTGTAAGGCAAAAAAGTGCCAGAGAAGTAATCGATTTGACTATTTATAGCAAATATTCTCAGACCAGAGCAGAAGTTTGTTCTTCAGAAGGTTTTCCACCTGACACTTGTATCTCTTCTTCTTGTGTGGCTTCGGTGTTGTCCAGCTCTGGTAGAAATTAATATACCTCAGCAACAGCAGCAGTAAGAAATGCTGGAGTTGGTGTTCTCTGCCTGTGGTGCCATTTGAAAATCCCACAAAATGACCTTACGTTTATACGGGCTTTGTGACGTTGAAAAAGAAACATGTGCTTTATTGAATGTCTATATGCAAATGGGTTAATTTTTTTAAAAGGTTTTGGAAGAATTGTCCACTAGTTATGGCCTTTTCCACAAATATTAGTTCTAAAGTACATGAGAGATTAGCTACTGTACGTTTGACAAAATCTAATAAATTCAACAATAGAAAAAAAATCAGTCATTTTTTTACACAAAGAAACAATTCTGAAGGACAATTTAGTTTTGTTTGAGGTTTTTGGTCATAATTTTGTTGTGCTTTTTTATAGGTTTGGAGATACCACTTTGCAGGAAAGCATTAACCAGGAAAACTTGGAACTTCTAAAAGAGTATTACAAGCTCTTTACAGAAAAAATGCCTTCTGATTGTGAGTAAGAAAATAATGCAATATCCAGATTGCTTGAAAAGGTTTGACAGATTAGAAGAAAGTCATGTTAGCACAATAGTAGTGTTCAGCTTTTAGATGTGGGCCTCAGTCCCACAACCTGTTCCATAAAGTTAGACAGTTTGTGCCTGTACACAGCCTTGCTGAAGTCAGTGGTGATTGCAGGCCCAAGGCCATGGCAGAAACCACAGCGAGAGTGAAACAGAGAACTATGAACAAAACAGCTCTTTTAAATTATTAATATAATATTATTTTTAGTGTTTCAAGTAGAAGATGGTCTATACCTACTATATTTGTACAGAAATACTGAGTGGGGATTTTCATCAGTTTCAGTGATTCCCTCCATTCTTGTTCTGACTATGTATTGAGCTATGGCAAAGCACTGAGAAATCTGCAAATGCAAATACAAGCAATGAGCCACATCATAATGTCACTGATGGCACGATTCCATTAGAACAGACCCTATATACCAATTCTATAGAAATTTTGTATCATAAACATTAGTATTCTGTTACTTTTATTGTTGAAAGCAAACACTGAAAAGAGCATTTGTATTAATCTAATCATATTAAAGTAGTCTTAATGCCTAAACTATATTCCCACGTGTGCAGCTTTTACAACCTGATTTTAAATACCTTGGATTTAGATGTCTGCTCTTACCCCTTGGGTAAGTGTGGGGGGTGAATCCTTTGAATCTGAAGATCTCTCACCCTACAGGGCATGTGTGTACCTCCTCAGGGTCAGTACTGCTGGTTAAAATCCCATGCAAAGTCTCTGTTCTCTTAAAGAACACTGTCATGATCAGTTTTGCAGTTTGCCCATTACATGTATGTACCTATAGTTGCATCCAGTATGTCACTGTGTATATGTACATGCTTATATTTTCATCAGAATGATTTTCATTTATTAATAATCTAGACAGATGTGAAAGCTCCATTCCTAAAGGGCAGGTGGTATGCCTATCCATCCACATCTCTTGTATTTCTAGGATTTCTACAGAGTAAGTCATACAAGAAGTTACTAATTAATTTAGGGGAATCCTGCCTAGAAAGCATCTTGAAAAACTAACCTCATCTGGGGTTATGTCTAGGGGAGATCTGCTACCTCATAAATGCATCTGATTACATAAAAGTAAAAATTTGCATGTAGCTAGTATTGGCTGCTTTCCATCAACAGAAACTAACCTTATACTGTCTTTCTACAGAAGGATTACTAGGGAGCCACACAGTCTTCCTGGACTTCTTCCAGACTGTGCAGGCTTTTGAGAACTATTCTTAATTCATCATGTCTTTTTGGGTTATTATTACCATCTTGCTTTGTCTCTACCTTTAGGATCTGAGTGTTTCTTGTCCAAATTTTTACAGAACACAAAACACCTTCTGGTTTTATTGCCTTCCCAGTAGCTCCCTGCAATTATACAGCATCGTTCATTTGGTTTGGAGGAATGTGCCTTTTCAACCAACTTCCTGAAAAAAAAGTGAAGCCCTCCAAGTTGTTCAGCTTACGGGGGCCTTAAATTACTCCCCTGTTCCCACACCTCTGTGCTCAGGTTCTTGGGGAAAATAAACCTTCATCCAAGTAGGCAGCAGCCCTGGTGGTGTAGCTAATTGAGAGCTGTTCAAGTATTGATAATATTGTCACACCTTTCCAGATGGTTTCCTGTAGTGCCAAATCTATGCTCCAGGATCTGGTTCACAAACCTGTTAGTTACAAATGGTGCTCATAAAACCAGATGGAATGTGAGGACTCAGTTCTCTTGGCCAGGCTGCTGCATCCACCAATTTTAGGCCACCTCACTTGCTTGCTGCTTCATTCATATATTCCCTTTCAAAGAATTCAGTTTTCTATTCTCTCGAAGGTATTGACACCTTTATTAGTTTTTATCTCATCTCTGTAATTCCCATTGCCAATATTCTACCTTTTGCTCTATTCCCAGTGATTGACTTCAGCTGCACGTAACTGAGTTTCTATCTTCTTTTAGATAGAGATGCACTCTGTCACTCACCTGTTTCTTAATCTCTGTATTTATCTAATAGGAATCTCTGAAAATAGTCAATAACAATGCACTTTTAGAAAGATTTCTACCAAAAATGCCAAGAAAATGTAATTCTGGTTTAGGCACTAAATTTCTGCTGCTTTAATAGAAGAGGAAATGATAGCAAGTATATAAAAACATCTGGTTGTTGTTTAGTAGTACATAACAAATTGAAAAGAACAGCTTAGAGCTCAATTTAAACAGCTGAATGGATAAAATCAGAGAAACCTATATCTCAAATGATAGTTGATGATGCTGGTTTGACACCTACCACCCACAGCAACATCAGTGTTGTAAATGTCCCATGTGAGAAGAGGGGGAAAATGCATGGCTTGGAAATCCTGCAAGCAAAGATTTTCTTCCATCATAATGTAGTAGTACCTGCATTTTTCGGCATAAATAAAGAGTCTGTTTTATACTTCTGGGCTTCTCCCTCTTATTAACTGTGAGAATGATTTGATGGTTTAATGCAGCTTTGTGACACAATGAATTTAAGCAATCTTTCCTGTCCAGTCAGGTTGCAGCTCATTTGGCATTATTAGACATTAGGAGAATCTATGTCTGCATATTCTGAATTGAACCAAAGGAAAACTGCTTTGAAGCAATAAAATGTTTACCTAGTGTTACATTCTCATAATTTGGAAGCATCTTTTTAGAGTGCTCATTGTATGTAATGTGTTTTAAAGAAACAGATGCAGGGTAAGTGTAATAGTCTAGCAGGTTGTGCTCTATTTTTATATGCTCTGCTAATTGTGATCGGGAATTATAATACTCAGATAAAACATTAAGCTTATTAAAAACTAGTTTGAATGTGCTTTTTGTGCATTTTCTTTCTTTTTCACAGCACGGTAAGGGTAAGGCAACTTAGACAGTTTCAGAATAGTTCTTTTTGAGTATGTTTAAATCACTTACTACGAATCATGAATAAGGGAAACCACAGAATTCATTAGAGACAAAAGGTAAAAGCCTGTTGATAAGAGGGATTATTCCAGCTATGTTCAGGTTAGGAGAATGGATTTTGTCCTGCATTAGTAGTTGCCTCATTTTTACTCTGAGTTGAATGTAAACCTTAGGTTTTGCTTTTGGGGCTTGGTTTGGTTTTTTGGGTTTTCATCCTACTTTTTTGTTGTTGTTGTTGAAAAAAAGATCAATTTATCAATTTGGCTTAATTTTGTTTCAACCAATCCTGAGGTTTTCTTTGGTGATAACTACTACATTTCTTTTTGCTTCACTATGATATTAAGAAATAATTTTTAAAAACATATTTTGGTTGTTTTTAACTATTTTCAAAACTAATGAAGACAAAGGTAATATTTGAACAGAACCCTTCTGTATATACACTAAAAACCAGAAGAGCAAATTAAATTGCCTAATCTTACTTGAATTCCCTCTGGACACCTACACTTAAACTTCAACTCAGATGCCGTATCCAGGAGACGTAGGGAAAATTTTGGATTCTAAGCAAGCCTGAAATTTTTTTGTGTGTCAAAATTAAGGTCCTCTTTAATTTCAGACTGAGAAATACCCTTTATAGGATTTTTTTGTGTTTTATTTAGATCTTTTTAACCATCATGTTATATTAGGAACTAAAGCATAATTCTAAAACAAATTAGTTGTTCCATTTTGAAATAAGAGCAAAATATTTTGAGTTAAAAAATAAAAACCTTCTCATCCCAGGCAGGTTTTTAATACACTCTGTTATTTCTCTACTCACTTCCATTAAATGTCTGTGATAGTTGATTAATAGAACTAGAGCAGAGATTTGAATTTTTTCACCATCCATTTATAAGGTAGAAGTTGAAGACACTTTCATTTTCCATAGTTAAGATCTTAAGGAGGGCAACCCAATACTTATAAAGAAGTAAGGTTTACTTACTCCCTGATATTTAGCTGGTGCTTTTCAACCCGTGTTCCAAAATAAGGCTGGGAATAACTGACCTATTCTTTAATATGGGCATTCTTTAGTCATCACAGCCCTATCATCAGCCTTATAATCATGAGCATCCTTATAATCCTTTTTTTCCAGGTCTGCCACAGTTTCAAGAGCAAAACGATTTAAAGGGATTGCTAGAAAATCTCCATCAAAACATCCAGGTCAAAAAGAGAAAGAATGTAGAAATCATGTGGCTGGCTGCAACGGTGAGCTCTCTTGTTTCATGTTCTTGTTGGCATGATGAATTAATTTTCACATGTCTGCATTGTAAGTGCAATGGATTTTTAGGATGCAATTGGAAACATCTATTATTAAAGTAGGTAGATGTGATGAAATGGCTTTCTTAACAATTTCTATTACGACGGTCTCTCTTCTTCCTACACTTAAATTACAGATATTTTCTTAATTTCTTAACTGGTAGAACTGGCTAGAATTCAAAGCAAGAGATGGTCTTGGTCAGTTTGTTGTCCCCTATATCCTCCAGGCCCTTTTCTGCAGAACTTCTCCTAGCCAGGCAGTCTGTGGCCTGTGCAGCTGCTTGGGTTTTTTTTGTCACAGATACAGGGGTTTTTATGTATCTCAGTGAGTGGTTTAACAGGGTAAAAGAGGTTTGTTTTTGTTTGGGGCATGTTTTTTTCTTTAACTGAGCCTGTTTTTAAGCAGAGCTATCCTTTCATGCCTAGTATGGGCAGAATTGATTCCTTGGATTATCGCCCATAGATGTAAATATACCACCTTATATGAGAGAGGCAATACAATATTCAGCTAAAGTGTCTTTTAACTTTTTGTTATTGTTTAAAATCATAACCATTCTTTGATAATGTAAACTTTAGTTATTCAAAATATCTTACTTTTATTGTTTAATGTCTCTAAGCCTTGAGGTACGATACAGAACATGATTACTTGCTTTGGCTCTTTTAATATTGATTTTCTATAATTGAGGTAGTAATGTTTTATAAATAAGTGTTATTAATTGCATCAGTACAACTTCAAGTCAATCACATTTTATGATTTTTATTTTTTTTTAACCAGTGTCACAGCCACTCCAAGGGCACTGATAGCAATACAAATAAGCTAGATATGCAAAGGGCGAATGTTCAGACACAGGGAGATGACAAAGTGTTAAACAACGGGTATTACTTTGCTTTATTCACATAATTCCTTTTTGTCTCTCAATTCAGTGGTTTTTGCACATGCATATTAAGAAAAAGCCACAAAACAACCCTTAAACCTTTATAGAGAGCTCAGGTTTTTCAGGAATGTGATATTAAACCAGGTAGTTATCTTAGGTTTAGAAAAGCATCCTTGGTGTGTCGGCCCATTTATACAAACAGAAGTTTGAGTCTTTGGTGCCTGTTGAAACTGGAGCATTTTTCACTACACCAGGAACAAGACAATATTAACTATGCCTTGTATTAAAAACACTGTTGTAAATTTTTATATTGCTAATAACATTTTGCCTTGTGATTAATAAATATTATTGCAGTATAAATCTGTTGTAAGTAAAAATATAAGCTTTTCTTGCAGTACTGGTTCTGCGATTAGTCTGAAAAATTGCTTGTTAAAGAAGTAAAAAGTAAGTCGGTACAGGATAGTGTAAAGAATATACAGAATTTACTTAATCTTTGGATACAAAAAGTTGTGTGCTATCATCTAGTCATAATTTCATGGGTAAATTTCTTTGGACTTACAAACTATTTCAGATTTTTCCTTCAGTGTATTCTGTTTCTCTTTATGTTACCTTCTATAAATGTTGCCTTCTGAAATAAGTATTTCTGGACCCACTGATCTACACACCATTACACTGTGTTGCATTTATTGGAAAGGCATGATGCCTGCTGCAAGGATATTACTTTGATATTGCAGTAGGATGTATGAGATTCTACATGGCTATGCATATGTATCTGCACCTGTTGTAATGGGACTGTGAGAATACATCTGCATTGTAAAAGTACAATTGATACTACAACAATTTATTCTAAATATAATGGGACAGAATTTAAATGTTATATATTTTTATTTCCTAAGCTTCATACTTCATCTTTTGTCCTATAGCAGGAGAAATAATCAGAGTATGAAATTATCCTTGTTTAAGTCTTCATGAGCTTTAATGCTTTCATCATCCCCTCTTTAAACTTAATCACGATCCTAATAATTTAAATCTCTGTTTATAAGGGAGACTTTCTAAAGCTCTAATAAATTTTAAGTCTATTTCTCTTTCCTCTACATCTTCAATGTATTTGGGGAAGACGTAAGCAAAATTGTGGATAAAAGTCAGGCTGGTCTCTAATTGTAATCTGTGTGTTTGGATATAATGGTATTACCATATATTTGATATTGTCACTTCTTAGATTTCTAGGGGATCAGATAACTTTGTTTGCCTGTTTTGATTATTTAGGAGTTTTGATTATTCAGGAAATTGAATGCAATAGTTTGGTGAGCTGTAGCACATCTAGACATTTCAGTGACTTGGTTTTTTGGGGGATTTTTGTTGTGTTGGTTGGTTGGTTGGGGTTTTTTTGTTGGGTCCACCATCGGTTTCTTGCTTCACTCTGAGGCATGTTGAGGCCAGCAGGAGACAGACTTGATTACAACTGCTGTGCTAGACTGTGTTCAGTTGTCTCCTAAAATCAATCATGACTCCTTTTTCCTCACTGGGCACATTATTTGTAGGCTTATCCTGCTAATGAAAGCCCTGAGGATTTGCTTTTAAAATGTGTCATTTGGACAAATTGGAAGTGGGCTATAGATCCATAGCTATAATCCTTTGGTGCTACTTTTGTAGAGGGTTAATCCTGCAAATTTATAAACAAAACATAAATTTACTGTTCTTTTCAGCGTAACATTTTCACATTTTATGGCAGTGTGTCAGGCCAGCAGGAGCAAAATCCTTAGAATATGAAAATCCCCAAGTCCAAAACACACATCAACAGCCATGTAATTCACTCGGAGTTACTACCATTTAATAGCTATTTTCTTCTTGAGAAGTACGGTAGTTCTTTCTATTCATTGTCCAGGACTGCACAGTTGTGGGAGTTTCACAGTCTGTTTGGTGCATAGAGAACATAAGGTGTGAAAAGGGCAAAGGCAAAGGATTGATGTCTGCCTGTATTTCAGATCTGCC
Organism: Chaetura pelagica; assembly: GCF_000747805.2. Lineage (NCBI taxonomy): Eukaryota > Metazoa > Chordata > Aves > Apodiformes > Apodidae > Chaetura > Chaetura pelagica. The sequence continues at coordinate 7,606,438 of NW_009952533.1, read as the reverse complement.
GCAAGCTGAACGGAGTCCGTTTCACCTGTTGCAAAAGTGCCAAAGACCGGACATCCATGTCAGTGACACTGGAGCAATGCTCCATCCTGAGGGACGAGCATCAGCTTCACAAAGACTTCTTTATTCGGGCCCTGGATTGTATGAGAAGGTACGTGGAGATTCTTGCATGTGCCTTGCATTTTGTGCTAAGCCAGGAACTACACTGCAGAACAGTCTAAAGCCGGTTGCAAATGTGCAAGAGGCTCCAGTGCTGGTTCAGCCAAGAGCTGACCAGCAGCTTGCCAGCTAGTAAGTCAATTCTGCATGCCAGGCCTTTACTAATCATCACTAATTAACACTTTCTGAGGCAGATTCAGGAAACCTTATAAGTGTCACTTCACTGACCGCAGAAGCTGACCAAGGTAAATAGCAGCTATTTTAACAACTTCTTAGGCTTTCATAAAGCTTAAAATTTTAAGAACATTCTATGACTGTATTAAAAAAATGTTATTTTCTGTTTTAAGAATATTTCTAAATGTTTACACACTCATTAAATAATTTGTATGAAATTTAGACAAATATTGTGAAGGCAGAATAAAGCATTTGTTACACATGGCCATTCTTATTAACTCATGTTATTAACAATGAAACACACAAGTAGGTTTGGACAGGTGGTGGTTGCCACTAGTATCTGATAAAGTCTTCACTGTGCTTAAAAAAATTAAATAAAAATGTTTCATTCCAAATTACAACTATGCAGAAATTGAGGATGATATTATCAGGATTGTGTCATTAAAATATGGAAAAATTTCTGGTTGTCTGAATATTTGATGAATAAAAAATATGTTAAGCAAACAAGTTTTGATCATAGAATGAAACTAGATGCTATATCCTCTGAAGAAACTTTCATCACTGGCTTTCAAGAGTACTGCATTGAATCTCCTAGGAGAGTTTAAAAAATGTATCCACAACATTGAAATAACAGATAACCAAAGTCACTGCAAAACTACTAGAAAACATTCTGGTCAGTCTGCAAAGAAGTAACTGAATCCTGTCTTGAACTTCTGTGAAACACAAATTGTTTGTATGTTGGATTTGCAAAGAACAATCATGTTTCAAGTCTGTAACTGATAATTCTTGACCTTAATATTTAGTATTGTCAGATTAGGTGTTGAATGTCTAGATGAATACTGTAGGCTTACACATGAAGAGTCCCTTTATTTTTTGGCAAAGATAGAAATTCTAAAGAACAAAGGTAATGTTTACAAAGAGTAATTGAGCAGAGAACTGAGATGGCTTAGATGTAGAATTGATTTGCAAGGCACTAATGCAGTGTGATGTATTAAACTGAGGTATATCATTTGGTATGTATCATTAGCTTGCATAAATCCCTTAGTTTCTGCAGTATTTCAGTGAGTGAATACCTTGTGTACAGTCTTTCATAACTACATGTTTTATCATTAATGAAAATAAGTTTTCTGTGTTAAATTTCATTTGTGTTGACATTTCAAATGTATTTTTTTTCTTTGATGTCTCCAATAAATACAAAACTGTGTAAACTACAGTAAATTACCAGATACAGGCAAACTAATAATATAATATCATTATTGTGCTAGAATAGCACTGAGTAGTAGATTGGAAAAGTTTCACCGATGTGAACCTGATTTATAAAAAAACCCTGATATTTATACAAACTAACTTGTTAGTACAAAAGCATGGTAGTTTTTTGTAGACTAATATGCTTCTGTATAACTGATCTAAAATCTGACAAGATTAGCACGTTAGTTATATTTGCAGATAATAAATCTAAGTCACAAAAGAATGGTGAAAAGCCCAGAAAATCTAGAGAAAATTAAAAAAAATAAGCAGATGGATATATGAGGTTGAAGCACCATAATAAAAATGTTAATTCTATGTTTCTGCAGTAGTTTTAAACATGGAACAGCTTTATCCTGCCAATATTCTGTAAATCAATTAGAAACAGCCTTGAACTGAAATAGTTGTCATGCTGGATGGAAGGCAATTTCGACTTGGGCTGTAGGATTGTCTGGGACTTTAAAGTAAGGGCCTTGCAAGTAATGGCAGTAGCACACAAAATAACCAGCACCATCAGGACAAAGAATAAATAGATCTTTTGCTTATGCTAGTTTCTATCTGTATAAAATTGTTCACACAACTGGAGGGTAAAAACCAAAAAAAAGCAGCCAACTTTTTTTTTTTCCTCATGAGCTTGCAAATTAAAGGCCAAAAATTCAGAACAGAAGAATAATATTGTCAAATGAGGCTACATAGTACTTAACTCCATGGTACTCCCATTTAAGCTGGTCAGACAGTTTTCAGAGCTGTCTTTTGCTGCTTTTTCAGTATCTTTGGTGCTAGAGATATTCAGCAGGGAATGTTTTTTCCCTCCCCACTGCCCACCTGTCCCTGAGGGTGCTAATGGGAACGGTGTTGAGGTGACATGGGCTTCTCTCCTTCTCCACCACTGACTAGGTAGTGTGGCAAGCACCCTCCAGCTGGGCTCTCTGCTTGTAGACAAAGTGGAGAAAGGTGAATTGCAGAAAAAGGCAGTAGAGAGAGCAGGCTTTGAAGAAAAGAATAGGTACACTAAAGAGAGGGAAGAAAGCCATTATATCCACAGGAAGAGATATAATGGTGTTTCATCTAAATCTTCTGTATGTTACTTGAGGGAAGTTCGGCAGCTACATTTTTGAGGTTTGTGTGAGTGAGGTCAACAAACTTGTTTGGTAGTGGTTGTGATTCTTGCCCTTTCATCTTTTCTTTTCATTTGATTACTATTGCAAAATGTTATTTGAAAGATTATGCTGTGCACTTCTAAGCTTTTCATTGGCTACTTGTAGAAGCTTTTGGAATTATTTTCATGTCTAAAAGAACCTATTTTTTTTTTTTTTAAGCAGAGAAAACCTCTGCCATTTAATTTAGAATTTCAGCAATTTTCCCCTGATTAATCTTCTCTAGATCACTTAGTTAAACTCTGTCAGTCAAATCCCTTTATGCTGATTGCTACAAATCACCCTTCAGCCCTTCAAAAAAAACCAAGTAGACAAGCAGAATTACATTTTAACATCCAGAATCCTAGCAGTCTGCATTGATCTTTGAAAGGCTTCTTTCAAGAGTTAACAGTAGGAGGTAGAGAATACTGTGAACCAAACTGAGTTGTAGAAGTCAATAGTGATTCAAGAGCAGCCTTTACTGGAAATGCCTTAGTTTTGAGATATGAAAATTATAAAGGTGCCTGTATAGCTGTAAAGCTTTTTCTTTTCCTGCCCTTGCTGGCACAGCTTTGATGGCTGTTGTAAAAGGGAAACGTGCTTATGGGTTCATGCTTTCTTGGCACCAGAAATTTGGAGATGGTGGACTTCTGCATGCTGTTGCTTTTCAGCTTCTCTGGGGTCACTAGAATTTTGAACAAACCAGAGACAATTTCAGATGTTACAATTTGTTTGCTTCAATGTATATTGCACAGCACTGTTCTAGAAAATACTGCCAGTACCTGTTACTTAATGACTTAGTTTGTAAGTGAAATCAGTGTCCTGTAGTGAGGAACTACATTATGTTTATGGCTTCTTAAAAAAAAAAATAGCTGTACAAAAATCTTTCTGTTAGTGGTCCCTTTAGCTCATGAAAAATGTGGTGTAATGATGATAGGAATTCAAGCTTTATCATTTACAATAAATATTAAATGGTTTTGTCTTCTGAGTGTAACTAGCCATTATAATGATGCTTTCAATGTTGATGTGAAGTGGCTATTCCATAAATAATTCTACATGTTATAATTTTCTTGGTATATGTATGTGACTTCCATTAATTTTAGTCACATGCATGGTGCAGAATGAGGAAAATCCATATATTATCCCCTCTGTATCAATTGTTGTAATTCACATCATACTAAAATCATATATATAATGTTGCTGCCACTTGCAATTAATCATGTTTTGAAATCATTACTGTTTTCTTATTTTTCTGTTTACCATTATGAGAGTATTTCCTGCAGTTCATTGTTAACTGTATTCCAGTAGACAGTAGACAGACAAAACTGATTTACCCAAGTTCATTGCAGTATCTGTCACACAGTTCTACTTTTCATCTTTAGAGCCGACCACTGCTTAAGGGAGGTTGAACTCTGGTAACACTCTGTGAAGCAGTTTTGATTATTTTTTTTTCCCCTATTTGTTTTTATCTTTTCTGAACCTGTTTAATTGTAATATTTCAGTGACAGGGCCCCTTTTGGAAGCCTTAGGTAGTAAGTAATCTCAGAATCAACTGTTTTTTGACCATGTTTCCAATAAAGCCTAAAAAGTAAAAACAAGCAAAAGAAATTGCAAACCTGCTATCCACAGTGAAGCCTCCAGGCTTTCAGCCTTATCATTCTTGGCAGGGCACAGAGCCTGTCAGATATTTCAGACATTGAATAAAAAATTTGAGTCAATGTAGGACACACTGTTTTCACTTGAAAAATCTGTAAAGAATCTTTTAGATTTCAAGAATCAATGCAATTGGCATCTTGCTGGACTGTTTTAGAATGAAGGCCTATTTCTGAGCATCATTCTTGGAGGAGGAGGAGAATTGCAGACAACCATTGTGGATGAAGTATCAAAAAGTAGTTTGAAAAGGCTGTGTTAAATCTAAGGTTTTCTAATATAAGTACTCAGTTTCACGAAAGTGATCTTTGTAATATTGCTTTATAGCAATTATCTGTTTTTTAAGACTGAAAAAAAAAAAAAATGCCAAGGAAAAAAAAAGGAAACCCAAACCATATCAGGCTAAGGAAAGTCATAATCAGTGAAGCTAAGGTTTCTACATGGGCACATTAAGTAAACAACTGGCAGTTGTTTTATAGAAGTCTCACACATTTTTTCTGTTTCCTTGGGGCCAGATGTTCAAGTCATTGTTTTTTGTTCTCTAGCTGATTACAGAACCTTCATTTCTCCCATACTTGTTTCTCCACCTTCTTCCCAAATACCACAATCAAACTTCTGTCTGATGAGCAGCCCGGTCAGAGCCCTGAGAACTCTCTCATGAGAACTTTCTCATCTTCTTCTTTTTCACCAGACTGTTGCTTGCGTATTTCCCTCTTGTTGCTCCTTCCTTCTCTGTGACATGTGAGGCTTTATTTGTCTTTCTTGTGCTTGTGGTTGGCCACTGGCCTCAGCAACAATATAGAGAGGACAGCAGAGGCAATTTCTGCCACCTCATTGCTTTTGCTTCATATTGCAGTGGTCATCCTCAACCAGGGAGATGAACAGCTAGGAATAGTATTGTCTAACCTTTGACCTGGAAGACACTCAGCATAGATTGAATCCTCAAAAGTGTGTAACTGCTGAATTTTAACAAGTCTTTGTTAGGAAGGGGTGATTTGAGATTCTTATAGGAACAGGATTTACAGTAGTTACATCTGTCATACCTTGGTGCAGAATATCACATCCTGCACTTCACCATGTACTAGTAATCACCTGGGAAAAAAAAAAATAAAGGCAAAAATCCCCCTGTACTTTCCTCTTCTTTAAATGACATTTCAAGTTTGAGTTTTAGCCATTAAAAATAAACTAACGATTGAAAGTAGAATCTTAATGGAATGTGTTGTGTAACCTTAATTATAGTTGTCCTTCTCCTGGAACCTATAATGATATTCTTGGGCTAATCACTGGGGAGGAAGAGAGTGTTAAAGGGAAAACAATAAAAAAAACCTTTACCACTCTGCAAGGAATATTTAGAGATGTGACCCAGGCTACATCACCAAAACACTTAGCTTTTCAGCAGGCAGTAAACCGGAATTTCTGAAGTGAATGCTTAGTTTTCCTGTAAGTCTGTGGGGGGAAGGTAGTAACAAAAGCAATCTGTACCTGTTCTAATATTTGACACAGAGCTAGGTGGGTGACTCTGACTTTCTCTCCTCTGATTTATGCTTTTTATTTCTTACTGAGATGTTGACAGGGTAAGTGATCTGTTAACTAGCCCGTTTGCCATATGTTGATCCAAATGAGAGTATAGGGAATTGAGCTATGACTTTCCTCTCAGTGAATGTTTTAATAGTTCAGTATAGACAGTGTAATTACCAAGGGCACACTATGATCACTTAGTTTTCAAAACCAGCCAAACAAAAAAAAACTTGTTGAATAATTTGCTTCCCCATTTAGTAGCACAGTCTGTTTGGATCCTTAGTAGTACAGCAGTGAGTTTAAACACTGCATACTGATTAATTTAAAAAAGGAAAAGGAAAGTGCTTACACTATTTGCAGTCCTAAAAAAGCTTTTCATAGTTTCTGTCACTTTTTGTCATACACAGATTACAGGACCATAGTTTTCCTGGATGTCACCTGCCATGGTGAAGCAAAACTAGCATGCAAGCAGTCAGATTATGTGAAAATATTGTTTAGTGTTCAGTTTTGAGATTTTTCTAGTTATCAATGGAAGAATTCATTAATTGCACCATTCATCTGCTGCTACTGCTTATGCTGTTGCTTATTAAGAAATTCCATCAAAGACTGAAGTCAGAAACTAGATGTGTTACACTCACCAGGGAGAGTAATACTAGGTTTCTTCCTATTGTATTTCACTTCTATTAAGATTTTCTGAGAGAGTGTGTGTGAAAAGTCCTGTGTGCATGTTTATTATCTGATAAAACTCCATGTGCCACAGCTGAATTACCATGGCTTTGACCATACACAGCTAAATCTCTCAGAAAAAGAAACACTTCCATGTCTAAATTTAGATAAGAAAGGAGCAGGAAATGAGAATAAGTACGTAGTAATACCATACAATAGATGGTTAACGTTATCACAGATCCAATCTCTTCAAGAATTTATCTGCCTCTAAAACTGTTCTTCTCAGATTAATCAAACTTGGGCAGGGAGAACTTGTAACTTCCTTCCTGCAGTCCCAGCCATATACAGACTGGAGGAGACATAGAAGAGAGGAGCAACCAGCACCTATTCCAGAAAGGTTGTTTTGTAATAGAAGATTCTGCATTTCTTCAGAAGAAAGATAATGCAGTTCAGGCTACAGCTGTAGTTGCCTTTTGTAGAAAGCAAGTAACAGTCACTTCTAGGTATATTTTTGCTCTTGTTTTAAGCTCCCTTAATCCAATTTAGTTTCTTTTGTAGGAATACTCTCTTCTCAGATAATCATCTTCTCATCCAGCATCCCTGTTCCAGTTTTCTTCCATAAGCTCTCTGCTATTTTTTTCCCTAGCCACCTCTTTTGTCTGCTTCTGCATTTCCTCTTTCCAATGAGTGTTTCGCTGTTTCTTTCTTTCCTGCAGTATCACCTTGGTGTATACTATTTGAAGAACTTCTTTGGCAGTAACCTCTCTCAGCTAAGTTCAGGAGTGAGTTTTAGTAGAGGTTTCTCATTGTTACTCTCTGTGGCATCTCAGATTTCTGAGCAACATTTCATAAATATGTAGTCATCCCCATTACAACAAGTACTGGCAGCCTTTCACTGGCATAGCCTGGCAGTGACAAGTTTCTTAGTGTTTTCTTGCAGTGCAGGTCCCAGTAGCTGTTTGCACTGGAGTGGCCAAAGGAGTTTTGATTTGCATTGTTCTGTACTTAAAATGTATTTCCCACTTCCATTATGTTATCAGTAGTTGGCTGAAATAACACTCTATAACCAAGCCAACAGAATTATATTGCTATCCTGTTCTCTCAATCCTTCAGAGATAAATTTGGGAGATAATCTGGGAACTTGCATCCGTAATGTAGCTTAAGCCTCTACTATGATCTGTGTGAATAGGAAGTATATGTTTATAAGGAAGTTAATGCAAAGGAGAGGTTGGAGTCCTCCCAGAATGCACAGCCAAATCACTCCACAGTTGATTCTCAACTGTTATAACAGTTAAAGTTGTTTCTGTCATCCCAGGACTTTGTGGTGCTGTAGTTGTATTGTGACGCTAAACATACCTAGTGCCAAAATCACTGGACTGTGCATCTGCAGTGGCTTTTTGTACCCTGTTGTTGATTTACTTCCCTGCCAGATTATCTTCTCTCCCCAACCTGTATGTTGTCACATGCATATTGTCTTCCAGCAGTGGGAAAAGCACCTGGCTTTTCTCCTCTGTCGGAGATGCTGCTAATGCCCCAGGAAGGTGCTAGAGCAGAATTTCTACCTGTGCAGGGTCCTGGGATCCCAGGCAAAGCTTAGCTAAGGTTAAAGACCCATAGACTGGGAAGGTCAGAGGGTGGAAAGGGAATAATTGTTCCCTGTAACTTCTATAATGGGATGAAGTATTTGAGTATATGACCCAGCCTCCTAGTTAGATTTCCTGAAAATAAGGCAGGAGATCCTCTGCCTGTGGTACTTGGAGGTCTTACTAACCCTTGTGAATAAGATTCCACAGTATTGTGGTATTAGGGGTTTCATTGGTTTTTTAAATAATTTTTTGTAGCCTTTTCTTAATTGCTTAAATGAGGAAATAAAATGTTTGGAATTGAAATATACCAAACATTGTAATTTTTATACAAATACTGTTATTGGCAGGACTAAAGCTTACCATATTAATCTAGTTAGCTCAGTGAAGGACTATGAGGCCAGGTTTGTGTCTCTTTTTAGAGCAGCTAGCAGTTTTATGTATCCTTTCGTGGCTTATAAACTTTCTTGGGAAACGATTGTCTGAGGCCCAACTGAAGTTTTCCCGCTGTTGGGCATTTATAAGAAATCTCCTTCCCTTTCAGCTCACTAATCATACAGATTCCCTGATGTATGAGTTGCTTCAGTTTCGTGCCATGGCCTCCCCCTTTGGCAGTCTGTCTCTGCAGCCTCACTGTCTATTTCCTTAAACTAGCAAGAACATAATGATCTTTGAGGTTTCTTATCACTCATTTGAATTTAGCTGAACTTAGTCAATGTGCCCAAAGGTTTCAAGAATACACAGATGCATCTTTCTCCCCCTGACAAAAAGCCCTAACATGTAACCCTTGCTTCTTTAGGAAGAAAGACAAAAAAGGCAGCAGCTAATTATTTTCACCAGTAGGTCAATGATCTTTAAAAAAAAGCATTTTCTCCTCAGCCACAGACCCACCCCAGTCAACAGACATCATTGTTAGATATAAATAACTTGTTTAGATTATTAAAAAAAGAAAAGGATAAAGGAGAAATCTGATCACATAGATGTGCATTTACAAGACAGGTCTTGCTCTAGCATCATCTGATAAACAGTTAGTGTCTTGAGGAAACTGGCAAGTCCTATGAAAATGTATGCTTTCTGTCAAAATGTTGTTTTCTATATGCATTTTGCAAAAATCCTTCCTCAGTGCCCTGAAGTTGTTGATTATTTTTATTTAAATCCATTTATAACTCATTTGTAACTCTTGACAGTGGAGCATCTAGGCAACACAAAGGTTTGCTGAGCAACTTCCCAGAAGCTGCCGTGTGGTGGTGTGACAAGTAGAAGGCAGGAATTTCCACAGTAAGTTGTTGTGGAATGTTTTCTGTAATACATTTCAGCCAGGAAAATCAACATCTTTAGTCCAGTTTGAGATTTTGGGTGTTTTGTTGTTTTTTTTCAGCTCACTCAGCTTAACCAAGGACTGGCATGATCTCTGTCCTAAGTTTATCACATCTAATGAAGTGGCTGTTACATTGAATGCCTCAAGAAAGCTTATAAAAATGGCTCAGCTGTCACTCTGTCAAAGGCGTTATTGGCTGGTTTTGAAACTATTGAAGTGGCTTCACAGTGCCTATAACAGACAAGCAGTTAAAAATAATATCTCTCAGATCCATTCATTCTAGAATTCCAAAAGATCATGCTTGATAATATTGATTGCAACTGGTTACAAGATTTATTAATGAGTTTTTAAAATGTCTTTGACATGTTCAGTGTTTGCTCTTTTACCTTTTGTTATAATCAGTGTCCACTTAGAATATGGTCTATCCAACTTATGTGTTGCTTCTAGTTTATTTTGCTAGGTATTTCCAGGATGTCTTTTCTGTCATTTAAGATCTTACAAAAAACATGTAACATCAGTTTTTTCCTGAACAAAATCTGAAACTTTCTAATACCTTATCACTTCTTATTTGTGTGTTATTGTCCACTTTGTCACCCATGTAGCAGCTGTGAATATGGTAAGCTGAGTATGTACTAAATACATTTCATTTAATAATCGCTAGTTACATGTATTAGAACTAGGTCAAGAGCTGATATTTGAGCAGATGTCACTTATTAATGTCAAGATGTTCTTGACTCAAGAAGCTTATAATTGACAAGCAGAGGGTGAGAGAAGGAAATGTGTTTGTATCTTTTCACTTGTCAGCGAGAGGAAGATGTTATAGAGATGTCAAGTTCACTTACTCATGACCATACATTCCTTCCCATTGTTGGAAATTGTATTTGGATCTACCTTTTCTTAAACCCTTCTTGTTCTCTGTTGTATTTTAAATAAAAGTTGTGCTGCTGTACTTGAATGGGCCATAGCAGCACTTAGGAGGTTCATTGCATTACTGACATCCGCTGTTCTGCACATCAGTAATTCTCTTATTCCACTCCTTTTTGCTACTGCTGACATACTGCATGCAGCAATGCTGGCTGCAGAGTTTAATCTTCTTTCCCTCCTAGTTGCTGCCAAACTGGTGGGGAGGGGGAGTTGGGAGTGTGTGTGTGAACAGTCCTCCCTCAACGTCATACTGAATAAAGTCTTCTCATGCTTTCTTACTGTGTTGCTGCCTAGGGGAGAAGGTTGTTCCCTATGTCCTCTTTCTCTGTAAAAAAAAAATTGCTGCTACAATGGTATTATCAGCATAGTTGTAGACAGTTGCTTTAGATACAGTTTGACATTTCTGTTACACAGATTAACATCCTTTGCTGCATGAAGATGCTACTTGAATTCATTCTTAAAGTGAGCTAGTCCATGTAAGACCACTAGTATTCTGTTTATTCTCCCTCTTGTGTCATGGCAGCAGCCCAAGTGGTCCTACTTCTGTAGGATTGGTTTTACCCTGTTAACCTGCCTTGCTGCATTCTGTAAGATACTGTCTCATGTTCTTGTTGGAATTTAGTTCCTTCTGCTCTTTCTTGAAGGAAAAATGATGTCGTGAAGCCTGTAGGGTGGATATGGCGTTATGCTTCATGCTTACTTCGCTCTGTAAAAGTATTAGAGTATTTTTTATGAGCAAGGTTATTGTCTTTCTGACTTTGATTTGCATTATTTTCATGTGGTAGATTAAAAATCAGTAAAATCTTTTTTCTGGCTAAAGTGGATTTAAATCACCTTTTGGTGGTGCCTTGACAAGGCAACATTGCATACAGCAAAGCTTTGCCTCCTGAAGTGTGTTGGTGCATGTGGTGTGGCACATAATGTGCACATGCATGTGGTTTTGGTCAAAGAAATTGCACAAACATAGAAATTGGTGCATTTAATTTTGTCACATGTTGCTGTTTTATTATGTGCCTTAGCGAATTGCATTTTTAAAATGGCTTACAAACTTTACAAATATTTTTACACCATAAGAAACAGGTTTTATTCTGTATCGCTGTAGTTTCTGATTGTTTTGCATGCTTTGACTAGCAGGTAAAATTAAAAGACTTGAGATCTTCATGTTCTGTTTTACCCTAACTGTAGCTTTACTATTGTCAGCTGAAGATACTTGTTTGTAGATGATGAAGATTTTGCTGAGGTAGAAGTGCCAGGAAAATTTGCTCCCATCAAATCATGTGATAGACCCTAGTGTTCTTGGTGCTTCAGGGAGAATAATGAAACTTGAATGTACTATCATTTTTCAAATCAGACACTTTTTCTCACTTTCGGACAAAAACTGTTCACTGGCAAGAGTGTGCTGAGCAAACACATAGCATAGTAGTCTAGAAAGGTTATATGTAGTCTTAGCTGAATTTTTTTAAGTTATTTTGTGACAGAGGTATCTCCAACTCCGTTTTCAGACCCAAAGGCAATCAGTCTGCCTGCTGTCGCTAAGAATCTTCCTCCATGCAGCACAATAGGGATATAAAAACTAATTTAGGTCTCAATTTATGTTTATTTCCAAGATAGGACTTGAAATGAGGTGGTAATGAACTTGAACTCAGACTTTTTATTATCTCCTGCATGCTTATGCAAGCCCTCAGACACAGAACATGTATTTTTCCAGACATAGTTCTTTTCTGAGACCTTGTATTTTCAGCAGAATAAAACGTGAAATTTTCTGTATTGTTTGCTGTTACAAATATAGTAAGAACATTTGGAATTCAGCTCTTTGAGTCTGAATCAGATCTACTATGGTAATCACCATGACTGTCATGATATGACAATAATGAGCTAGTAAGACAAAATGACTGATCCTCTGCAACACAGAATGATCTAGCTAATTGAAACCGTTTGAAAAGCAAAACCCACTAATGTGTTTCATAATCCCAGGTGTGCAGTCCAGTGAATACTGGGGAGATAACAGCAGCTGTCTCTCAAATTCTTTGAGTTTGGACATGTATGTCTCTTCTAAAGTACTGGTTTGTGCCACATACTTTCAATATCCTCATTGACAAACAGCCTTTACCTGAAATAAAACTGGAATAGCTCTAGCAAAATCAAAAGAACTACACTGACAAATGCTGGCTAGGAATTTGCCACCAGAGGTCTGTGGTGGCCCTTGTCCTGTTCCCTGCTCCAAACAGCTGCACCAACCATATCGCAAGCATGGAAGGGAATGCAGATCTTTTTAATGCTGTGATCAGTCCTTTCTGGCTACTCCATTCTTCACTAACAGTCCATGCAATTCTTTAAATTGAAAAGGGTCCTCTCTTTAAGAATTTGAATTTTCTAGGCACAGATGAGGTAACAAACCTTCCCAAATGTGACATCCTGTCGTGTGGACTTCAGTGATCTCTGTGGTTATATATAACCAGATGGAATAATGAGCGCACACTGGGCTAGTAGAAATCAAAAGACCTTTTCCCAGACAGGACCAACACCTGCTATTATAGTGGGCTGCTTTATGCAAATGCTACCACTTTGTTATGACTGCATTACAAAATGCATTAAGCATCCAGTTGCACTTTGTAAATGAAGTCATGTATTGCCTGAGTAGCTGCTTTTGAAGCTATCTGTGACTTAAAACACAGAGGTTAAAACTAATGGAACTAAATTAATCCCCTCTGCATTGTAATTCTTGAATAGGTAAGTGTTTTTAGTAGGATTTCTTTAATTATAACGTTTATTAAATGAAATACATATTATAAGAGAGAGGAAAAAGTCAAATGATCTTATGTGGCAAAAAAATAACCCAACTTTAAACTTGCTATCCATGCGTTATTGGGTATGAAGTGTCAAAATCAAAAGTCATTTAATCTTGCTGCAAAGCTTTATGTTCTGTACTGCATTGTAACATCACCCAAACCAGGCAATTTCTTGCTTGTGATTTTTTCTTTTATTCATATTATGGAGAAAAGTCAAGACTGTCCTTTAAAAAGAGTCTGTTGTCATGTGAGCTTGAAATTATATGTTGTTAACCATCATGTTCAACTATATTTATGGTGCTGGAAATAAAACCTGAGTCTTGTGTGGTTAATTTTTCAAGTGATGCAGTGGCAGTGCAAGGATGGGCTGGAGATAATACAAAGCTCTGTAAAGATGGGAGAGGGAAAAAATATTAGGCAATTAACCATTGGAAATTTTTTTCCAAAGTCTGATAAATTCAGTGCAACGCTTATAATCAAACTGTTTCAATCATAAAACTTTAGGTACCTATTTTACACATGTCTAGGTTAAGAATTCATGTTCTCAGTACACACCTTGGAGGATGGTTAACTACCTGATTTATGGGCTCTGAATCATCCTGTATATGTACGGTAGACATATGGGAAGCCTGGGCTGTTAAATTTGGCACCTAAAGTCTTGCCATTCCACCTTATACAGCATATGCTGTGTTGTCTTGTAAAGGATTTGGATCAGAACTTGGAAGTATATTTTGTAGTTATTCTGGTAAATAACTGAAGGTAAAATAAAGGTAGAAGCCCAAAACTTAGCATGGGAGATTTCACTGGTATCAGCACGCTCCCTGCTGTGTTTTAAACATCAATCATCAGTAGACACCAAATAGTTTATTGTCTGGGAAGCCAGAAGTTATTTAAGAAAAAAAGAAGTTAAAAATGCATTGTTAAATTGCTGTCTAACCTTCAGCCACTAGAGTATTTAGCCAGCTTCCTTTGTTTATCTGCTTAGTTCATATGATAAAATAACTACTGAATGCTTTGGTATTTTGGGGTAAAACTCCACTTTTTTTAGTTTTCTTGTTTATATAGAAAGTAGTAGCTATTAAGCTGTCTCCTTAAAGTGCTGTTATCCTAAATTGCCAGTTATATGTAATTTTTTAAATTTCATAGCTCTTCTGGACACGAAGTTACTTTAGCTTACATGATTTTGAAAATACTATGAATTCTGCAAATATTTAGCCATTTTAAGTAGATACATGTGTAGAAGCTGTTTTTTCAAAACCTTTTTCAGTGTTTCAGTAAATGTTGTTCTAATGTTTCTACCATTGTGATTTGATTTATTTACTTTTGAGAAAGAATTTATTTATAGCTAGTATTCCTCAGTAAAAATACCTAATTGTTAAAATAAATGGGAGGGAAAGGAAGCTTACTAAATACTTTCTAAATAATGTATCTCCTCTTTAAGGAAGTAAATGTTTGGTAGGTAACTCTTTCCTTGCCCTCGGGTTGGCTGTTTGTTACTTCTTCAGTTTTTAATTGCTCTAAGCTCAAGAGAACATCATTGGACAGATGTAAAACTCGTGGTTTTCCAACTGAAATTTCCATTAGCTGTGAGTAATTTCAGTTGGGATGAATTAGCATGTTTTAAATTTTCTGCATTGTTCTGCATGTAGCAAACCTGGGAAAACATCCTTTATTATTTCATGCACCAAATATTCTGTCTGCACTGAAGAATGTACTCGTCCAACAAGTGCAATTGCTGGCCTGCACTCCTGTGCCTTTAGCTGTGTTTGAATCTCATATCTGCCATCCTTAAGTATTCAGGCAAAGAGCAAAACTGAACACAAGTAATTTAGAGTAGTTCTGCTTTAACCATGTTGCAAGAGAGTTAAGATGGGTATTATTAAGATGGGAATTATTAACCTACTGGTGTATAAGCAGTGCATGAGCCAACTCTGCCCCCTGTGTGTCATAATGAGATAACAACAGACGCCTGTAGCTTGGCAGTGATAATTGTAAAAAATTACTTTTGCTGTTGAATTGCAGTTTTCCTGTTTTATTGTTTTATTTAAGCTGTCACTAGCAGTGCACTAATAGCACGTTACAGGATTTATTTTTAACTAACACAGAATTGAATATTAATAAAATGAGACAAGCATGATTCCAGCATCCTTTCCATGTGTTGGCTGGGATCCGGTGAGATAATGTGAAGGTGATTTAGTTTTTAGCAAAGGTTATTTGAGAGTAAAATTGTGAGAATGGTTGAGATCTTTTTAAGAAGAACATTGCATACCTGTTCAAATATTTTTCTGTTCATGACAAAGGATTATTTAAGCTGTTTACAAGTCTTGGTTTCTATTGTGTTCATAGCAGCACAGTAAATGTGGGCTAACAAGGGAAATTGTTTAGTTACTAAAAGCCTGTAAGTGCTGTCCAACAGCCACAGAAATGCAGTATTAACCAAAAGACAAGGAGAGCAGCAGCTTGCTCAGACTGGAGTAGGTGGCTGCACTTTGCCATAGTTCATTGGCCATAAGCAAGTGCTAGAGAGGACTGTAAATGCTGACCTGTCTCGCTCAGCCCAGAAAGGCAGTATCATTCCCAAGGGATAATGTGGGATATCTTACAAGATAATTGAAGAACGTTAGCATGTATTAGAAATGAAAAGAGAAGCAGAATTCCTGAAGGGCTGCAATTGTAACAGATACTTGAGGAGTATTTCTCATTAACAATCTATGTGCTTTTTGTCTGTAGTGAACATTTTCCTGTTTGTCCAACTGGCCTCTGGCTCACAGTTACTCAAGACAAACACTTGAAGCGTGTGACTAAGTGTTACTGTTTTTCTTAGTGATTAAAAAAACCCATGACCAGAAATACAAACAATACCAGGATTAATGTCTGTCAGACTTGACTGAGTTGAGAACTGCGTGAGAACTGGGTTGAGAGTATGAAATAGGAGGCACTGAAGCTGCTGCCAGGACAATCTCATTCAGTGTTGTGTTTTTAGGACACTGCAGTTATTTCAGAAGACAGGTTTTTTTCTTGAAAATTGGTGCAGTGGGAGCACCAGGAGATGGTGTCTCCCTGAAATGTTCTTAAACTGTTTTCTTTACAGTATACAAAATAACCAGCCTACATAATAGAGCAGAAAAACACACCATAGAAAGAGAGAACTCTCCACCATCTGCGTTAGGGAAGATATATACCCTCCTGCTACTTTCCATGTCCCACCCTGGGGAAGAAAGGAAGGAAATACTCAAACATTGCTATTGGCTTGCTGCTTCTTCAGAAGAAAATAATAATAGATTAAAGGTGGATACGTTTTCCACAAAATCTTGGATGTTTCCAATATTATATTACATGTTCATTCTCAAACCATTTTATGGTTCTATGTTTTGGAACTTTCATAGTAAAACACCCTCTTTTCCCCAATTATAAGCATTTTTTAAATAGAATACATTGTGCTTACTTGTAAGTGATGGCAATTACCACCACTAGTGGAAAGCCCCACTGCTATACTGCTTTACACTTCCACATGTAACTTGCTGCAGATGTGCTTGGGGACATTCCTTCTTGACATACCTCTATCCCAGACACTTTGGAGTTGCAGGAATTGGCATTTTTCTGTAGCTTTTTGCAAGCTGCAGTTCCCAAGACAATGCAGCAATATCTTTGGTCAGCTTCCTCTCCACACTCACGCTATTGCGTGTTTGAGAGAATACGGTCTGCAATACAGAAAAGAACCTGATTTTAGAAAAGTAGTATGCATCTGATAGTTCAGTCCAGGTCAAGAAGTAAGTTGGCAGTTTTTCATCTGTCAGTGACTTACCTCATCATTAAGTGATGCTGCCAGTGTAGTGAGCTCTTCTATTTCTGTTCAGGGGACTTCTAAACTCAGTTCATAGACCATGTCCCAAGAACTGCACCTTTGATCCTTGGAAAGCTGTGAATTACTGTGACTGCACTGAACCAAACCATGTCCTTCATGTCTTTGTAACAGTAAGGAAAATGTAGCATTAATTTAGAGAGGAAGGTATTTGCCCCTGTGTGTGTTTGTTTACTCCTTGCTGTTAGCAAAGGCTTAGGGATGCAGGAGGTAACTGCACTGCTTGTCGAATCTTTAGTGATCTTCAAAAGGTCATTTTTTTCTGGAAATTGTAGGAGTGAGGCTGTATGGGTTTAAATCTCTCCATTCTTCCCCTCAGTGCAGTGCTGGTTTTGTTTTAAAAGTGATGGTCTATGCTAATATTCACTTCTTGAGATATGATGAAGGAAGCTGGAAAAATGTATCTGAATCTTATTAGGAAACCTGCAGCAGCATTCAACATAAATATTTCATTACAAACATGGGTAGTGACAACAAGCAAAGAGAAAAAGGCTTGTAAAATATGTAAATGCATTGTTTGAAAGATTCCAGCTTCAGTCTTCCTCCTTGGTACTTGGGAAAGAAAAGTTTCTTCTGAGAACAGTCTTCAAAAAACTTTGACCACCTTATAAATAGATGCTAAACTGAAACAAAAAGAGGAAACTGTCACGTCCAACTCTTAATTTCTCACAGAAAGTGGGAAATTTGTTCTTCAAAGCCTTTACATATTACCTATTATCAAAAAGGTCAGCAAATATTTTCAGGGTACTTAATGTGAATTTCAGACCAGCCCTGTCATTTGCTCAGAAGGAAGTGGGAGGTAAATGTAGTTAATTTGGGCTTCAAATAGGATGTTAGTTTTGTTTATAAAACTTTCTTAGTTATGACTACAATCAATGTGAAAAAAGAGAAGAGAAGGTGGTTTATTGATAGGATTGTTAGGGTCCAATCTCCAGATTGCTGTTGTCTGCATCCCAGCCTAAGCATTTTTGTGTTGGTTGTTTTGTTAGCCACACACCTAGCCTAAGTAGGGGAGCTGTCATTGCTGCATTCAGTGCTTCTGCTACCAACACTAGTGCACCAGCTAAAACTCAGGTTTAGGTGTGTTTTTTGTGGTTGGGGAATCTACAGATGCACTAAATGCTCTGGCACAAACACACCTACGTGCTGTGTGTGGTACTAGTGTCCAAAGAGTGTCAGGAATCAGGACAGATCAGGTATCAAACAGTTAATGTGTTTAAAAAAAATAAACAGTATCAGGATGTTGGTTGAAAGTCATTAATGAACTGGCATTATTTACTTGAAATGGAAAATTTTTAGATCTTCCCTGTGATTTAATTTATGGCTCACACAGTGGTTAATCCCATGAAGAGATTATGTGAATTAGTGTCATTAATCAGAAGCAGTCACATTCTTCTGTGATGTGTCCTAAAATGAAGTTGCAGGTATGAAACACTAAGTTATAATGTCCAAATTTATACTTACTGCTGTTCAGCACCTTCCTTGCTTAAAATTACCTGAATTATGAATGCAACATAGATTATATGATCTTCTGTTTACAGCAACAGTTGTCTCTGACCTTAGTTTTGTCATCCTGCAGATAGATTTGAACATCTAGAAATTCATGTCACATTTCAAGCATCATTCTTCATGCAGGACTGTTTAGTTGTACAGCAAGCCTTTGCTGCCTCTTAAATCAGCTTTGTCACTCGTCCTCACTGTAGG
>NW_009952533.1:7569870-7587646 GCF_000747805.2 Chaetura pelagica | reverse complement strand
TAGGGAAAAAAAGGCTAACAAAATCTTTGCCAAAAGAAAAGGGATGATTCATTAAGATCTTTCATGGTTAACAGGAAGTATTTAAAACCTATTTAGACATGTGAAAGATAATTTATCATGGGTTTGTTTCACTGTGCTATGTGAGCCAAATGTATAATCCCATCCTCAGTAAAAGTCCCTTGCTATGGCAGAAGCAGAGTGGAAATATATGTGATTCACCAGCCAAGTATACTAGTGCCATAACCTTATGGCAGGGAGATGTCTTGTATGTTCAGAACCTACTTGAAGGATGTAGTCATCATCATTTCACACATGCTCAGATCACTAAGAAACCTGAGATTTGGTGTATAGGTTGTGGTTTTTTGTTTGGTTGTTTTCCTGCACAACGATACAGATCACATTTGCTTTAATATTGGTTATACATTAGATTAAATTTTCATCTTTGCAGGAAAAGTCAGGAAAAAGTTTTTCAATTTTGTCCTGAGAATTTCCTGTATTTATAGTCCTAGTGTCTGGGAAGATTATCAGAAACACATTTTTTGATAAAAAGAGAAACCTTTATAGAATTTATGTGTAATAGTGCACAGCAGTATTTGTAAATAGTAGAATGAAACAGCAAATCCTTTGCTTGCAGTATAATAGAGGTTAAAATCATGTTCCAAAACCCAGTCACAAGTAAAGAAGAATCTCTCCTGCATGCCTATCACTTTTCAGTTCTGAAGTTTCTCTCACACAGTTGCCAGAATAATTTTGCAGGATCTGAAGTCTCTGCCCATGCTTGTATATTACACATCTCTGGGGAATGTTTCTAGACAGGAACTCAGTGATTTTGTACAGTGAAATCATTAAACATTTCCTGGAATAATTTTGGTTGATTTTAGCACTTTTCTAGGTGGCTCCTGGGCAGTTTGGGAGTTGGCACAACTGAGGGACTGTTCCCACGTGGTGGCCTCTGCTCAGCAGTCTTTTTGACAGAGAAGGAGACATAGAACCATAACGTGCACTTGATTTTGCTGTTCAGCTGCAGTAGCAGGGAACTGCTGAGGGTGGGTTTAAACTGCTAATGTAGGTGTTTTGCAGGCAGCAGTGAGGAAATTTGATTGTGATTCTAACTGGAATGTTTTGGTTAAATTTATTTTATTTTAACTGTATGAATTTTGTCAATGACACTATTTTACCATTTAGTTACTTATCACTGTTGGGGAAAAAAAGAAAAAAGTTATTGCAGATGTCTGTGTCAGTCACAAAGGAAAATATTTATTCTGCAGAGATTTCTCAAGTGCTGGGATTGACACCAAAGGAGACGTATATGACCAAGTAACAAATGTTTTGTGCATATTAAATATACAGGTTGAAGCTGCCCTTGTATCTGTTCTTCAAAGTTAATGGTGAGTTAAAAGTGTTTTACAAGTAAACACGGATGAACATTAGAGGTTTTGCTCTGTGGTCAGCAAACCATTTTGGGATGGTAGGAACCAAACTAGATTTTTCAGTTTTCAGATCTGTCTGGTCTCTTCTCACAACTGGGGATAGAATAAGAGGAAATGGCCTCAGGCTGCATCAGGGGAGGTTTGGACTAGACATTAGGAAGAACTTTTTCACTGAAAGGGTTGTCAGACATTGGAATATGCTGCCCACAGGGGTGACTGAGTCACCATCCCTGGATGTGTTTAAAAGTCTTTTAGATGTGGTGCTTGGGAATATGCCTTAGTGCTGGATTTGGTAGGTTAAAGGTTAGACTTGATGATCTTAAAGGTCTTTTACAACCTAAGTCATTCCGTGATTTAATATTTCAGCGGTTTTGTTTTACTGAAAGCAATCCGGAAGTAATTTTAATTTTTACAACTGTTGGAGGTTTTATTCTATCAACTTGATATTTCACCATAAAGGGTTTTTGCCCAATATTTATTTATATGTTTTATCTGAGTTCTGCTCTGATTCAACAATCCTCTAGGTTTAGGCTGAGATCTCTTTATATCCTTCTGAATCACATTTTATTCTTCTAGAGGTTATAGTGCAGCTTATTCATAATGGCCAGGTGATGTTCCCAAGGATCTCATCTTTTTGCCTTTGAAAAAGTTAAGTCTGCCTTCTAGAGCAGTAGTGCTGAGTATTGAAATGGTTAATTTTTTTCTCTGATGCATTTCACTGAATCACAGTAACATGTATAATGTAGAAATTAAGCTACTTTCACTACAAAACCTTTTTCTAATTTATTTATTTATTACAAAGAAAGGCGGGCAGTATTCTGTTTAAAATCTTTGAGAGGGCTTTCAAAAGTTCTGGCATGCGATAGTCAAATAAAAAGATTGTGTAAGTAAGCAAAATGGTGTAAGATGAAGAACTTTTAGCAATCCCTTCTATTTGAAGAATCACCTGTGCTGCTACTGTTAGATGGGATTGAAGAGAAGCAACTCACTTCGGCCATTTTTCTGTGTCAGCACTGGTGTTTGACAGGAAAAACCCAGCAGGCCCAGAAACTGCTTGGTGGAGTCTGTCTGCAAAAAAAAGGAAAACTCCCCTAACGTACTTATGCTATAAGCCACCAATTCAGATTGGAGTCACTACTCGCACACCGGATCCTTGTGCTGATAGAAAGCTGCCTATCCCTTCTACCTGAAGCACTTCTTTAGGACAATTTAGTATTTCCAGTATCATTAATAAATAGAGCAAGAAAAGTTCTAACAAGAGAAACGTATATCCTGAAATGTTAAAATGCATCTTCTCCAAAAACCTTGTGCAGGCATGTCAGTGAGACTGATAATCAAAAGCCAAAGTGTGTCTTCATATGTGCAGTTGACTTTAAGGACTCCTGAGAGGCTTCTTTTTACCTCACACCATTTTCATTGTCTCTGTTCTGCTGCTTAGGACTTAAAACAATCAACAGAAAATACCTGCTGTTTTGCTTGTCTCATTTGATAGGCATGCAGCATTTTCCCAATAAGAGCTTAAGATGATAAAGCAGCAAGTGAGATAGAAGGCAGACTGAAATGTTTATATCATCATTAAACTTACAGCACCCTTGGCTGTTATGATGTATTTGTGCTATGTTGTAAGTCTCCAATGAACAATTTGAAAGTAAATTAATAAAAAGATATATTAATAAAGGTTAGAGAAGTGTTTGTTACCCCAGATGTTACGGATTGAGAAGCTTTCACTACTCCTATTAAAATTTTCTGTGTATGTATGAAACAAAATTTTGCTGGATATTTTGTGAGTCATCTTCCTTCCCTTAGTGTGAGTTCAGAGCTGTTAGTGTACGTATTGTGATGGAGAGAACATCCAAAACTATGGCTATACCTTCACACCATAATAGGATCAGATACCACTCTGTTCTGTGGGTGCTGAGCGTCAGTCAGAAGCCAAATAAATCCAGCTGACACGGCACCAGCTGGATTCATGCTGTTTGCAGTAAAGCTTCTACAGGTTTTGATGAGCCAGGGAAAACAGTGTTGTCACGCTGCTGAGAGCTGGGTGTAGGGCCTCGCTTTGTTTAACTAGATACATTAGTCACTGTGCAGAACACTTTAAGATGTGTTAGAAGACATTGTCACTGCAGTGCGTTGAAAAGTATTAGCAGAGCTTAGCAAGGCATCTGACCGTGATCAAATATTCCTCTTAAATTTGAAATACGTTTAGTTATTCTGCTCAGCCTGTTCCTAGGTAGCTAATAATGGGGTTGGATCCTCTTGCTCTATTTTGAGAATGTCTTACTGAATCATGCATAACGTGATGTTACTAATTTGTGGAACAGAAGTCCCTATGCATCAGCTGTTCACTGTGGTTTTCCTGAGGAGAAGATAGGACTTCTTAGGTTGAAGGACAATGATCATTCTTTTCTGCTTATCAAAGAATAAATGTACTGCAGGCTTTTCTGTTGAGGGGAAAAAAAAAAAAAAAAAAAAAGAAAGAACATATTGCTTTTATCTGTATTTTCAGCATTACATCTGCTTAAGCCTCATCAATGCTAATGGGACTTGTAGTAACATAAATAAAAGGCAGTCTCACTGTCAAAGAGATATGGAGCAGAACAGTGCAAGGCACACTACAGAAGGGTTCATCCTTGTAGGGCAACCTGCAAGTGTGTAACTGCTTAGAATAAACTGCTGACTCTCTGGAATGAAGTGCCTAGCAGTGGCTCATGCAGTGGCTGTGCAGATTCACTGGACACTGAACTTTGTTGCTTCCTAGATGGATGTGGTCAGAGAGGAAAAGACAGTGGTCCCTTCATCTGCTCTGCCATAGGTGCCCATATGGAATCTGTGCTAGAAGGCACCCAGAAGGAGAGTCCAAAAACACCTGGGCTCAGTTACAGAGAAGGAGTAGGTGGGATTGTGAAGGTTGAACTCTTGGGTGTGGGCATAATGGGGGTAGGCTGAAACCGTCAGGCTAACCTTAAAGAGTAGAAATGGGGTGAGGGGCAAGTACAATAGGCTTAAAGAGGCAGACTTGTGAGATCCTGTAGAGGTTAAAGAAGCAAGCAAGCAGCATGCTTGTAAAAGTATGGAAACATATATGATAAAGGAGAAAATTAACAAAGCCCAATGCATTTAATCTTCACAAATGGTCACAAACCGTAACATTATCTCTGTGAGCAGAAGAGGAAGGAATTTCTGGGGGTGGACCATAGGACAAAGGCATTAACTGGAGTAGTCTGATACAGAACAGAATTACTTATTTTGGCATAAGCCATGGTGTGATAAAGTCAGAATAGCTCACAGTTAGCTTGATGCCTTGACAGTTTCTGAGAGGATTTTGTCTAAAATACTGTTTGAATTCTGTCCAAGTTCTATCCAAAGACACTTGAAGACTGTAGACCAAAAGCAGCAGAAACTCTGACACCAGTAATTGCTTTGACCTAGATTCAAATATCAGGAGGTGTTTCTGTTTTGTTTTGTTTTGCTATTTAAAATAGTATGGCTTGTCCTCTTTATTAGTGTAACATACACATTGAATGTTCAAAGCAAAGAAAGAGGGTAAGAACTTATTATGAAAGGCTTCTTTAAAAGGAAAATTGTGCAAGGAATAGTTTTGATCAGCCCCTTCCCTAGAATCCCACTTGCAAAGGCAGTTCATGCATGACTCATGCTAAGCACAAGAAACTTAATATTGCATTTTAACAGATGAGTCAGAAAGGCAGGCATGTTGTGAGATGAAGACACTGCTGCTGTCTTCTATGAACCCATCTCATTTTACCTAGGACTGTGTGATATTACCTTTACTGACCTACAGTCTCTTTATGGTCTGCCAGCATTTTCTTTCTTGAAAATACAGCACACCTGGGACATGTGCTTCTGAAAAAGCACTGTGTTGTAATCTGATCTATTTGGATATTCTTTAATCCACAGAGAAAACTGGTGAGTTATCTTTTCATTCCAGACTATTCCTAGTAAACAGAAAAATAAAAATCTTACCAGTCTTTTCTAGCCAGAGGAAGTCCACAAACAGGATTCCTGAGTGTATGCAAATAAAGTTAAGTTAAGAGGGATTGAAGAGGAAGAGTTGAAGTATTAATGAATCTTCTAGTAGAGAAACTACCAAGACTACAATAGAAAAGCAGTGATTTCAAAGTATCCCTGCTGCTCTGATAGCAAAGTGATGGCACAACATACAGTGATTCTGTAGAATTTCACTGAAAGCAGATCAGTTCCTCAGTGTGGTGATTGAACAAGGTACAAAGTAATTTTCTTGCAGGAATGTAGGTGTGAACCTGTAAATAAAATAACTGCTGTTGACATCAGAACTGAGTCACCAGCACTGGTGAATTTTTATGAAGTCAATTTATCATAATTTTAAACTATTTTAGAATAGCTAATTCTTTAAAACAGAGTATGTGCCCTTTCTATTTCTGCCTATATATTTCCTAACAGATAGTAAAGCAGGATTGAAAAGCCTGTGAACACCATGGAGACACTTATTTTGTCAGTGTTGCATTGTGACATGTTTGTGATCTTATTTTTCACTTCCTTAACTATTTGTTTAACTTATTTAATTTCTTTTACATGTGTGTGTTCATTTTAGTGATAGTACAGTTCATCTCTTAAGTTTTTTAGTATTAACTTGTGAATACTACTGTGAGGCATCTGACAGGCTTAATAACATGTTAGCCACCTAATCATCATGCTCCCCAGGTCAGCAGTAGAACACAGTAAATATATCAGAAGTACTTAACCTAAATCTATTTCATCAAAATAGCTATATAGTTTCTCTTTGTCGATATACTTACATGTTGGCTTTCCTTGCTGTTTAAATGCTGTTCTGTTTGTTCCTAACTTCCCCTGTTTAACAGCAGACAAACCCAGGGAGCACTGACTGAATCGGATGATCCCGAAACAGGCTGTCTAACTGATAACAAGCCAACTTCTCGACACTTCTATCCTGTCGCCTTGCTGCTTGTCAGCTCACACTTGCTGGTTGTGTGGCTTATTTTAAGTCTTGCTTTGCTATTAGCCAAATATCAATAAACTCCACTTGTGTTCCTTTCTTTTCTACAAACAGCAACAAACTAACTTTAGGAAAAGGGATTATGCTGTAATATCTCTACAGTCTCAGACCCAAGAATTTGTCTTTAAGATACAAATGTCTGAAATGTATAATGGCTTTTGTTTTTATTTTTTTTCTGAACTCTTAAGAAGTATACTATGCATTGAGTGAATTTCTTCGGTCTTTCTGTTCCTGGTAAAGCTTTCCCTCTGTAATTAGCTCAAAGAAAGCCCATTTACAATGCTGTCACTGTATACAAGATGATGTGAATCCTGAATGCTTGAACCCTTCTTTCCAGAGTAATTAGTCTGACAAAAAAAAAAAATAAATTAAAAATGAATTTGCACAGCACAAACTAACCCCTAGACAAGTATTACAGGGCGGTGGTTTGTGAGACTTAACTTTCATTGTGTCATTTTCATTGTTCTTAGCTGACAGGATCTCTTTCGTTTAACAAACGATTATTACTTTGCTATAACTAACCCCTTTCTATCAAGTAATTAAATGGAATAGAGTAAGTTCTGGTTTGTAATGAAATTAACCTGTTTGTAATTGTTGCTTTAGTTGCTTTTGCTTTCAAGACACTTTTATATTCTTTTTAACAAAGTCCTGTTCATGTCTTGATGCACCACTTTGGCACTTGTGACTTTTGTACTGTATGTGAACCCACATCCTTCCTTTACAAAGCGGAGAGTTGGATCGGGCTGTTTGAAAAGCCATTTTCTCTTTTTTCTTTTTTCATTGCAAAGCTGAACGTACAGGAAATGCAGCAAAGATGAAACTTTCCTTCACAGATCTCTAGGGCCAGACTTAATAAGATGCCTTATTCCTAGAATACGCATTTTTAGGGCAGTGTGTACTGTCACACATATAACAATCTGGAAAAAAAAAGTATGAAAAGTTTAAAAGCAAATATATTTCTGGAATTAGAACAAAATGTATCATTAAAGTATTTAATTTTATTTTTTTTTTACTAAACTTTAAACCTCAAGGGCAAATGTATTTGGGGGGGAAAATCACCTATTTCTGAGGGCAATAACTGTACTGGGCCTGGCCTTGGATTTAATTTTGTAAGATGTATCATCACTTGTGGAAAACAAAAATGTAGAGTTGAATCTTTGTTATTTTTACTTCAACTGTTGCTGAAACTCTGCAATGAACAAATAAAGCATATTTATTTATTCTGTGTTTCATGAAGTTGTACTTTTTCCCCCTTTCACTAGAGAAGGATGCCGCATAGAGAATGTACTGAAGAATGTCAAATGCAGAAAGTATGCATTCAACATGATACAGCTGATGGCTTTCCCAAAGTACTACAGACCTCCAGAAGGGACATATGGAAAAGCTGACACCTAAGTTTAACAAAAGTGTAATCAGGAACAAACATCACGCTAATTAGCGAATATAAAACTTGCTGTTTATGACTTATTAATTGGGAATGTGTAACCAGCTGAGGTGTTATTTATATCAGGATTTATCTTTTTACAGTAAAATAACTGCAGTTAGTTGTTATGAAATAAAATACCAGGAAGAACAGTGGAATGAATATTCTAAAAACCAAATATATTTAACTTTTCTTTGAAAAATGAAGGTTTAGAATTCCAGATGAAACTAGTTTTTCAGGTTGTTTGATCAAAGTATTTAAAGGGAAATGTCTTTTGCTATAGGAACTGAGGTTAGCAGTCTGGAAGGTGGCATTCTGACTTCAAACCAAAATCTGAGTATTGATTAAAAGAATCTCTTCTACAGAAAACAGAGTTTTCTGGAACCAGCATAGCACCAAGGTCTTGATCACTAGTGATTAAATCCTTGACACAAGTGTTTATGAAAGATGGTAATGTTAATACCTGGGTTAAATGTAATTTTGGTAATTACGTTTAGCTTATTTACATAAGCATAGTAACTTCATAATATGTTTTTAGTAATTACAGCCTATAATTTCATTCTGATTCCTTGCAGTTCATTTGGATGTAGCATTCTTGGCTTTCTGTACCACAGCCAAATATGACTTATTTCACTTTTACATAAATCACATTGAAATCAGGAGGATTAATTTTTCAAGTAAGGTGACCTGAATTTGACCTGCCACGTTCCTGTTTACTGTAAACCCTTAAAACTGATATTCCTTTTGTGGCAGGGAAAATGAGTTGTACATACAGAAGTTAATGTATCTTTAGGCTATAAAAACATAATTCTTTTTGTACAGAGCCTAAGATATGTTATGATTATGAGTAATCTGCTGTATTAGGACTAGTTAGCCTCTGCAGCTGATTTATATCAAATTTGTAATGCTGCATGTAGACACTCTACAATGAAGAACTATCAGCTTTAAAAATGATAGTCAATGCTTCTGCCAGCTTGTGTTAGTCCTGAAATTTATCTTGCAAAGAACATTTGTGTTTTCTAATTGTATCTATTTATTGCTGCCTTCTGCCTCCCAGAGAGAAATACAATTAAAAAACTCCAAGTATTCACTGATTACTGACCTTTATGTAATGCATTCATTTGGAGAAAAAAATTTCTAGAGCAGAAGCATGAGAATTGTATCCTAATGAATTGTAATTGCCATGCATAAAGAAGTTAATGTTTGCTTGCTCTTATGGAAGTCAAAGAAACCTTGATGCACAGCAACTTATAATTTGTTCTTTTTTATCCATTAATGCCTGTTATTGGGTATAAATCTGTAACTATACTAGTAAAAATACACATGTGAGAGCCTGATTCTGCAAACTGTAATTGGGCAATTACATTGAAGTGATCTATCATGTGAATAAGATTAAACTCATCTTGTATATTTGCAAGATCAGGCTTTGGGGCTTGTAGAAGACTATCAGGAAGAGATCCTCTTTCCAATATTCATGAATTACAGTGGAGCCAGGAATTCACCTATACAATATTTTTACTTAACTAATTGGAACTTTTTTTCAAGGTGAAGTGGGTCAGTTAAATAGTGCTCTGTTGCATTTTTTATTAATTTCTATTATATAATCTGCTATTATGAATTACTTCTTTGTTCTTCTGGAATGTATTACTCCAACAAGAGATGTCAGAAGAACTGGCATTGCATGATAGATAAGCTCAGACAGATGAGAATATAATACCTTGACTTTTTCTTGAACTAGTAGAAGTGAACACTACTTGTTGGGTGGGTGGAGGTGTGCATACATTTGTGTTTGGGTCTTTAAAGATAACATAGCTCTTCTGTGCTAACTTTTTTGGGTGGGTTTATGGAACATAAATGTTCCCAGGGAAGCAATGTTTTGTTCTGTCAGACTGCCCCACTAGCCCTCACTATCTTCCATGTTTATTATTACCTTAAAAAAAAATGAAATTGTACAGTTCAGAAATAGTGATAAATTCCTCATGCATCTCTGAAGTATTCCAACAGATTTACAATAGAAAATTCTGGGTTTCCTACAATAATTCTGAAACTACCTGTAAAAGTTTATGTGGGGATGGTATTCACTGGTGAGTACTATCCATTCTATCATTCTTTATCTTTCCCGTGGATATTCTGTGAAGTTCAAAATATTAAATTCTATTCAAGATCTCACCTTTCAAGATCTCAACTCAGCGTTTTAATCCCACTTGAGTTCTAAGTTGTCATTCTCACTGTCATGTTATCTTTATATTGAAGATAGAACACTACTTGTTGGGTGGGTGGAGGTGTGCATACATTTGTGTTTGGGTCTTTAAAGATAACATAGCTCTTCTGTGCTAACTTTTTTGGGTGGGTTTATGGAACATAAATGTTCCCAGGGAAGCAATGTTTTGTTCTGTCAGACTGCCCCACTAGCCCTCACTATCTTCCATGTTTATTATTACCTTAAAAAAAAATGAAATTGTACAGTTCAGAAATAGTGATAAATTCCTCATGCATCTCTGAAGTATTCCAACAGATTTACAATAGAAAATTCTGGGTTTCCTACAATAATTCTGAAACTACCTGTAAAAGTTTATGTGGGGATGGTATTCACTGGTGAGTACTATCCATTCTATCATTCTTTATCTTTCCCGTGGATATTCTGTGAAGTTCAAAATATTAAATTCTATTCAAGATCTCACCTTTCAAGATCTCAACTCAGCGTTTTAATCCCACTTGAGTTCTAAGTTGTCATTCTCACTGTCATGTTATCTTTATATTGAAGATATTTTTGGAGGGCAAAAAAAGAAAAAAAAAAAAAAAAAAAAAAAGCATTGGGTTACTGTCCTTTTTGTTTTAACAGCCAGGCCCAGTATGTTCTTGTTAAATAATCTGACAACTAAGAAAAAACAACAACAACAACAAAACACCACACAAAACCAAACCAAACCCAAAAAACCCCTACAAAACTCACGGCAGTGTGTTGCAGTGAAACCTCATTGGGCTCAGGCCATTACAGAAGAGCAGGCTGGGTTCTGTGCTACATAAAGCTGAACTTTTTCCATCAACTTTTTTTTAATTGGAGCATCAGAGCATCCTTTTATAGATCACGAGACCCTTGTAAGACCTGCTGACACAATTCCAAATCTCCTATAAGAGCTTTGTTTCTTCAGTACTGAAACAGGCTTAAATGTTTCCTTGCTTGGTCATTGCCTGCTGTGGGCTACTTCAGTCCAGATAGGCAAAGGCTGTGTCGTCAGAGCTGACTTGCCAGCTAAGCATGGATGCACAACGAGTGGGTTTTCTAATTTTCCTTTGTGAAGAAACAAAGTGGGCTTTGCTGCAGGTTACAGCAGGAGGACAGTTCTCAAGGGCTAGAAGATTAAAAAAATATATCTGGCATCTGAAGCCAAATCCTGTCTTACAGAAGGTATTTGTAAAATAAGGTCATCAGGATCTACACTGAGGAATCCCGAAATAAGGGCTTCTAGCTTTGAATATTTCTACAGTGTGTTACAGGCTTATATGGGCTTTTGTACCACAGACTAGTGTCTAAGTAGAGAGCTAGTATAAAATGTCTAAAAAAATAAGGAAAGGAAATTTAAAGTTATTTTTTCTCAGAGATGGTTGTAATACTGTTATGATACATAATACGAATAAGCCTGACATTATTAAGCAGGCAGGTCTGGGTTTTTTGAGATCTTCTTTTGGGTAATTTAAAGTATGTTCTTGTTAATGTTTATACTTTGGCTTTTGTGGAGCAATTAGGAAACATAAATTTTAATTATGTTATC
The DNA here is from genome assembly GCF_000747805.2 of Chaetura pelagica. Taxonomy (NCBI): domain Eukaryota; kingdom Metazoa; phylum Chordata; class Aves; order Apodiformes; family Apodidae; genus Chaetura; species Chaetura pelagica. Next base: position 7,576,006 of record NW_009952533.1, on the reverse strand, counting down.
TGACTTTTGTCTATGTGAAGATGGAATACTAGCAATGTATGTGTCATAAAGAAAAAATAACTTAGAAGGGCAGCTGAATCAAAATATTAACTGAGAGCCTTAATGAAGTCCTTTGCAATGTTAATTTTTGTACTGTCTGAATTTTGATGTTAGGTAACTGAAATAAGGAAATTAACAAACACTTCCTGTGTCTAAATCGATCAGTCCTGATGAAAATTCACTTATTTGCAGTGAAATAGAATGTAGTGGTATTCTAAATCCTCGCTAGTAATTTAGGTGTTAAGAAGTGCAACATATCATTTTGAAGCCCACTGTATATTGTACTTACTAGGAGCTTCAGAAAATAAGCTTGTTTTATTTCTAGTTTAAACACAAGTTCCAGGAAATCCTATGGGCCTATTAGAAAAAGCAGAATATGCACTGAACATCAGTCAGTGTAATAAAGAAAGAAAGAAATCGCTTAAAAACTATGCAGCAAAATTACTTGCATGAGTTAATGTATGTTATCAGTTAACGGTCTTAAATGTGTATTGTGTCAGTTGGCTCTGTTGTAAATTTGAAACCATCGATATCTACATTTATGCTTTTTTCTATTGTAAGAAAAGTGTGCTCTACAGGCAATGCCATGAGACATGAATTTACATCTTGTTTTTCATGTATTTGGAGCTTAAGAGCAGATGTTTACAACCAAAGTGCTTTAAAATAATTTACTGTTCTGCAAAACACAAACTTACCTTGTAAACTGCATGTTTTTAAAAATCATACAGATGCTTTTTTAGAGGAAAAAAAAATAATCCCAGACTTCAGTCTCTAGGACGTTGTTTTTTTCTATAGTCAGACGTTGTTTTTTTCTATAGTCACACAACACATCAACTCTTGTGTTGCCAGAGCATTCATCTTACACCCTGCAGCACTCAAACATGTATTTGCTTTCTCTCATAGCATCTACAGAATAAATACTATAGCAAGAAGAAAATTCAGCATGATACTCATGATCCAAGATTTAAAACTTGCATTTGCTCAAATAAACATGAAACAATGCTTCAGAATAAATAAAATTTAAGACATTGTGAACTGATGTTTTTGTATTCCAAAGAGCTGAAACATCAAGCATGGAGTTTGTGTGCTGACAGGGAGAAAGAGTTATGGCAAAAATCTGACTGTGATAATAGAGTGCTCTGGATCTGTGGGGTTTGGAGTGGTGAGGTTTGCCCACACTGCTCTTACTTAGATCTCAGCTATTGGCAGTGGTGCTTTGTATTCTTTCCATGCATGCTACGTACTTAAAAAACTTTCAGCACTTCTGCTCTGTTTATGAGTGATCTGGCTTTTAAATTTTGAAAATCCCAAGTTGCTTTGGTACTTGCTGTGTGTAGGTGTTCCTTATAACGTTTCTGTCTCACATGCTGGAGCACATGGGGCTATGTATAAGTAACTTTAGCAGGACTTCAGTCTGTAGTCTATGTGTGTTCAGAAAAATTAAGCACAATTGTAGCAATCCAACTCTTTATAGTTCAGGATTTAGCATTTTTGTTTCATTGGTGTCTGTAAGCCATGTCCATTGTACACTGTGTGTATATTTTTATTTAATAAATGTGATGTCTATTTTTTATGTTTCTGACTTTTTTTGTTTGTTATTCATTTTTCATTTTCATTATGGTGGTGTTGCCCACTGTCCTAGTTTGAGCCAGGATGAAGCCAATTTTCCTTTTACTGTTTTGGTGGTTTTTTTTCCTTCACTAAGCTTTCTTTTAACTAGCAGCAGAGTGTTCCAACTGAGACTGATAACGGTGGAATGTTTTTCTAGTGGCTGGGTCTTCAAGGTCGCACCTTTTACTCAGTAAAAGGAAAACTGGCTTCATCCTGGCTCAAACCAGGACACCCACAAGGCAGATTGTGCATGATGCTGAGAGTGGGCTCCCTTGTTAAGGAAGCAGTGGAAGCCCACCCACAGGTCTCATTGCTGCTAGGAGCAACTATTTCAGAAAAACTAATACAACAGTAAAAAGTCTGGAATGACCATAAATTAATCATTCCTATTGCTCCTAGTCTTACTAAATCTTTCATCTCAGAACCAAGTGAGTGCTGCATTTTCTAATTAAAAACAAAATGTTCACATACCTGTAAGCAAACACCCCTTTCACATAACCACTGATCTGTAGAGAATTAGTTATTCAGTGTAACAGAGATGGAATCAGTGTCTTTCATAATGAAGAGTATTAAAGAGGTGACATGGCATGTTTTGGCTGGTATTTTGTCTTCACCATCTTAATGCTGGATTCAAGACCTCAGAAAATAAATAAGGCATTTTTCTGTGCTTTTTTTTTTCGAGGGGGGGAGGGAGGGAGGGAACTGCTCTTGGCAACTAGGTTTATTATATGATCTGTTATCACAATTAAAGGTAAGTTCTTCATGTTTGCCTGAAATGTAGTAAATAGACCTTTCTGGGAATATGGTAAGATGTGTCTCACCTTCTGTATTATTGGTGCTATGATTAAAGGCTTGTTGCATAATTTACTTTCTCTGTGTGCTTGTTGGTACATTAGCTGGTTTACTGTAATATATTCACTGAGATGTTAATTACCTGCAAGGCTCTTGATAACCTTTAGAAAGCACCAGGAGTTAATGGTTATTATGGTAATAACTTATAAAGCTGTTAGCATTCAGCCTAGGAATTTTGTCTCTTACTAATAAAAGTGACAGTCTTTAAAAAATACTTTGCCTCATTTTGCATGCTTACAGATTTTATCTTCCATGTCAACTGGGAACCACTTTTTTCACATTAGAGTGTAGGAGAGAAAAGGCAAAAAAATCTACAACTGTAATGAGATGTTAGAGTAGGATGATAGCAAAAATATGTCTTCACCAGTTCCCTTTCCAAAGTTCCTTGAGGCATAATTGAGTAGAAGCAGGACCTGATGTTTCTGAGCATAGTCTGCAGTGGTCTGCGCTGGGCTGTCCGTTGTTGACACTAAGAATATACGTACACAAATGCTGCTTCCACTAGGCAAGTCAGTGGGAGCTCTCCTGTGCACTTACTGAGCCTTTAGTCACTCTGCAAAAGATGTTGTTAATGGAATTATGGGCAAGAAAGTTCTGGATGCAAACTGGACTGCATGCTGCTTGCTTTGCCCAAATAAATAGACCCTATACATTTTTGTGTAGGCTGTCAACTACAGACCTAACCCACTACATGAGAGAGGACACTTGCTCTGCTGCAGAGAAGATTTTTGATATTTTTACTGGAGAAGATGTAATCTGCTTCTAAATTACCTGGGATAAGAAGCTGAACTCAAATAATAGCTGAGGTATTTTTTTTTCATGTGTGTATATATATGTATACACATGCATATTATAGATACACTTGCATATTTTTTATTTACTATAGGCTGGGGAAAGGCAGTTAAATCAGATTAATTACAAAATTGAACTGGTTTTATTTTTAGCAGTTGAATATGGTTTTGATGTTAGAAATGTTGCACAAAAGATAGGTGCACAGAGCTTTAGCAGGGCCTGTATATTGACTCTACTGGTAAAAGTTGCTTATGGGGGAAAAAAAAAAAAAGGAGAGGGAGAAAAAAGGAAGGGAAGATGTTTCCCAAAGGCTTTCATTGGGGGGTGTTTCTCAAACTGAGTCTGCCATTCCTGTCAGGAGCACTAAAGCTCAAGCCTTGACAGGTTGTGAGGTTTTTTGCATGTGTCCTTGGATCTCTAGTGAAAACCAAAGGCGGAGGAAGGAAGGAAAACCCAGGTGGAGGAAGAGGAGGAAGGAAAGGGGAAATTCTGTGCCAGTGGCATTTAGTTCCCCTAAGAGTCTTCCATTACCAGTGCTATGCTGCAGGTGCAAGGCTGTGAGAATAACAGCATAAGAACAAGGGGAAAAATACTGCTGTGTTCATTTTATCTTTCCCCAGAAAAGTCCATGTGGATACCCATTTTTTATGCAAGAATAATTTGTGACTGCTGTAATTTACAGGACAAAGCAGTTTAAACTGCTGACTGGAACAGAATTAGAACAACTGTCATACATAAGCAGTGATTGCTACAGCAGAATTTGCCTCTTGGGTGGTATCGCTCTTTTGAGATTGTCTTTCAGCATAAAGTTAAACAGATTTTGAAACAGAAAAAAAGTTTTTAAGATCTCATCCTGAAGTCATTATTCACAAGTGAAGGATCAGAAAAGGGGCACTTCAGGTGCAAAACTAACCCCTCCAAGACCCTGGGTTGGAACTAGATGATCTTTAAGGTCCCTTCCAACCCAAACCATTATGTGATTTTGAAAGAGGATTCAGAAACTTAGACATTCCTGGACTTGGGTTCAGAACCGTGAATGGCAGACTTTTTTTTTTACACAAGGCCTCACTCAGGAAAACCTTGTTCATTGTTGGGTCTGTTAATACTCTTTTAGTATGCATAAAAGTTGATGGCAGTTTCCTCTGAACTATTATAATAAATAGCTGACTCTCTAAAGAGAGCACAGAGGCAAATATATGCCTTTAATGCAGTATCAGTAGAAGGGATATGCACAGTAAAATACTGAAAAGCATCTGAATGGCATCTGTTTTTTTTAATAAGGCATCAGTTTACAACTTGTTTGGGCACTTATCAAAGCAAAGATGCATACATAACAGTTATATTTTCTCTGGTGCTACTTAAATCAAGGTAGATTCTCAACACTTTCTGTTTCAATTTAGTTTCTCTTTGATGTGGTGAGTAGTAAAGGGAAGTCTAGAGAAGCCCAAGTTAATGAAGTATCATAATCTGACTCCTAGTATTTTTCAAACAAGACCAGAATATCAGGAAATAGTGACAAGGATATGTCAGAAGGATGTTCATAAAATGGGTCATCTGACTTGGTTCTGTTTCCAGATGGAGACTCTTTGACAAAGATGAGGCTGATGTTTATGTGTAACAGACACAAGACTGGTTTCCAGCAGCCAGATTCTGTGCCTGCCCTGTAATATGGCAGCTCTCAACCAGACTCATCTGGGGCTCAGCAATCCCAAAAGAAAATTGTCAATAAATTCTTACTACTCAGTGCCATGCACAATGTTTCAGTGCTGGGGAGCAACAGGTAAGCAGAACTGCCCCCCTGCCTCAGTACTGCACTGTGGCAGCTGCATTCTCATTAGGTCTAGCAGCAGTATGGATGGATGTTTATGTTTGGAACTCAGAGTTAAGTTTATGGGAAGTATATCAAACACCCAGCAGATAAACAGATAAAATCAGGGAGCAAAGAGATTTCTGACTCATAAGGACAGATAAGAAAGGTCATGTGTTAACATAACCTCTACATTTTAGACTGCGTTCAACTTCTGTCTTCACCTCAGATACACATCAAGTTAGAATACTTGATGTTGCTTCAGGACTGCAGTAGCAGCTACGATGGAAATAGACAACTGGTTTATCACCATAAATGTGAAAAATGTCCTTGAACAAGTGAAAAGATTGTTTAAGAGCCGTGGCTGCTTGGTCAATCAGGCATCACAGGCATACATTGTCATACAGGCAAAATGATTTTGCAGAAAAATGGTCATCCCACTTTGTATGCTCTCACAAAAGCAAGGGACCGTTCTAGTGCTTCACTGAGGAGGTAAGGAGTGAGGGCAAGGATGCATCAAAGCAGTCCTTTTTATGATAAGCATCGTGTCTCTGCATTTCACATCCAAAGACTAGAAGATCTTTTAGAGGTTGATTACAAAACCTAACAGAAACTCAAAGTACTTTCTTGTTTAGGTCAGGTAAATATTTGCACAGTTCCACAGGAACTTTTTGATCCATTTTCACCCTGAAAAAAACAAAACCCCAAAACTGAAAAAATACTATTAAGTAATACTGAAGAATTATTTCTATGTGTACCTTTGCCTTTTTATGATACACCACCTCCACACTCAGTTGAAACAGAGGATTATTTTTTTAAAAATCAGAGCTTTATTTTTTTATATATATCAATATGGCAAAAAGAAGTGAGTGTTTCATATGATTGGAAAGTAGCAGCTGTTAGCAGGTTTTTTGTATGAATACATTTAGTGTGCTGAGCTATAAAATGCTGATAAGAATTACTTAATACCAAAAAAAAGTGAAGCACCCAGTTTATATTTATGTATTCATGGGCATAGTTAATGGACATCAGCAG
>NW_009952533.1:7562922-7569859 GCF_000747805.2 Chaetura pelagica | reverse complement strand
CAGCAGGAAAAATGTGCTCCCACACTTGTTAAAAATCAACAGGAAAGCAGTGCACACAATGCAATTCCCTTTTGCATTAAACTTATTAAGTCAAATCAATTTTTACGAGCATATAGGCCAGAGCTCTGGCACTTAATTCCTTTTGATCTTCAGCCTGCTAAATTTCATTTCCCACTGTGCTACCACACAGTTTATATTTAACAGATAATTTGTTTGGACATCATTGAAAAGAAAATACCATAACTTCTAGCAGTACTAAGCCACTAAAATGCCTGTCAAGTTATTACTGTCTGCATACACACACACAAAAATAACCGATCTCTGAAAGATGAATTTCAGAGTTTAAAAAGAACGCCCATTTGTAGCAGACTACATACCTGATCCAGACTTATGCAAAGCCAGTATCACATAACTCTGGCTAATTTCTGTGCTTCCCATTCCCATGACTGTTATTTTCTAGATAAAAACACTGTGATGAAGTGATAAGTTTTGAAGGAGAGACTCCTGAGACCAGGTCAATGGATTTGTCTTGTAATTCCAATGATGCTAACTCAAAACGATTCTTTACTATGATCCCTGCCCTGAAAGGCACATTCCCGAGTTATGGGTTATTTTTCTAGCCCACTGTTACTTAGAGTATCTTCCATACAAATAATGCACATCTCTAGAATTGCGGTATTAATGATGCTTATTTATTTTCTGTGCTGAGAATCACAGAATGTTTAAAACATTTCAATTATTGATGATGCTATAATTTTACTTTAGTAGATTTGTTTAGTTAGAAAACTGGTAGTTCAGTGCTATCACTGATGGGCTTATGGGCAGATCTTTGTTCTCATAGGTGTGCTCCACTTGCAGTAGCCAGATTGACACTTGGATCCTTGCACCAGTTTGAGCACTAAGGATTAAAGAGATTTAAATAAATTTTGAAATTTAAATTGTTTTAAATTAATTTTAACTCAAGGCCTTTGATTGCTGATGTAATGGAGCCTCAGTAATGGCAGTAAAGAAGATCATGTGCTCAAGCACGGATTAACTATCAGGGAGGTAGGTCTGGGAGAAGGGTGGTGGTGTATTAGCTGGGCCTGGAACTGTGTGGATCAAATAATCTTGGAATATTTTCATGGTTTGTGATTGCACCTCCATAGATTATCCAAGTTGTCATAATCCTATGGTCTTTTAAATATCCTGACCTTTTTTGTCTTGCTTTACCCCCTCTTGGCTTCTTTTTAATTAATGGTTAATATTCTACTTAAGCAGATACGAGTTCATGTTCTTGCCTTCTTTGAATATATACTCTGGTGAGTCTGAATCAAAATCATCCATCTTTCAATACAACTTGAGCACTATCTGCAATATAGACATATGAGGCTACTTGAATTTTCTTGTACCTAATAATGCTCTGCCATATTTTTTTTATAACCTATCCTCCTGCTTTTTTTTTCTTGTTTGTGTAGTAGCTTGGGAACCTGGATGGAGAACTGGATTAGGAGAATTGTTGTACATGCTTTGCCCTTTAAGCACTTGCAATAGAGTACTCTTTAAAAATTAGGTAAATGCAGCTCAGTGAATTTTATGTACGAGTCACACTACTAGATGACATCGCCAAAGCAGGGATCAGTCACCAAGAGAAACTTCTGCATGACAGCTTTGCTTTTGATATGCCTAGCCAATTGCAGATATAAGGGGCTTCAGTACAATGGAGGCTCTTTGAATCAGTTCTGGTTTTATTGCAAAGTAAGGAGAATATGGCAGATCAGCCTTTCCAGAGGTAGGCTGTGGTAAGTAGACCTCAAAAATTTGTTTTAAAATGTTTCATGAAACTTTGTCAAAAAGACAAAGTTATAATGTGGAATCCAGTAAGAGAACCAAAGCCTGGAACCCCTAACAAAATTATTCTAAACATGAGCCAAAAAGATCAGAAACTACCACCTAATCTAGCACAGGATAATCAAATAATGTCAGGTATAATTGCCACTTCTTCACAATGCACATTTGTTTTATCTATCAGGTACAGAGCACATTTTGTTCTGATTTTTCTGTTCCATTTCTTTAACTCAGGCTTATGTGTTGCATCCAAGGCAGGATGAACGCAGATAAAACTTCACATTTGTGCTTGCATTTACCCTTTAGCAGAAAATTATCTGGTCCTGCAACAAAGTTTTGAAGTAACACACGCTGTAAGAATAAAGTCTGCATCCACAAATATGAAGCTATTCTATGTTTATGAAACACAATAGAACAATAAATATGACAAGAGGAAAACAAACAAAAAAAATGCTTTGTAAATAATATTCTTATAATGTTATTTGCCAACCTAAGACTTTGGTAGTCTTCATATAAATTTTAAAATCAGTTATTCAATCAAATAATTGTCTAATCTGAACCCAAGTTATGCCACTTTTCAGCATTCTTTTTTTGTCATAAGTTTCATTTTGGAAGGCATGGTTTGGGGGGGGGGGGTTGCAGGGGATTGCAGGTGGGTTACAGTTTTTCTGATAGACTCCTTAATTTTCAGTTTGTGGTAGGGCCATAGGTCTCCAGAGAGTTTATACCTAATGTACTTCTTATCTAGGGAAAAAAACCACAACACTTCTCTTTCCATCTGAAATCAGCTATTAAACAAATGAAATAAAGTCAGTAAATTTAGTTAGATCTATCAGGATAATCTGAAGTATCCTGGGTTTTGGGATATTTGATCAGCATGCTTAAAACTTATAAAACATAATAGCAAGCTCAGCCTTCTTACATGGTATTAAAGACTTTTTTTCCACTTCAAGAGTTTCCTCAATCATTTTCTCCCTGTGCACTTCTAAGTACAAGACTACCTTTGACAAGAAATGTGTCATAATATCTGCTATGAATGTAATGTATTATTGAAAAACATAAAAGAATTTGAATAGCAATCAAGGCAACTTAAATTCTAGTTCAGCATAGAAGGTAGGTAGAAGCGTGTTCTATCTATTCCTGTTTGAAGCAGCTGGATATTTGTATGCTCCTTTGCTTTCCTAAAGCAATCCATGTCACAGGAGCTTGACCTTGGGATGCTGGTGGTGTGATAAACTCTATTACTTTGTCTGGTATTTTCTACAGTTTTTACTCACTTATAATTTTCATCCCCTTCCACTCTCTGGAGAAGGATATAAAGCAAAAGGGCAAAAAGTATAAGAGTATTAGTGTAGTGCACAGTGATACATATTTTTCTTCATAACTATATATTTATTCTGCATCAGTGGGAACACAGACATCAAGATCTAATACATTGTCATTGCAGTTCTGAGACTGCAATCTAAACCTAATGCTGCTTTGTTGCATTTGATCAACTGAAGGAATTGTAATGAATTCTGCATCAATATATGTTTTCCAGAAGAAAATTTGATTCTTGCATTTCATTAACTGATAAATTAGGTATCATTAAGGCTACCAAATTTTTAAAATATTTGGTTTAAGATGGATCTTTTCTTTATTATACTTCCATACTGTATTCACTACATTTGTAGGTATTTGATAAGTCATTTACTGTTTCTTTTCCCTGCAGAGACTTTTATAAAAGGTTATTGATACCTGAACTTATCACAACAAAGACATTGTGACAAATAGTCCAAATAGATTAATATGGGGGGGGGGAAGTTGTGCACTTGTTCTATCTTACATCAGATCCTATCACAACTGATGGATGAACATAAATTAAAAGCAAAGGGTTTAACTTTGCATGTGTATGCAGTACCATAGGCAAAACCAGCATTTCTTATTATGTTCATAAGCAGGCAAGGTCCAAGTAAGTACTTAAAATCCAGCCATACCTGTCTGGAAGGAGATGGTTGTTTTAAAGCAAGGATAAAAATCAAAAAAGCATATTTGTGAAAGTGCTCTGCTGTTATAATTACATTTAGCTGAAAGCAATACCATGATCAAACCACTTTTCACAATAACTTATTGTGGACACAAGTTCAATCATAAAATCAATTGAATCACTGAATTAATTATAATTTCCATAAAAACTGAAGAATTTTATTATCTGAGTACAAATCCCACTCAAGAAAATCAGCTTTATTCTCTAGAGTTTCCTAGGGCTTGAGGCCTCAAGAGATGAACTCCTCAGTACTTTATAAGATACTTCTAATTTAAACCTAAATACTGTAGTTAGCCTAAAAGACTTTACTCTTCAGAAATATAAAATTAATTGCTTGCGAAACCCATTGATTATCATAAGTGCCTTAGGCCCTTTTTGTGGTATGTCATGGATCAGGTAAAATATGCCCAGATAATTCCATATAGTTGAGAGTAAGGAAAATCCCAAGGCTCTTGCCAATTTGTCTCGGGGAATTTCCATCTGATTTTGACTTAGACCTCAAAGGGGTCTCCCCAGTGGTTAAGGACTCATTAGTGGGACGTGTAAGAAGCACCTGTGAGCTTTCACAGAGCATTGGTCTCATATATTTTCTTTGCCTGCTGTGTTTATTTTATTCAGTGTTGACTACTGAATCTTAGTCATTTAGCATGAGAAATACAAGCTGAAGCTTGACCATCTATGGATAAAGTAGCACTGAGCAGCTTAGCTCAGAGCAGGTTCATGTGAGGTAATCCTTAGTTTTAGGATAGGTAATTCAAAACCACCAAGTTCAAATACATAGTCATGGTTTCTGTGTTAAAGTGGTGGCTGAGGCATGGGTTCATGTCATCTAAATTTTGTTGTCTAATTTTAGTCTAACTCTCAGGAGAGAAATGGCCACAACCAGAGGTGTCTTGAATCCAACTGTTAAGAGGAATGTGTGAACTGTCCTCTAAGTTAGGAAGGGATGTCCTCCCTCTAGCTAGGCAGAGACTAGAAAATTATTTTAAACACCTGCTGTCAAAGTTAGGGTGTCTGAATCCTAGCCACAGCAGCTGCCAGAGGTCAGTGTTGTTCAGCTGTGAAAAAAAAAAAAAAAGAAAAGAAAAGAAAAAAAAGATGGTATTAAAAAGCAAGGAGTAGCCTAAGATGTATTAGAATAAGTGTTTTCAAGAATCCTCAAGGTATGGAAAAGCAAGATAAAAAGCCTTGTAAGGAAGTGAACATGAGATTGTCTGAATAAGACTGCATGATGTTGCCAGTCTGCAAAAATTCAGTACCAAAAATCCTTTGTAATTATCACGAAGCACTTCTTGCCTTTAGCTGGCACCAACATTCACTCTGGAGAAATATTCAAAATAAGTAATTTATGACTGTAGTCCTTAAGCCATTTGCAGACAAGATGGTAGTATTAAAAGTTGTCTTTTGACTAAACTGCTTATCTACTTTAAATTTTTACTCTGTGAAGGAAGTTTTGAGATGAAAAGTAAATAGAATACACACTTTTCAAGTTCATGTAAGGACTCTATTGGCTCCTTCTCTGCATGCTAATTCAATAGCAAAGCATGTGCCGAGCTGTAATGCCAAGCTTTTTAAGCTGCAAAGGTTAAAAATCATTGTTATTAAAAGCTATTTAGACAGCACAGCAGGTAAGGCCATCAGTCGGACACCTGCCAGCCCTGTAACCCCAAGTGGCAGTGGGAGGCAATGCAAGACCTCCATTTTAAGAGCAAGTGCTAACAGCCACATTGCTTTAAACATCTCCATGAGACTATCAAAGAAAGCAGCGGCATGAATTCCATATACTGAAATCCTCTCCTCAGGGACATACTTCTCAGAGTCTAAAGGAAGTGTAAGACTTGCACTGAAATTACAGAATATTTACAGCAGATGAGAAATTTGTTGGCAGCTTTCACATCTGCACGACCATAAAAAGCAATGACATTCCAACATATGGCAGCAGGTTGGCTGCCCTGAATTTATCCCTGGCCTGCAACCTGCCAAAATGGCTACCTCTCCCATTGAGGAAAGATAAATAAGGAGATTCACTCTTCAGAGTCTGCCTGCCAGTGAAATAGTGAATATTCAGCACTTCTGAGAAACCTTTTTAATGACCTCTAAATACTAAGAACTGCCACAGCAGTGGAACAGTTATTTAAACAGAGGGTTTTAGAAACCACCTCCCCAAAAAAATCAGTTCCCCCTAGGAATATTAAGTATCTTGGGACTAAACACAGAAAGGTTTTTTGTTGTTTGGGGTGGATTTGGGTTGGTGTTTTTGGTTTCTCAGCCTTTAACCCCTTGGATGTCAAGTGGAGAAGAGCGCACTGGGAGGAAGCACAAGAGGGGAAGACCCTGGCACCTCCCTCATGGAGGCCGCGGGTGTGAGCCTGGAGAAACGTCGCTAAGATCTGGAGAACTGGTCACTTCCAGATGGCTGGTAAATTCCTTTGTAGCTTAAGAGGCAGTCAGATCCATCGCAAGAAGGAGCTTCCAGCAAGAGCCGATGTCTCACCTCCTCTGCACCCCGGTGCCGAGAGCTGTTTCCCTGCAGGGGTGGGAGACTCTTCTGGAAGGTGCAGGGAGGTGGGGGAAGCTCGGGGAAGGCAGGCGCGGCAGCAGGAGGCTCTGCGTGCAGCCTGTGGTGTGAGAGGGAGGGAGGCAGCTCCTGCAAATGGGCTTGGAGACAGGGAGGGGAGGAGGGTGGGCTGGCAGGAGGCCTGGGGACACACAGCCGGGGCCTCTGAGGCCGTGACGGAAACAGGGCTTCTCCCTGGAGGTGCCCAGAGGACTGTGTGGTGTTCCCGCCTGGGAAGATGCCTCTCGTCAGTGACTCGAGGAGACCTCTGAAGGAAAGGCTCCATCTTGTCGGGACAGACTAGGCAGGAGGGAAAGATCAGTTTTCAAATTTCTCTTCTCCTTTTGCCTTTAAAACCCTAGCTCCAAGTGCTATCTAAAATAATCAGCTTTTTTGTCTATAGAGACTTGAGGCACAAGGTCTTTCTGCTGCTGCTGTGGTGTTTGTCTGGAGGGAAGGCCCGGGCGGCTCCCCTTCTGTGCCAGGATGGAGGGCAGCTCTCCCCGGGGGAACCAGCCCCCGCCCCG
>NW_009952533.1:7544633-7562891 GCF_000747805.2 Chaetura pelagica | reverse complement strand
CAGCAGGAGCTCAGCACTGGCACCAGGGACCACATCAAAACTGTTTGTGACACAGATGACAACCCTGCAAGGAAAACTCGTGAGCTTCACACCTCTGAAGTCCTTAATTTTGCAACGTCATGGTGTGATAAAGTGAGTAACTTTAATTCTCTTTCCTTTCTAAAAGTCCTCTTAGACAGTGAAAAGGAACAGTCATGAAGAACCTGTCTGTGATAGATTCAAGGATGGATGGATGGATGGATAGATAGATAGATGATAAATAGATGGATAGGTGGATGGATAGTTGGATAGTTGTTTTGGCTACAAACCCAGCAACATTTAAGTTACATGAAGTGCTGAAACACTGCCCTAGCAGGGTTTCAGGCCTTGCTAACTCTTGCAGCAGAACCTGCTGGCCTGTTCTCCCAGGATCCACGGGCTCTTTTATGACAAAGCAGCTTCATCAGGAAGTAAAAACTGAAAATGTTGTGTCCTTGGCATTGTCTGCACCCTGTTTTTAAGCGTTTGCCTTACTCAACCAGTATTAGACACAAAATGGCAAAATAAAGTGTTGTTAAGAATTAATGCGTGCTTTAAAGTCTATAGGTTTATAACTTTTTTCCACCCTGGCTTCATACTCTTGGAGTTCCTAGAGTTCATGGGAGCACTTACTGTGAGTGTTACCTCGATTAATCTGTTTTTCTTTGAGTGTGATGGTGGGGGTTCACTTAGCAGTTGCACGTCAATGTAAGGAAAAAATTAAGATTGGAGAAATACTTTTTGGATCAGACTGTTGCATGTTTTCTTTTGTTGCTGTTTCTAGCCACGTGTTCTCCAGTTTAACAGTAGGGCATCGTGTTTCAGTAAGCACTGCAGAGGATAATGGTACCTTACATTCCCAATACCTCTTTCTCAGACCAAAGGCCCTTGTCCTGTGGGTTTTAAATAGCTGTATCTGTCCCTTTAAGGCATGGTGGTCGGATTTCAGTTCCTTGTAAGCCTGGTTGCAGAATTTATGATTCTTGGCAAAGTATGTGGTTTTGGAACACCATTATGCTGAGTTTTTTACATTTCCTGGACATATCACCTGAGGTGAGTACACGTGACATATCTAATGTAAACACCTATGTGTAGCAGTATCTTTACTTTCACATATAGAGTTGATTAAATCAATGTATGATGTGCAAGCTGTAGCCACCTGACATATATGGGATCTAAACCAAATCCTTAAGGCTTATTTTTTGTTTTCTTGAAATGAGATGAACTTTTCCTAGGGCTGGAAGCCAGAGTTTGTATTCTAGTGCACAATATAGCAATGCATTAAAAATGTCTTAGGTTGACTATTGATTCTTATTATTCACGGGTCATGAGTCGTGTCAAGTAAGAGAGCAAATAATTTATTATAGCTAGACAGCAGTTCCCATGCAAGTTAGACATCCTCATAAGTTAACATTCTTTTGTTTCCAATCATTGTTGGGCTGTGTGATAAGAAAGAATTGGCAATGTCATAGTATATTCAACAGAATGGTGCTGTCCTTTTTTTTTTTTTTTTTTCCTTGAAATGGCTGTAAACCCTAACTGATCTGGAAGCAATATTGCCTTGATTTTGTTCTGAGGACTTTGATGTAACAAAGAATTTGAGTAAACCTTTGTGGTAGCAGTTGAGGAATTTGAGGCAACAGAAAAGAAGTGCTTGAAAGTGTTCTGTTCTGCAGTTAGCTAGGATCAGTTGCTGTGTGACACTACTTTTGGGCCAAGATTCTGAAATGGCTTTTAGTCATGTGGACTGCTGGGCCTCTAGCAATCTTGCCAGAGAGTGAAATGATTCCTCAGGTGCCCTGGGTCTGAGGACTTTGTGTAATACCGTGACTTTTCACGGAGATGAAATAGTCCAGTAATGCCACCAGGCTTATAATACCAAAGGTAAGGCACTCTAGAGTTAGCATTTGTCAGTGGTTTTCTCCCTTCAACCATGCTGTGACATGCTTAGCCAACCTCTCAGATAAAGCAGTGTAATTACATACATGCAATGAACATACTACGTGCTGTGAGTGTGTCACTCACAATGTGTGCCTGTACTTACATAGTGAAGGTGAGCTGTAGGCATGCAGGTCTTCAAATCGTGTAAAGCTGTTGATGCTGTGTCCAATATTAATAGACAAATGCACAGTTACTGTACAACACTGAGACTAGCATCAGGATTTTCGATGTGAGGATAGAGCAGCTTCAGGTCCAGAGACGCAAACCAAACACAGAAATTTCTTATGAACGGTATTTTAAACTGGAAATACAGACCTGCTGGGAAAAGGGAAGTGCATATTTTCTGTGCAGTGAATTCCAGAAGTGGCCTCTGTAATGTTGCTTCCACAAAATAAATGTATTTGTGCAGCCTTGTTTTTGTGCACTCTCCATGCTCCATGCACTGAATAGCTTGAGATGACACAGCTAGAAATTCATGGAGGCCGTGCAGAGACCTGTTAAAAAAATCCTGTTGAGTCTAGCAGTGCAAAAGTATTTTTTGAAACTGCAGTGTGTCCTCAGGGGCCACTTTAATTGTTTTTCTCATAGCCTTTAGAAATCTTTTCTGCTTTTTTCAGAAGAGTTCTTGTTTCTGTTTCTCTGTGCAAACAAAACCAAATTGACTCTCATTTAATTCAATTATGGATCAATATGTGTTGCTGTACTTAACAGATAAGAGTGTAGAGATGTTTGTTTCAATTATCAGCTATAAGTAGTGAAGAATTTGCTCTTAGACACAGAGGAGAGAGAAATTAAGAAGCAGTCATCTGAGCTATGAAATTTGACTATTAAATTATACAAAACGGCAGTGAAAATGAGGGAAAAATGCATTGTGAGCATAGACAGGTCTGTTTGCTGAGGAAAACAACTGGCAAAAATTTGTTTGCAACCTTTAAAAAGGTGCATGCAGTGACACATATGGGACAATTAAGCAGATAATTGACATGTCGTGTAGCTTGGTATTGACTGTTCCTCCTCAGAGTGAGCTATTACTAAGGCAGTGATTTCCATGCCTTCGGTTTCACGTGCAGAGGTGGACATGTCAACAGTTGCAATCATTGTAATTTTTTCTCCCACTAGCTTGGAAGCTTGTGCTGTGGAGCTTATATCCTTGATCATTGCATAAGAGAGACAATTAATTTCTTTTTAGAACTTTTACTTTTTCCTTTCTTCCATGGCTGCAGTCTAGCAGCTAATTTCACACCAAGGACCTAATTACCTTTCCTGGCATTTCTCTTGTGCTTAAAGACTTTGTAACTGTTTCTGAAGTCCTCATTAGAGTGAAGAAAAACTTGCCTGGCAAGTTATTCAAGAAATAAATGTGAATGTGTGTGTATTTTAAATGCTACTGAGCTCTTTAGTATAGTGAATTTGTGTGGTGTTATTTTAAAACAGAAAATCTGTTGCCAGTGCTCTGTCACACACTTCTCTTGTGCTGAAATGAGCATACTTAATAATGGTAGACCAATAATGTGCTCCATTTCCTAGCTGTCTCTCTCTTAGATGAGATTTCTTTATACAGGGAAAAAATAGATGGGCATGTAATTTCTTAAAGATATGTCTATCTTTTGTATATGCTTTCCTCAATTAAGAACAGGGTCTAGTAAGAATTTAGCAACCTAAAGTCTAGTACAGCCAGGATTTTCATGGCTGCTGCCTGCTTCGTACACCTATCTTCCCCCATGTCTGTGAAGCTTCCAGCGTTGTGTAAGCTAAGCATATTTACTCTAGGAAACCAGTGTAGCGTGGCAGCACTGATATTCTGCCACTATATGAAGTACCACAGCTCTAAATTTCTAAGCAATATGCAATGCATTTGCAGCTCTTGTTACCAAGATACCCATTTCTTGTCTCTGCTTTTCACTACCTGCCCCTTCCTTGATCACTTCCTTCTCAGAGGAGGGCAATACTGCTTTTATGTCTTCTCCACTTCACCAGAAAATTCCTAAAGTGGCTAAAAGAGACTTTTGTTCTCTATCTTTGTGCACCTCTGCTCTTCTATGGCACTTGGTGGAAAGAGTGGGGTGTGCTTTCAGAGAGCAGAAGAGCAGACATTTTTCCTATGACTGATTCCCATATGACCTTATGCTGCTGTCTCCAGCAGGAAAAGTTTTAGAGGGACAATTCCAGCCTTCCATTAAGATCAAACCATCTGGGGAATAGACAGTAATGGAAGAAGATAGAGATAAACTTCCTCTTCTTTTCCCAACCAGCTGGCTGAAATGACACTGAACCCTTGTCCAGAGTCTTAGTTACAGCAAAACACTTGGCAATATTTTGACACTTTAGAAGGTATCACAGTTGTGGAAGATTCAAATGGAGCTGCTCAGCACAAGACTGCAAATGAGTATTCAAGTATAATACAAACACAGTAAAGTTTAATTTAAGTGTTAAAATACGTGTTAAAACTTCCAAGGGATGGAAGAGGAAAATGTATGCCTATATAATTTTTTCTCCCTTTCTCCTACTCATAATTAGATTTCAGCTGGAGTGGCATACCCAAACTGAATCAAATTCTTACATATTTCAGTTCCAAAGAATTCCATATCAATAGGTAAACAAGAATGTGTTTCAAGTAAGCCCACAATCTGAAGCACGTCAAAATAACTCACTTCTTCCCATATTTATAATTCTGTCACCTGAAAAAATTACAGCACATTTCTTCGTAGGTTTTGCAGGCAGAGTGGCTCGACTGTGTAGGTTCCTACAGGTTCTCTGTCTTTTAGAAGTGCACATAATGTAACCAAAAATAAGGGTTTTCACTCAGAATGTAGGTGCATTTGCTCCCTTCAAAACAAAGTTGTGGTTACCAATCTGACTACGTATGTGGCATATTTCTTCATCTGACAGAAAGGCAAGACAGGAGTGAGAAGGAAAATCAGAACACCTTCAGCAAGAGATGTCTGTTAGTGCCAAGATACACTGACAGTGAATTTTTCAGAACACTTTTCAGCCTCTCTCACTTGCTCTAAGTAGGAACCCAGCTGGGTGATTTTGTTTTTGAGTTAAAGTGATGAGTTCTGTACAACTCAAAATTTTGATGTGAGACAAAAGTGGTTTGGAATGTCAGGTGCTTTCTGATCGAGGAAATACATTTTAACTGAAACCATGATCTGGTGTGTTTACCAAATATGATAAAGTTCAAATTCAAAAAGTTTGGCTTTCTCTCAAAACAAGTGCTGCAAGACCACATACATTGTTTATTTATCTCTAGGTTTACTGAGCTTTAAGTTGCTAACTTTAGGTTGCTAATTCTAAATACACAATTACATTACACTCATGATTATGGTTAAATTATGTTGCCTGATACATGCCTTTTTTCTATTTAAGAAATTTCAGCTTGTGGATATGCAGGGTATTCTGGACCTATGGTTTTGTTTAAAAATACCTTATTTGCCTTGCAATCAAATGTCCTAACATTGCAGGATTTGGAAACTCCTGTCATGCTGATTACTACTAAATCTCTAATAAAAACTGTAACTCTGAGATAACTGAAGTTTATTTTACTCTTGTACTTAGTGATACTCCAGCAGTTTTCCTTTAAGTGAAGGGTACAACTATAAAGAATAATATTTTGCACTGGCTTCTTCTTCTTCTGCATTCTGGGGCATGTTAAATTAATCAGCTGGTTTTAGTGGCTGAAATATAAAAGGAATTATTTAATTGTCTCAGGTTTATTCATAAACCAACATAGATTTTGTAATCTTGTCAGAATAGAGTCCTCATAATCCTTTACTGTATTTCATAGTCCACTGGAGTAACTAAGATTGGGATAGAGTTTACAGGTGCCATCTCTCAAGACTCATGCACACTTCCAGTTCTCATATACTGTGACCATCCTTTCCTGTTGCAATGGCAGAAGTCCAGCATGAATGGACCTTTTCTAGGTCTAGATGTGAATTTTGCTATTTTTGCTATTGCATGAAACTGCTTGGACTGAAGGCAATTGAGGAGCTCTAGGTAGTAGCACAGTTGATCCACCCATCTTCAGCCTCTTCATCCAGCAATGTTCAGGTGTTCTGCTGGCACTGCCTTGGAGCCCACCTATGTGAGTGCATAACATTCTATTTGTCAAAACTCTTATAGAGGAAGCATTATTGAAAAACGTTTCCTTGTGCAGATTGTGTTTTCTTGCATCTAAATTACTATTTCATGCACTTAGGAGGGATGGAGGCAGAAACATTATAATAAAATTGCTGCCTCTGTTGGATTAGGTTTCATTTGAAGAACCTCTGCGAGGCAGGTTAAGACATGCCTGTACTTGAATTTTTGCCCAACAAGGGGATTTACAGGCTTCCTCACACAGAAGAATCTTGCCTAACGTTTTTTGTGTAGGAAGAGATTATGCAGCACATTAGGGAATGCATCACTTTTAGTATCTTTTGAGAATATTCCTGGAAAGGTGAGAGAGAATCCCGTACTTCTGAAGGTGTATTTAAAGCCTCTGCCAACAAGATCGTGTTAAAAATTAGATACAGGTTTACACAGCCATTTTGTATCTGGTGCTACTGACTTCCCCAAACAAGAGGCTGATGATAAAGTGCTTCAGGAACAGGTCCATGCTTGCAGGAAAGTGCCTGTGGTGCAGAGACAAGAACAAAGCATAGCAAAACTGCTTCAGCTGCATGCTGGTATCTCTGCAAAGACAAGGTGCAGCATCCTGGCAAGAAGACTGCTTACAGCTGGAAGGCTGAGTTGTGGGCATAGATTTTCCTCAAGTGGATGATAGTGATGTGTCTCAGCAAGGGCCAGAAACACGGTGGGGCTGATGAGGGCTCCGTGTTGCACTGTCTGCCCTCTCCCTGGCCTGAGCCACCCCTGACTGTGCTGTCGTGCCAGTCTGTGCTGCAGCTCCACCTCTGCAGTTTCTAGATCAGTGTATTAAAGGTAAAATTGCATGGGTTTTAGGCTACTCCAACATATTGAATTTAACTTCTTCATACCGTAGACACAGGAGTCACAGAAAAAAAAAAATTAAAAAATGAGTGCAGGGTATGGTAGGCTTTAGTGAGTCAACATTTCTCATGTCAGCAGTGATTTAGGTTTCCTGGTGTAAATAGCCTTTTAACTTCAATAGATATCAGATGTTTGTTTATTTCTTCTTCATCTTTTAATCCCACGTTGCCAACAGCCCTTGTAGAAATAAAAAATTCTGTCTGTTTCTGGAGATGAATGTCTGACTTTTTAATTAACCCAGTGAATGCATATAGATCACATTTGCTATATCCATTCATCTGTACTTGAATTAAGAGATGTGTTCGGTGCTGTAATGTAGTAATGTTTGGTGTGTTTTTTTTTTTAATTAACCTGATTTGCACTTGTAAGTTAAAACTCCTTAGTACAGTTCAATCATCATTTATATCTGGGACCATTTATTTTTTACCTACTGGGTTCTAGGCTGTAAAAATATGACCGTTACCTGCAACTTTCATAGTTTTCATTGAAATGATACTAACTTTTGTAGTACATAATATTGTATAACAGCACAGCTTTCCTAGGGCTGGGTCCCTGAATCCACATTTCTGAATCTTTGTCCACTTCAGCTTTTGCAGTATGTAAGTTATGGATTTGAGTTTTGCAGACTAGATCTATTTTTATTCTTCCTAAGCAGCTGTAAATTGTCCTTGAATAGGTTCTAATTTTGATAGGAAAGCATCATAGAATCATAGAAAACTGGGGCTTTCAGGGCCCCATCACCTGAGTAACGTTTCATTTCAAGGCATACCAAATTCCAGAAGGAATTAAAAGCAGTGCACCCTCCCTCCTCACTCCTCCTACAAAAAATCCAGGCAATTTTATCTCTGTGACTTACTACCTTTAATCTTGGAAAGGTTTTCCCAATGTCCACCTGAATATTTCTGGAATGCTGCAGGTAGTGAATCTTTCAGAAAACAACTGAGCTGCAGCAGAAATGGCCTGTGAAGGATGTTTGGATGGAAAATGTAGCACAGGATGTCATATTCCATGTTGTTATTCAGCTGCCACAAGCTAAAACAAGTATGTTTCAAGAATGTTCACTCTAGTTTCAGGAATGCTAAAAGGAGAGAAGAGTGGGACAGGATGCATTTTGAGCTTACTGCTTCTCTTGAAGGAATAAATAATGGCAACAAAACCAACTCTGGTATTCTATAGCTGCTGTCAACTGGAGCTAGTTAAAAGATATTTGCTAATGGTGTATATAGTTCAGTATTTTCTTTCCTGACAGCTTTCCTGAATAACCAGTTTACGTTGGATTTCTTTGCACTAACTAAGCTTCTTTAAATGTGGTCCAAATTGTTCTATAGATACTTTGTATTACTCCTCAGTGCATAAGCCCTAACAACCAGCTAATGGTAATGTTTTCTTGCAAAATGCAAACACCTCTTTTTGTATGGGAGCACCTAATTCCTTCTCCCTGCTAGACTTCACTGAGGGAGACAAGTGGTTCAAAGCAATCAATTAATTTTTAGGACCTAAGTGGGTCAGAGATAAAAATCAGATTCCAGGAAATGACAAAATAGAAGCCTACCAGATAAAGTGGTGAGTTGTTGGTGGAACTAAACCCCCTTCCTGAGTTAGGTTGTTGTTGTCAGTGGGGGCTTAAACATGCTCACAGATGGAACCAGGCAGGTTTCTGATGTTGCTGAAATTAAGAAGCCAATACATTCTTTTCCTCAGATGCTGCATTCACCTTCCAGTAGGACATTTCCTCAGTAGACTGCAGCCCCCCGAGCATCTATTCCTGCACAGGCTGTATTGCTCAACATGTGCTGTGCTTTAACCAGTACAGATCCGGCTTCATAGAAAGGCTGTGTGAACTCTCATTTTAAGCCACAGTTACTTTGGTTTCAGACTATTAATTAAAAACAAGTAGGGGAAAAATTAGGATGGTTTTCAATTAATCAGGAGTTTGTTTAGTGATTCTTGTTTCATTCTTGTTTCAGATCTTTTTTCTTCTGCACATAAGTGTAGGTGTCTTGAATAAAGTCTAAATAAAAATTTTCTAAGGGCATCAGGATTTCACGTGTTATTTTTAAAGCTTTAATATAAATTTATAATGATTTTTAATTAGTTATCTTGTCAGTAAGGATGTAAAGATTTGACTAGCAGAAATAGGGCCACACAATAAGCTAAGCTGTTAAACATTATTGTTAGTTAAGAACAAAGACTATCACTGAAGGCTCTTTATACTTTGGCTGTCAAGAGTTTTAACGTTCTGTAAGAGATGGATAGAATTAGCAAATACTTTGTCAAGAGCTGTGAACAGACAGCCTATGAGAATGGGAATACATTTTGCTGTGTTTGACAAAGTAGAACCATTGTGTACTTGTGTAGCAGTGCTGCCATAATTGGAAAAAAGGGAAGCCTTATAATGTAAATATTTTCCAAGGATAAAAAAAAAAGGTAAGAACAGATATAGCTAGTATGTTCTCTCAACTGTTTTATTCCTGCCTCCCCACCTCCATGATGATTTAGCAGGGTTCCAGGAAGAAGGAGGGGGTGACTGAGGGGAAAAAAGGAGAATGGGAAAAAAATGCTATCCTTAGGAGATGCCAACATAGATGCCAACATGTTCTCCAGGAATTCATCTGTCAACACAGAAAGTTATTTACTTTAGCAACTACTGTTTTTGTGCAGTGAAGCTGCCTGGTTTTGACACTTTGTAATGTCAATGCTATCTTTTGGTCCTTTTACTCCACTTTTTTCCAGAGTCTCTAGTATTCTGTTCAAACTGCTACTTCCCTTCAGGGTAGCATTTTCTGATAGTCTATTCTTAACTGTAAAACCTGGCTCTTAATTTCCCAGATAGGTTTTTCTCTTTCATTTATTTTTTCTGCGACTAAGTTTTTTATTTACAGTATGATGTAATTTCTCAAGTTTCAAATATGAAAATTCAGAGTTCTCAGAGCCTGTGGGCATAGATGTCCTGCTAAGATAAGCCACAGCCATATAAAGGTGCTGTGTCCTGCACTTGGGCCACAACAACCCCATGCAATGCACAGGCTGAGGGCTGGGTGGCTGGAAAGCTGCCTGCTGGAAAGGAACCTTTGTACTAAAGAGCCTGCAGAAGTTATGCTAAAACCAACTGGATTCTGAGGCCAAGTTCTAATTGACTTGACTGGTCATAGTGCTCAACACTGGGAGGAAATTTTCCTCTTGTTCAGTTAATGTTGATATTTGATGATAGAAAGAAATACTGTAATTCTTTCATAAGTTTTGGTTTTTTTTCTGGACTGATAAATAGCAGCTTTAGCCTCCAAAAAAACTACTTACCTAGCTCTGAGGTGTTGAAGGCATTGGTTTTTTTATAACCATACATTTGAAAATGAATAATATAAAGATGTATCACCCTGTCTGTGTATGACTTTCTGTTTAACCACAAAACAAACTAAGTGGCAGTGGCTTGTCAGGAACTTTTTTGGTATTATGTTCTTCTCCACTTCTTTTTTAAGGGTTTTTAGAATGGATTTCTACAGTGAAGAGACTGGTAAGACATCATAACTTCCAGAAGGGGTGTAACTAAACCAAATAAATAAGATCACTGAATTCCAGCTCCCTGCCTCGCTCCCCCCTCTCCCCCCTGTTCCCCATGCCCCCTCCACCCATGCACAAAAAACCAAAACAAAACCCAAACAAAAACCAAACAACAACCTATGAGACAAAGCTAAAGGGAGCATCTTACCTAGAAGTGGTGCAACGTAAGTACTGAGTTCAGGACTTCTTTCATCGAAGTACTATGATGAATTTTCTGTTCCTTGCAGGGAAGCACATTTGTAGGATGAGGAGATGAGTTTTATCGAAGAGCATGAAACTGTAGAACAGGGATGGTCTGTGGGTAGTTGAGCATAGTTCTGCTAGTCTGTTTTTCCTTTTATATTTAAGGTCTTTCTGTTCTGTAGTTTGTTGGTTGATTTTTGTTTCTGTGTTTGTTTGTTAAGAACAAGCATAATTTAGTATGAGTTGTTTTGTGGTTGGTTAGCTTTTCTGTCAAGTTCTGGTTCCCTAATTTCTCAGCATTTATGAAAGGAAGTTCAAATTCACTTCCTCTCAGATTGTATTATGATAGTAGAAAGGAACCACAGTATGCCATAAAAATAGAGTAAATATGGAGTTTCAATAGAGAGCATTCAAAGGTTACATAAGAGAATTAACATGGGTATTGTTGATATACTCATTTAAGAGTTAGGGGAATGAAGGGTAAAAAGTTGATATAGCTAGAGGCTATTACAAAATGTCTTGAGCATTGTCCAGATGCTTGTATGAGAATATACATTTTCCATATGGATTATTGATTAATAAATATACATTGTGCTGAATTTGCAAACCTTGGAGTACATTTCCAGTGCTTGAATGTAAGAGGAGATGGTGATGGTGTTTGAATTTTATGGATAGGGAGACTTTTTCATTAGTCCTGAATTTTAACAGAAAGGGAGAAGAGTAAACTGTAAATCTCGTTAAATGGATCACTCAGTGTCTTATGAACTTTGCTTTTATAAGACTGTTTTCTCATCTGAAGCTACTTGGCCATGTTTCATAACCAGGTTTGTACTGTGCATAGTGGTGGAAGGCAGCAAATGGGACTGCATTCCTGTGGTACTCTGCCAGTAAGTCCATAGCTGTCAGGTGTAACTTGCATTGACTATAATACCCAGACTGAGAGAACTGTAGATATAAATTAATCCTGTATTTAATAGATTCACTGGTGTTAATGTGTGTTGAAGAGTCTAGAAAAGAATCCCAGAATTTAATTCTTGTTGTTATCATACTAGTTTATGTTCTGACATAAACCAATTTGTATCATGTACTCCCAATAGTATACGGATTTGCTATTGCTGTGTTATTTTTTTATTGCTGTAGTCTCTGGACCTTTGAAATGGAGACTTTATTAAACTAATTAGTGCTGTCCATAGCAGCAACAATAGTAATAAAGAATCAGACTAATCCACAGACAGAAATTCATCATATTGAAAGGAAGATACCTAAGAAGTAATCATTATGTTAATACTAATACCAAGTTAATCCTCTTGAAATAACAAGCCTGCTCAAACCCCAGCAGTGGGCACACCAACTGAGTGCCTGAGTGCAGCTTGAGACCTTTCTTGAGATCGGAGGAGCATGTGACTTTGAGAATGTCAGAAAGCAAATTTCATGGGGTTGGACATTGCCAATGTCTAGTTGTGACAGTAAGTGATGTCCCTGCTGGCCTACACTTCAGCAACACTGCCCTTCCATGGAGATTATGGAATAATGATTGCTTTTCCTCTGCATGAGTTATTCCAGAGGAAAAGACTCAGTGGTTTATCAAAATGTCATGCTTAACTTCCAGCTCAGGATATTTCTGCATTTGAAATGTTCAAAGATTATTTAAGATTCTTAAATGTATGTTCACCTTTGAAATTACTTCAAATGTGAATGTCCATATAAGAATCTGATAAAACAGCTTGAATCACTTGCAAGCCATAATGTATGAGGGACAAAGCAATGAACAAATCCATGGGTCATTTATAATTAGCTGATGTAACTTGGTTTCCCTGATGTCTCATATTTGGAAATGCTGAGCAACTTGAGTCTAGCTTTACCTTCATACACTTAACATTTTCTGAGAAGAAAAAAGCCATGCCTCTGATACTGGACAAGGAAAACCCTGTGCTTTCAGAATGGTAATGCCAGGTTTGAATCTGCCCCAAACTTGCATTGAGCTGTTTGGAATTTTCCCCTTATTTTGCATGCTTTCTTCCCCCATTGGAAGCTGCTCCATAATGCATAACTCTACTATTTCCGCTCTTGCTGTTGTGGCATTTAAAAGTATATTCCAAAAAGCTGCTCATGTAAATGAAAATTGCTGTGATGATGTGTTTCTTGTTCTTGGACAAAGTGAGATTGGCAGTGGAGTAATTGCTGTAAGCAGTGGCATTTTTTCCTAGTCATGAAATTGTAAAAACTGTAGTCTTAACTTCTTTGCATAGCTGGAAAAAAAGTAACTTTTTACCAGCATTGAGAATTACTTTTCTAATGAATTAAATGGGCAGAAGGCATTAATGGATTTGCTCTGCACCTTGGAAACTCTTCAGTACCATAATGCTCTCTTTGACAAACAAACATTCTACCTCTTAACCAGAGCCTGGGAAGCTAGCTAATTCCTTGAAGATCTGCATAACTTTCTTGAGAGCCCATCTGTGAAACTTGTAATGTAGTTTCCTCCATATCTACCAACCTATGTATACTGAAAGAGAAGCAGAGCATCAAGGGCTGGGGATAGAAAAGGTCGATTTTTTCCTTAGGAGAAATGTAGCTCTTTGGACTTCCTGGATGGCATCTCTGCATAAAATGTGAAGCCAAGGCTAATATTATGACCAAGTGTTTTCACTAAATGTCACTATCCCTGGATGTGTTTTAAAGTTATCTAGATGTAGGACTTGGGGATATGGCTTAGTGCTGAACTTGGTAGAATAGGGTTAATGGTTGGATGTGATGATCTTAAAGTTCTTTTCCAACATAAATGATAATATGATTCTCTGAAATACCTGGAGAAATTCAGTGTTGTTCAGGCTGTATTTAAGTCTATACGTTTTATATTCATTTTGGCTTTCTGGCACTGTCATTCCCTCAAGTAAACTGATTTTATTGGCAGTGTCCATTCCACAGCTTATCTTTTCTACAGCTGGTAGCTTGTTCATAGGAAAGCTCTTGTTCCTTGTTGGACCCTTATGATGAGAAACAGTATCACAGCACGTACAATTATATCTGTTTTCCTTTGTTTGCCTTAATTAAAAATCTGTGGAGAGAGTGATAGAGGTAGAGGCTGGAACCTCTGAGAAGCAGATGTCCATTGTAGGTACTTAATGCATGGATCTGGCACACCAAAGAGTGTTATAAGGCATCTGACACATGTCAGGATACAGCTGACTGCTTTCCCTGAAGCTGCTTTTCTGTCAAGCATACTTAACTTTTGACATATCTGTAACTACCACTGGGTATAAAGGTCTCAAAGTAGGAGTCAGATAACTCTTTCCTTGATTTAGGGTGGGAGGGATGAGAAAGGATGCAATGCTTTTCAGGTGAACAGTTTGCCTTTTCCTCTGATTTATGCCTGAGGATGGTTTGATCCAAATTACATCCCCAAAATTAGCAGGAATCTTTCGAGTTTCTGTCATTCTTAAATTTCCTATAGAATTCTCAACAGGTTAATCAAGACATTTCTTTGCAAGTATCCCTGGAGGTGTTACTGAAGAAAGCAATAATGTTTGTACTTGTAGTAGACTTTCTGCACAGCAAGTCTTGAATAAACTCTTATGCTGTTTTTGGATTGAAATAACACTTCTGTGGCTTAAATGTAAAACAGGAAATCTCTTACCAATTCCGCAAATCAAAGTGTCTTCAAATTAGCTGATAAGAATGTACATTTTCCAATGGTCTGAGGTTCAAGATTAGTATTTTTCTGAGCATTTGGAATGCAAATCCTTCCCTTCTGTAGTGCATAATCTTGAACTTCTCAGGAGCTGCCTATATCACTGACATGCTTATCTTAGTTGCTTGATGCTTGAAACTGTATTTTGAACTAAGAGCATCATAGATTCTACAGATTCTACAGACAACCCTACCAGATTATTTTCAGGGCTCATCTGCCAGACCAGCTGAATACTGAAGGAGAAAACAGCCTTTCTCAATGCAGGCTGGGGAACTTGGGAATGCAACACTGTTGGTCATTGGTAATTATGTTTTTCCTGATCCTCTTCCTTTGTTAACTATTTTTCCAAGTAACCTGCTATCAAATCATTTAATATAAGATAATCTTTCTCAGTGGCTGCCTGTCAATTTACAACTGTACTTAATTTTTAGACTTCAGTTTTTATTTTAGAAATCTACTCCAAAATATGTCCAGCCACCAAAATTATTTCTGGGATTACTGGAATTCTGGAATTCCTCAAGCTGGCCAATTAACAGCTAGCTCTGATTTTTCAGTTTGCAGCAGGAAATAGCAGGATCTATTTTGTATTTTCTGCTGTGTATGCTTCTTCTGCCTATTAAAACTTTTCTCACAGAGATCAATTTTTGTCAAGTACTGTGTGAAAACATATGACTTCTTAGCATTACAAACAAAATTATGGTTGAGTAGCTCTCATTTTGTGGGTTTTCTTTCTTTTGGGAAACAAGTATTCAAAAAATAACCTCATACTTTTAAGATTTTTTTTAACATTTTAATTTTTAATTAATTGAAGAAATTGCCTAGTAAATGCTTTTAGACTTAAAAAATGACAGGCTAATTACTTGTCCAATTTGCATCAATGAAAGAGAAAACTTTGGCTGTGAAACAGAATTACAGATTATCGTATAAACTATATTTGATGCTTTCACTTAGAAGTGATTTCACTGACATCATCTATTCTGCAAAGGTCAAAATTACTTAAAGAACCTTCCTTTTCAGAATGCATTTTGAAGTTTTTTCTGGTATGGGGATGTGAGGTACTCAGAGTGCCCTAAGTCCCCACTTCCCACCCCCCTGTCTCTATTAGAGGATAGCATATGAAGAGATCTGTATCTGCCTCCTTAATTTGAGCTTACAAATGCATGCACTGATTCTGATAGGGTGGGCTGTACTGGAAGATTTAGTAGTTGCGCCATGGCTGATTTAACTGTACACAACTTAACCGTGCTTTTCTATCCCCCTAGGGTAATCCATTATAGCTGGAAAGCACCTTGGCTTGTCACAGCAACCAGGCAGCTGGCAGCCAGAAGGCTCCAAATTCTTGTTCTAGTTCAACTTTCTGCTCTATGTAGGGTCTATCTCATCACCTTCCAGCCTTTGTTAACACTTATGCTGCCTTGCTACACAACCTCCTGCCAGTTTTAACCACCAGTATCACACAGCCTTTTTGAGTACTCGTGTTAAAGCTTCACTCATTGCCCTTAATACATGCATTAACAACATGCAATCCAACACAAAATATGGCAAAGAAGCAACAGTGAAAAACTCCTTACAAATAATGAGTTAAGAGTATTCCTGGGGAAGTTAGGATTCCTCAAACATGGTACAAAGCTGCAAAAAAATTAAAGATCCTGGTCCACCAAAGCTGATGCTGGGAAGCTGATGCTTAACAGACTAGAGGAGGTTGAAAGAAATCAAGATCTTTAAATAATAATATATAAGAACTTAGACCCTACACAAACATTTGTTAGTCAGAGATGCAAATGGTTGAGAAAGACTTCCTATGAGTATTAAGGGAGTTTCTATTTTGACAAGAAGCAAGGTTTGTCTGTGAGGTGAAGGGGAATTACTTCTGTGCAGATGGATGAACAGAGCAGTCTGTGCAGAGAACAGCTGCCAATGCTGCTTCACTGTCAGAAGAAAGAAGAGCAAGGAAGAAGTTAAAAAGTAAAAAAAAAAAAAAAAAAAAAAAGAGCATGAACACAATAGGTGAATTGTTAAAAGCCAGTTAGATAAATATTAGAAAAGCATTGGATCATATGGCTCTTGGAATAGGTTGCCCAGGGCAGTTGTGGATGCCGCCTCCCCCTATGCTGCTATGAAGTGTTCAAGGCAGGTTGGATGGAGCTTTGAGCAACCTGGTCTAGTGGGAGGTGTCTCTGCTCATGCAGAGGGTTTGAAACTAGCTGATCTTTATGGTGCCTTCCAACCCAAACCATTCCATGATTCTATGATATGTACCATCTTGTGTGTTTTTACTCCTCAAACACCACTACTTCCCATGATGAAACTATAAACTCAAGATATCTCTGCCTAACAGGTTCATGAGTCTTTTAATGCAGGAATGGAACCTCATGGTGTCTATAGTTCTGTATTAATACTGTAAAAAAGTTATGACAGTTGTTATCAAGGAGTAATGATTGATTTTATAGAAGGGGCAGGTGTGAGACAATGCAGCATCATAATTTGAGCCATGATTCAAGTGTGAGTAAAGATTAAGGTGTTTACTGTCTTATCTGAAAGGGGCCTATAAGAAGGCTGGGGAAGACCCATTTGTTAGGGCATGTAATGATAGGACAAGTTTTTAAGATAGAGAGGACTAGACTTTATAGGTCACTTCAAACCCATGACATTCTATGATTCTGTGTTGTTTCCTGTTTCTTTGGATGTACTTCAAATCAAGAGCAGAGTGTTACAGAAACAACAAAGAAATGGATGTTTTCTGTGTAAGATCACTAGTGCTGTAAAATAACTGCAAAGAATAACTGCAAAGGTACTAGAACTGTGCAGGGGAATATCAATGAACAACTGAAAAGTTTGGTGTGATACAATGTTATCTGATGTTGCATAGATACTCTTTTCACTGGCAACAGTAGCAGCTGTTTCTTCTAGTTATCAGACCTATACCCCTCACTTGCTAAAAAAAACCACCGTAAGTATAACTCTCTATTGTACCATGTTCTCACCTGTCACTGCATGAAATCTCTCCACCAGGTAGGAACTTGGCTTACACTCTTCTGTCTTTCTAATCTTCTATTCCAGTCATCAAAGTTGGACAACCCCTGAGTTTAATGGGAAGACACGTTATATTAATTTGATTAAAAACTGCATTCAACTCAGATTGTAAATCCGTGTAGTTGGATTGCTCTACTTACTGTAAGTGTCAAGAAGACTAAGTGTTTGCAACTAGGAAAAAATACAGAATATTCAAATGCCTCAGCCAAGAAATAACAGAACAAGAAAGACCCAATGAGGCATCCAGGGGACTTGATAAGGTCTGATGGGTCAGCCAACACTGAGATTAAAAAGTGATACCTTTCACTGTTAAGTGCTTCAGAGAAATTGATAGAATTGCAATATAATAAAATGTTGTACTTGATATCAGTACTTGATATCAAAGTGAAGCTTTATCCAGAGACTGCACTAATAGTATTACTCTCTGGAGTGGAAGGTGATGCATTACATAAAACAGACTGAGAAGGGCTGTAGGCACTGCAGGAGAGAATTCTTCAAAAGGTGGCAAGTGCCACGTGGAACATTTAAAAATCAAATGTGGGTGTTAGAGGAAGATTAAGGTCTGAAATCATGGCACACGAATAACTACAGAGAGATTAAAAGATGGCCTAGACAAGATTAAGGGCAAGCTAACCTCAGAGTAATCACAGACAGGAGGGCAGGATGCTATATGAGAAACATACCCATGATGCTCTGAGCAGTGCAGTGAGCCCTAGCCAAGCCTGAACAGGTACACTGCACTGACACACCGAGACAAAAAAGTTTAGAGATCATCACAGTACACTTCCCAAGTGACAACCCTCACAGCAGCTGTCAGCTGAGTGCAAGAAGGCATTCCT
>NW_009952533.1:7528473-7544549 GCF_000747805.2 Chaetura pelagica | reverse complement strand
ATTCCTGTGCCCTCAAATCCATTAACCTCTGCTTGACAAGTCATGGCAGTGACTCTGACTACTTACCTGACTCAGACCTCTGTTTGCTAGGAGGAAGGTGAAAGAAGATGGGTTTTATGTCCTCTAAAATAGAAGGCATGAGATATGATGTATGTACAAAAGTTATGAACACTCATTCTAACCACCCCTTTTACATGACAGCACTTGACATTTAATAGTATGGTGTCAAACTGAGATGCCACAAAAGAAATGCAACAAATACTTCGGTATAAAACTGAATTTGCATCAGTTATATCTGACAAAGGATGGCACGAGCCACGTATTTTTGGCAGGCAAGTAATTAGTGAGAAGTAGTTTCTACAAAACTACTGTTTTACAGCTTAGACAATTAAATTATTTAGTGTTGCTCTAACTGAGCTGAAAGGAACTATCTTTTCCCATTTATTGCCTCCAAAGCTAGAAGAAATCTGCAGCAGAACACAACTCCTCAGTTCACACACCAGGAGTGCTGCTGTATAGGCTGTGCCTTGGTATTGTTTTCTTGCCTCTGTCCTGTCACTGTGGCCCCACCTTGTGTGCTACGTTCAAATCTTTTTTTCCTATTTGCAAGCTCATGCCAGGTAGCCTTTTCAGCTCTTGCATTGGCATGACTCTTCTATTACTCTCAGAGGGATTTTAAGATGAAAGTTCTTGGGGATAGGGGGTGTAACTCTCAGATACTGACATAATAAACCATATATAAGTAGTTGGGGTAGATTCCAAACCAGAGGAATGCAAGTTAAGCAAATATTACAAACTTTTCAGGTATGAAGATTAAATGCTTCACACATTTTGCCCTTTCCCCACTAAATGCCAACACAAAGTACTCAGTATCATTTCTATTAATTTAGTTTCAATACATTATCTTCTTGAAAGCATGCATCCTAGAAACAGACTGATTTCAGCATAACATGTAGCAGAATAAAATTCAGTTTCTCCAATGCAGTGGAACATTAACTGTGGTAATACTCTAACAATGATGGTATTCCATAACTGACAATCAGGTATGCTGGCTTGGAGGGACATCTGGTGATAATGAATAGATTGATAGTGGCAGGCATGCTTTGAGCAGGTTTGAATCTTTTGTTATTTGTTCATCATAGCTTCTTTGGTTCTGAAGTCATGGAATTGAGAAGGACTTGTCTGAACAAGAATATGCTACATGAAATATTTTAATCTGCTGATAAACCTGCAGGGTTATACTGTGTGAAAAGATGTGTGGAAACCCTTGTTTTGTTTTTTTTTGTTTTGCTTTTTAATTTTTTTTTTTTTTTTTTTAATTTTTTTTTTTTATTTTTAATACATTGTGGGTAATCATCTAAACATTTGCTTTCAGTGCAATGCTCTGGAAAAAAAAGATCAGTTGTCCTCCTGAAATTAACACGTAATAAATTTTTAGGTAGAAACAATGGAAGTGTGTTGCCTGTATGCACAACATACACTTGCTGCTAAAAAGGCAGTGCTCAGTTCTGGCATCTGTATAAAATGGAAACCAATAGAAAGGAGGGTTTGAACAATGAGCTGTACAGATTAGGCAGAAGACAAGCTGTGTGTATCTTGTAGAATTCAATGTGCTTCATTTCTCAAAAAGACTGGATAGAGTTTTATTATATGTAGATGTCTTTGAATATAGAGATACAAGATACGTTACAGTAGGGCAAAGGAGAAGAATGGGGTTTTTTTATCTCAACAGGAGCCTTGCAGTATCTTGGGGCTGCAGAGCGGTGTAATGATCTTGCTGGCTATTGGAATCTCTTAGACAAGTTTACTTCTCTTATTGGAAAGAGGATAAGATGGTTCTTCTTGTATCAGTATACATGGAAGACCTAAGTAGATGCTCTCATTCACCTTCTTTACAGGAACTGAATATGGGTGAAATTCTGTCTCCACAGT
This sequence comes from Chaetura pelagica, assembly GCF_000747805.2. NCBI lineage: Eukaryota > Metazoa > Chordata > Aves > Apodiformes > Apodidae > Chaetura > Chaetura pelagica. The sequence continues at coordinate 7,542,617 of NW_009952533.1, read as the reverse complement.
GAAATAATGACTGCAATTATTTGTCGTGTGTCGCGACTTCAGTCAGGTGCCTGAAGCAATTTTTCTTCCTCTCATGTTTAATGTGGTTACTGGCAGTTTTGTTTTTGTTTCTTTGAAACATCTAAGGTGACTTAGAGCTGTAGATAGCACACTGGCTTGGGCAAGAAATCTGGGAGATGGTACAGAGGCCCCTCTCAAATTCCTTCACTATGTGCCCTAGTAATATGTCCACACTGATCTTCAGTGTCTGAGCGAGGGGTTTTTTTTCCACAGGTCAGACTGCCAAGCACCTTAAGAATGTTTTAATCCACTCTCTTAAGAAGGCAAGGCTTATGTAGTCATATCTGGCTTTATAAGCTCAGAAGTTGTTAGCTAATTCTAGTGAAATGACAGGAAAATCATACTGTCAGAGACATAAACCTTTCACGGGTTTTGGACAACTGGATTAACACAAGGGCAGAAGTTGCATTCACCAGTGAAAACTTTCTTTGTGGCAAACATTGTAGCAGACACCAAGGAATCCATGCAAGAGATAGGTATCTCTCAGAATCTCTAGAGCTATGATCCGTGGAGCTACATATTTGCTTTTGGCTTTTTATATGGTATCTATTCTAGAACTATCTTGATGTATCTCAAGTAAGTTCCTAGCCTTGCAAGGCTATCAGGTCTCATCTTTCCTGTCGCCTTCCAACAGCAGAGCGAATCCTTCTTTTTAAGGGCTAACTTGCTTGCTTTACCTGGAAGCTTTAGACATGTTACGGTTCATTTCTGTAATATGCAGTTCACTGGCATGTGAAGGAGTTGGGTCTGATGATCTGACACTGTCCTCGGGCTTTATTTCATTTGAAGCAAAAGCTCTCCCATGCAGTTCATGCTGGTTCTGCACTGTTGGTTATTCAATGGAACTTTCTCATGTGCTTAACAAAGCCTGTTATTAGAGTAAAATCCATCTTGAGTTCCTGAAATACAGCATAAAAATCTGTCTTCCTTATGAAAAAGGAAGTCTGGATTTATCTGGGGTTTTTTTGTTGTTGTTGGGTTTTTTGGGGGGGTTTTTTTGTTGTTTTTTGTGTTGTGTTGTTTTTTTTTTTTCAAATGGAATTTTCTTTGTTGTGTCTCAAATTCCCTAACGGTAGGTGGAAACAACACTTACTACCATGTCTACAACTGAGAGGACAAATTTATGGCAATTTTGATTATCTGAAGGGATATTAAAAAAAAAAAAAGGAAAGAAAGAAAAAGAAGAAAAAAAATTGTGTTAATTGCTCTGTGAATGCTACCATTTATATTTCTGAATTAAAACCATCTGGTTATTATGATTTACTAGACTGATAACTTCTGAATCACATGGCAAAAACATCTGTTTTCACAAAATGTATTAAGCTGCTGCAGAATGACTGATTTTCAGTGTTTAGAAAATATTATTTGCTTTTTAGAAAATCATATATAAGTAGTTGGGGTAGATTCCAAACCAGAGGAATGCAAGTTAAGCAAATATTACAAACTTTTCAGGTATGAAGATTAAATGCTTCACACATTTTGCCCTTTCCCCACTAAATGCCAACACAAAGTACTCAGTATCATTTCTATTAATTTAGTTTCAATACATTATCTTCTTGAAAGCATGCATCCTAGAAACAGACTGATTTCAGCATAACATGTAGCAGAATAAAATTCAGTTTCTCCAATGCAGTGGAACATTAACTGTGGTAATACTCTAACAATGATGGTATTCCATAACTGACAATCAGGTATGCTGGCTTGGAGGGACATCTGGTGATAATGAATAGATTGATAGTGGCAGGCATGCTTTGAGCAGGTTTGAATCTTTTGTTATTTGTTCATCATAGCTTCTTTGGTTCTGAAGTCATGGAATTGAGAAGGACTTGTCTGAACAAGAATATGCTACATGAAATATTTTAATCTGCTGATAAACCTGCAGGGTTATACTGTGTGAAAAGATGTGTGGAAACCCTTGTTTTGTTTTTTTTTGTTTTGCTTTTTAATTTTTTTTTTTTTATTTTTAATACATTGTGGGTAATCATCTAAACATTTGCTTTCAGTGCAATGCTCTGGAAAAAAAAGATCAGTTGTCCTCCTGAAATTAACACGTAATAAATTTTTAGGTAGAAACAATGGAAGTGTGTTGCCTGTATGCACAACATACACTTGCTGCTAAAAAGGCAGTGCTCAGTTCTGGCATCTGTATAAAATGGAAACCAATAGAAAGGAGGGTTTGAACAATGAGCTGTACAGATTAGGCAGAAGACAAGCTGTGTGTATCTTGTAGAATTCAATGTGCTTCATTTCTCAAAAAGACTGGATAGAGTTTTATTATATGTAGATGTCTTTGAATATAGAGATACAAGATACGTTACAGTAGGGCAAAGGAGAAGAATGGGGTTTTTTTATCTCAACAGGAGCCTTGCAGTATCTTGGGGCTGCAGAGCGGTGTAATGATCTTGCTGGCTATTGGAATCTCTTAGACAAGTTTACTTCTCTTATTGGAAAGAGGATAAGATGGTTCTTCTTGTATCAGTATACATGGAAGACCTAAGTAGATGCTCTCATTCACCTTCTTTACAGGAACTGAATATGGGTGAAATTCTGTCTCCACAGTGAAATAATGACTGCAATTATTTGTCGTGTGTCGCGACTTCAGTCAGGTGCCTGAAGCAATTTTTCTTCCTCTCATGTTTAATGTGGTTACTGGCAGTTTTGTTTTTGTTTCTTTGAAACATCTAAGGTGACTTAGAGCTGTAGATAGCACACTGGCTTGGGCAAGAAATCTGGGAGATGGTACAGAGGCCCCTCTCAAATTCCTTCACTATGTGCCCTAGTAATATGTCCACACTGATCTTCAGTGTCTGAGCGAGGGGTTTTTTTTCCACAGGTCAGACTGCCAAGCACCTTAAGAATGTTTTAATCCACTCTCTTAAGAAGGCAAGGCTTATGTAGTCATATCTGGCTTTATAAGCTCAGAAGTTGTTAGCTAATTCTAGTGAAATGACAGGAAAATCATACTGTCAGAGACATAAACCTTTCACGGGTTTTGGACAACTGGATTAACACAAGGGCAGAAGTTGCATTCACCAGTGAAAACTTTCTTTGTGGCAAACATTGTAGCAGACACCAAGGAATCCATGCAAGAGATAGGTATCTCTCAGAATCTCTAGAGCTATGATCCGTGGAGCTACATATTTGCTTTTGGCTTTTTATATGGTATCTATTCTAGAACTATCTTGATGTATCTCAAGTAAGTTCCTAGCCTTGCAAGGCTATCAGGTCTCATCTTTCCTGTCGCCTTCCAACAGCAGAGCGAATCCTTCTTTTTAAGGGCTAACTTGCTTGCTTTACCTGGAAGCTTTAGACATGTTACGGTTCATTTCTGTAATATGCAGTTCACTGGCATGTGAAGGAGTTGGGTCTGATGATCTGACACTGTCCTCGGGCTTTATTTCATTTGAAGCAAAAGCTCTCCCATGCAGTTCATGCTGGTTCTGCACTGTTGGTTATTCAATGGAACTTTCTCATGTGCTTAACAAAGCCTGTTATTAGAGTAAAATCCATCTTGAGTTCCTGAAATACAGCATAAAAATCTGTCTTCCTTATGAAAAAGGAAGTCTGGATTTATCTGGGGTTTTTTTGTTGTTGTTGGGTTTTTTGGGGGGGTTTTTTTGTTGTTTTTTGTGTTGTGTTGTTTTTTTTTTTTCAAATGGAATTTTCTTTGTTGTGTCTCAAATTCCCTAACGGTAGGTGGAAACAACACTTACTACCATGTCTACAACTGAGAGGACAAATTTATGGCAATTTTGATTATCTGAAGGGATATTAAAAAAAAAAAAGGAAAAAAAAAAAAAAAAAAAAAAAAAAAAAAAAAGGAAAGAAAGAAAAAGAAGAAAAAAAATTGTGTTAATTGCTCTGTGAATGCTACCATTTATATTTCTGAATTAAAACCATCTGGTTATTATGATTTACTAGACTGATAACTTCTGAATCACATGGCAAAAACATCTGTTTTCACAAAATGTATTAAGCTGCTGCAGAATGACTGATTTTCAGTGTTTAGAAAATATTATTTGCTTTTTAGAAAATAATATGGATGAGAAAATGTCAGTAAATGTGTTCCAGAAAATCATCTCCTAACACATTACATCAAATCTTCTCTGGATCTTAGTTAGGCTAGTAAGTCATTCAGCCTTGGTTCCCTGACAAAACAAATCATTGTCCATTCATTTACACATTATCTTCAAAATCAGTGCAGTGAAATGTCATAGCAAACCTACCATATATATTCTCAGGGGAAAATCAATGTAACACATGAACTACAAAAGCTACTAATGTAAGAGAAAAAAAGAACATGAGATCCTGTCACTACAGAAATCAATTTTTAATTATAAATGTCTGAAGATGTTGTATTTCTCCTTACTAATTAATAAGGACTCAAAGTGGAGTAACTTTCAGAAAAAAAAAGTGTTTGTTTCTGAGTTTAATGTGTGTTCTCAGAGTTTGGGGTTTTTCTGTTTCATGTAACATTTTCACATAGAAACTAGGATTAGAGAGAAAAGGAATATGTCATACAAGCACCTTGTTGAAGGCACTGACAAAAAGTTTTGGATTTTCCTTGAGCCTGATGAATATTCTAAAAAAAATACATATTCTTGAAAAGCATTAAAGCAAAGAGGCCTGCATATATTCCCCACAAATTTACAGCCCTTGCATCCTCTGTATATTGTACTGCCTCCAATACATGAGAACCTGACAACCGGAAAAGGAGTGTCACACAAATGACTTCATCACTGGGGAATAGCTTGCGCTGGCTTTCCTTTCAAGTTGTGTGACTGTTGAGAAGTGAAAAAGTTCACTGAAAATTCATTTTAGTTTTTTGTAACTGTCAACAGAGGTCTGCTCTTCCCTATGACCTCAAGCATAGCTGATTCTGAAAAGCAGTGGCTGAATCAGGTCTTAGCCTATATTCCTTTTCTGTGTAGGTGCCAGTAGGTCATCAAGCAATGATTTTCAGCTAAGATAAGCAAAGGTGAATAATAATTCACCACAGAAATTGCTTCCAGTTCTGCACGATGTGTGCACCTTTGCTTCTGCAAAACGTTAACTCCATGTGAAGTGGCAACACCAAGAATTCCCTCACAGGAACTGACACAAGCGTCTAGAAGCTTTGAGCTGTGCTCTCATGCTGGCTCCGCAGGTTTTCTATTTAGGTCACCATGTATTGTTTTACTGGCTCTATGGACCACTTTATGTCAGAAAGTGACAACGGCTGCTCTGGTTAGCATTTTAAACAGGGAGGCAGGAAGTTAGAAGTTGAGACTTCCCAAAAGAGAAGAGAGTTGCTATAAATGATAGAAAAATGGCAGTGTGTTTAAGCTATCTGTTGGAGGTAAAGTTTTTCTTAGAACTGGCCAACAGGATGGGACAGGTAATTGTCAAATTGCATGTTGCAGCTCCATTACTCTCTGCTTAATTTGTAAAAAAGGGAGTGGAAAAAACCCCCACAAAGCCTGGAACTTTCTGGAAGCCTTTCACAGACAACTGTAAATTTATTAGTAGGTGATCCTTACTGAGTTGTTTGGGGTTTTTATAATGGAAAAAGTCACAGGGCCAATATCCTTTTTATTTGATTTGGGGCTTCTGATATATGGCAGACAGTTAACTCTTTTATTCTTAGATCCCTCTGCTATCTAGGCAGGAAAGCAATCCTGCAGTGCTTCCAGCAGGGTCTTCAGGATATGAATTACAGCTTGCAGCACCACAATTAAGACTTGGAGTAGGGAGTTCGCCTTTTACTTGATTCTGCCTTTAGCTGGCAGATTAAGCTCCTGTTAAATGTATTTCCTAGGTTTTAGAGCTCAGAAGAATTTTCTTCAGTACCATGAAGGGATCTCTGGTGCAGGTTCAGACTTAACTCAGCTTCACACTGTTGGTCACACAACTCCTGAAACTCTAAGAAAATTTTGGGGAAAAAAAAAAGCAGTACTTGAGGGCAAGAGAAGAACAGATGCCAGGTTTCCTTTAGAAAGGTTGCTCCTTGCCTTCTGAAATTTCAAGTACTAAATGCAAATCCTTTCTTCCAAGAAGAACTGGCAGATGTGTTCCTATGTCCTCCTTCTTCATGGAATACAGGCAGCTGTCTTTGCTTCAGCAGTCTTCAGGAATGTGTGTCCCTTTTTGAAATGTTCATCAGACCTGAGGACTACCTCATGAAGGCAACAGAAGGTAGATTTTTTTCCCTATGTTCTTGTGGGGTACCAACTCTATTTTATGTTAGGTCAGGCAGGCTGAAGAACAGACAGATAAGAGTTTAACAATGCCAAGCTGGGGATGCGATAGGGAAGAAGGGAGTAAGTACTTTTGAAATATTTTTCCTTTGCATTCCCGGCTGATTCTAGAGATGGGGTGACTGATGTTATCTGACTGTGTGGGTCATAGTAGTGAGACAGCATCTAGCAGCTGAGCATGGCAAGGACAAAACACACCTAGCCTAAGTCCTTCTTGTTTCCTATATAGAATAGTCACAGCTCAGGATAGAAATTCCACTATTGCATTTCTATATATAAAAAAATCAGAAAAAAAGCCAACAACCTCTCATTACTGAAAGGATTAAATAATTATTCTTTTGTCATGGCATCACATAGGAGATTTCTGAATTGTGCATTAAAGTCTGAGAGGAAAAAAATGCTGCATCACATTTATAATACCTATGTAGTTATTTTAGGAAAGGATCTGACTGATGTAGATTAAAACTGAGCTTCTTTAAAGAATGAGTTGAAACAGGGCTTATGCCATTCTGCTTGAGGGCTTTTGGGGGTGAAACTACCAGTATTTTCATGTCCTCAGGGTATCATGGTTTTTACTTTTCTGAAAAGTCAAGAAAAAGATAATTTGGAAAGCATTAAGTCAGGATTCTGAGGGGAAGTTCTGGTACAGTATCTGTCTTGCTGAGTTCTATAAAGTTGTTATCCTGATTCTATTAATTAAGCTCTGAAAATATGCTTATCTACTTGAAGCAAATCCTGTGACAGAGAATTTTGTGAAAAAAACATGGATATTGTAGAAGATAAACCACAGCAGGACTCTGACACTCACAGGAAGGAGGAATTCTGAGAAAAGGGAATGGAAAATCTCAAGACCAACACTAGGAAGGTAAAAATTAAGATTATTAAAATGAATCTGGAGCATAGCACAATGCCCTTTTAACCTTCCTCTTTAAAGACCCCCTTCAATTTAATGCCAATAGTCTTTTTTCCACAAGGTAACTTAAACTTTCATAATTAAATTACTTTTCTATAATATACTACAGAAATACAGTTCAAAGCAAATGGTGTCAGAGACCATTACATCTATGTATAAAACAGAAATGAAGATAAACCTGTATTATTCAATAAATGTTCCCTATTTCCCTCATTTATCATATTTGCTGTGTATTAATTTAAAAGACAGCTCTAGGAAAAATATTTTCTTAAAAATAAAATCAACACATGAACTTCTGACCCTTATGTTTACTACTGTCTAAAATCTTCTGAGGATCTCAACAGATGGAACAGATACTTCACTATTAGTGAGAACTCAATGAACAAAAAAGAAGAGTTATGCCCCCAGAAAACTTGTCTTCATAGGAAAACATATTAGGCAATGAAATAACAAAGAAAATTACAGCTAATTTAGACTGACAGTGCTTTCCAACTAGGCTGAATGAAGTGAACTTTTTAGACAAGACATTGGGGTAGATCCTTAGAGGATGTAAATAAGCATAACCATTTTCTTCTTTATGAGATAAAGTCAACAATTTTATTTTTAGAGGCAATTAAAAGAGACAGGACTTCAGATTCTCAGAAGCACAAAAGGTCAGTGTAACCAGGATAGAGTATCTGGGGCTGGATAAGTCTCACTCCTCCTGTCTTTATATTGGAAAGTTGCAAAGGATAAAACTCACCTGCAGATAATTCAGATGGCCTTGATTGTTTTAAGGCTTCTGGTTTCTGTGAGGATTTTTGTTGTTCATTCAGGGACCATGAAAGTACATTATTTCTGGGATGTCATCACTGTTTTACTTGAAAGGGAGCACTGAATCAGCACAGTCAACATTAGAAGTGGGAAATATATTTACAGTTATTTTATGACAACATCAGACTTGTCTATCATGTGATACGTTTTCCAACTTCTAGATGAGGGTGAGTCAAAGGATTCACTGAGTTTGAGAACCTTAACCTAGAAGACATTGTGATCTTTGGAACATAAAGAACAGCAGTTTCTGGGAGCAAAATGGAGAATCCTCAGCCAGGATGGAGCCACTTTTCCATTTACTGCTACTAGTTAAAAGAAAGCTTCCAGAAGGAAAAAAAAAAAAAAAAAAAAAAAAAAAAAAAAAATAGTAGAAGGAAAAGTGGTTTCATCCTGGCTCAAACCAGGACACCTCTAGACCCTGTATTCTGCTTTCCCCTACGCAGAGAGAAATGGCATTTCAATGACTGTTGTAGAGCTAAGACACTTGGATTAATATTAGCCATCTGCATAAAGACAGATTTCCTCCTGTGGGGGTAAGAAAGCAAGAGATTGATTTGCTTGAAACCTTCTTGATGCTCTCTTGTACAGGGTTTATGTGGGTGGCACCAGGCTTCAAAGGATTGTTTTTCTTCAAGTGAAGAAGCATAAGCTGTGTAAACTGCTTTGTCCAATACATACCTGACTGAACTGACTATACTTCTTCCAGAGAGTATATTCATGAAAATTTGTCAGCTTTGAAAACATAGCTAAGGCAATGCACATATACAGAGAGTAGGTGCACTACCACTTATGGGGCATCACTTGCCAAGGTCTGAGCTTGTATCAGTAAATACTCTGTGAACTTATGTCTCTGGCATCAATCTGCCAGTGCTCAGGTACAAGGTGATGTGGACCTCAAGTGTAGTCTTGAAGCAGACACTGTCACAATAAAGATATTCTCAACCAAAAATTGCTTTGAATGGGGCTAGATGACAAAATACTGAAGACCAATCTTTATTTCATTTAATAAATTCCAGTTATGTGTAGTCCAGACATAAGTGTGGGTTCAGATTTTCACTTCAAGTATTTGAAGTTCAGTGATTTAATATATTGAAAAACTATAAACAAGTGTCCTGGTTTGAGCCAGGATGGTGCCACTTTTCCTTTTGGAAAACAAACAAACCACAGAAAAAAAAAAATTCTACAGATTCTTTTTTGTGTGAAAAATATCAATGTTAAATATATTTTTGACAAAATAAGTTTTCTTTGACAATTTAAACCAGATCTAAACTTTCAAATGTCAGCTTAAAAAATACTCAGACTGACACTAGTCAGTTTTTTCTTGCTTAGTTTATGAAAAAATGCTAAAAGAAGCTAAGGATACCAATGCAGCTTGACATGCACTTCTTTGTGATCATGTTTTTAATGTTCTAAACAAAGAGGGGTGTCTGTGATCTATCTGCTGTTTCTGTTACAAATAATCGCAGTAGCTTCTGCTCTGAATCATGTTATATGAAAGAAAGGGAAAGGGAAGGGAAAAAAAGGAAAGGAAAGGAAAAGGGAAGGTAAAAAAAGGAAAAGGAAAAGGAAGCAGAGACTTTGCATTGTCCCATCAGCTTGAGATCCTAAGTGTTCGGACAACAGGCCAAAGCCAACCTGCGAACATGTCTTCTGCTGCAGCTGGGTTCCTTAAAGTTCTCCTCTTAGGAAAGTTGGAAGTGATTTAAATATCTTCCCATTCACTGCACCTTAGCTTTTGTACTTGTTTACTTGATTGACTGATGACCCAATTTTTAACCATAATAATTTTACCTTTTATTTAAAAGGACTGCTCTTCCCCTTAAAATACTTTGCCAGTTTCCCCATCAAAAAGGTCATGGGATAAGAGGGCCTTGGGACATACTGCTGAGTAATAAATACCCATTTAACCTACAATATGAGATTTCTCACATTCATAATTAGGTCTTTTTTTGCTCCTGTTTCATGCTTCCTCTTTAGGAGTAGAATTCTAGAAAAGCAGAGGTACATTTATGGTCCAGAAGAAGTTGCCAGGCTAAATTCAGAGCTGACCTGACACAGGCTGTCTAGTTAGGTGTGGATATGGGTTCCAGAGGGGTTTTATATAAGGTTAAGGATGCTGTTAGGATTGAGACAATGACTACTCTGGTTGGAGACCAAGAGGCTAGAAGAATCAACAGGTTTTGCCTAAACCTGGTGCTGTTATGATACACTTTTCTGAGTCTGTTAAAACCCTCTGGACAGACAGGTTTATGAGGAAATTTAGGGCCTTCACAGAATAATTCTGGTTGGAAAAGATCTTCAAGATCATTGAGTCCAACCATCAACCAAACTCAACCAAGTCCAGTGGTTAACCACGTGAGTGAGCTAAATTTACGGTAATTAGAATTTTGTTTTTATTTGATTAATTCAATTAAAGGTTACTAAGAATAATTCTTTCACATTAGTTTGGTGACTCAAGCTATCTGAAAATAGTAGTGAACTGCTAACTATGCTTTCTTTGAGCACATAATTAATTTTTGCAATTCCATTTTTTACTATTTTTAGATATGTTCTTCAAGCTTTGTGAGATTTTTGGGAACATTTGAAAAAATAGGAGTCATAATGGAATAATTATTTTAATTTTTATGTGTTCTTGCTATGTGACCCATATGTAGGCCTTTTTGCAAATTTTAAGCATTTTTCTGTAATTTTGTATTTTTAGAAGGAACAGGCTTGATGCACAATGCTTTAAAACATTGCACTCATTAACGTGTTTTGCTGTTATGCATTATATATGCAGACACACTACTATATATTACAAAGTGCATGTTTTTATGTCCATTATAATATGTATGTAGTAAAACACACACAATTAATATACTTTATAGACTACTTTTTAAAACTGCATTCTTTACAAACTACTAAAAAATCCCCAAACCATGACACGATGTTACGTAGGAATTAATTTCTCTGAAAACATGTGTGTATTTTTTCCTGGATTAGAGAGAGCATTTATTAAGCAAGTCTTTCAAACACACAAGACACTATGCTTTCATTAATTGATTTAAGTTGCTAGTGACAGAAAAAAGGAACACTTCTGCTACAACAACCAACACACACCAAAAAATGTTGATATGGTTCAACACCATTTCACAGGATTTCCAAATAATAACAGAATATTTTTGCAAGATTGTTCTTCTAGAATTTGTTCTAGAAGTTTAATTAACACATTTGGCAGATGGGGAGAGAGAATTTGTGAGTTTTCCCTTATATTACAATATAAAACATTTGAATGAACATTTATCTTAGGTTAAACTGAAGTTAAACCATCCTCTAATTTTCTCACACATTGCTTTTCCAAAAAGGATAAAGATTTTGTGTTGGATTTGACCCAGCTGTGTTTGATGACATAAATGAGGGCAAAGGCTAAGTCTGACTGTGAAACTGAGACCTCTGAATGAACTCAGCTGTGGCACATGAAAAGCAAAGCAATGCAGCTCGTTCACAGACTCTTCACTCTTTTGAATTTAACATCTTTGATATGATGATGATTTGACATCAGTAAAATAGTCAAACATATTTTAAAATAAAGAAGGTAATTGAGGTTGAATGAGAAAACAGTACAAACTGGAAAGTTTTAATCTTTCACCTGTTTCACAAAATGCATAGTGCCACAGACTGACATAGGGATATTTGTAACTGTTACCCTTAAATGACAACTGATAAATTCTGTTATTGTAGGTAACAGAAGAAGATAATTAGAGGAAGAGAACCTTAATACTCAGTAAAGGCTTGGGCTATATGAGATTAAAAAAAATCAGTAAAAAATTCAGCTTTATTTAATAGAGAATGATGAAATGGACAGAAAATTCGATTTTGAAAAGTCTGAATCTTGCTACTTTCTTCAGGTTTCTACAGTAACCAGTGAATTGATGTTGTCATTATTCACTTCAAGAAGTGAGAAGAGGAATAACAGAGTGGAGTGATATCATCACCAACCAAAAACTCCTCAGAGAGTAAGTTTGTAATTAAGTCATTCTGGATGCTGACTTAGGAACTGAGAGAAATCAATGCTTCAGATTTGTACAGCATTTAAGAAGATACCAGCAGATCTATGTGTGCACTGCATTTGTTCCTTTTGTGCTCACTATCATCAGGTATTCACCACTGAACAGGAGCTGGAAAATAAAGTAGCTGGTTTGAAGTTTTGGATTTGTTGGGTTACTGAAAATTCTTTCCTTTATGTTAGTGATTGAAGTATTTCTTTGTCAATTAAAATAAGTTAGGTGATCTATACAGTCATCCTGTATCAATAAATCCAGAAAGAGAATCATAGTACTTGATATAATTTACTCTCTAATCTTTGTAACTTAGTGAGACTGTGATCTCTTTAGGGCAGTCACCATCTACTAGGTTGTGTTTGTACAATGCACAGCACGAAGTGCCTCTACTCTCGGCTGTCTCAGGTCACAGCCTCTTTGCCATTTCTGCCCTTTGGTTGTTAACCCCATCTCTAGCTCTTGTATGGGTTGAATCAGCTGATCCCCTTGTTAGAAAGACTTAGGAACAGGGCAAAAACTGATTCAGAGATTGGATTCACTGAGGTTCTTTGCAACTCTGACTTCAAGCTCAGACGCACACAGCTATCACATGGAGTAGCCAGGAAGATCCAGGGCAAAAATTATTGATGGCCATTAAAAGCAAAGGGGGAAAAAAAAAAAAAAAAAAAGGACTTCAAACCTTAAGAATTTCTGTTTGCCAGGAACACTTATCCTGAATATATATGATTGTCTGTGATTGTTAATAGGTTTTAGTGTCCCTTTTTCATTTCTGGTGAAGCAAGTCTGACATCTGTTAGTATCTGTCTTAGATGAACTCCCTATGATAAAACACTCTTGTGATAATAAAAGCACTTATATACATGCTTGCCTTCAAGGCCTGCAATGTGATACAGCTGCTATCAAATTTTTATTCACTACTGATTTTCAAAAGACTTTTTAACAGTATTTCAGGGTGAAAGCAGCATCTTGTAGGTAAGTACAACTTATCCAAGCAAGGATATATCATCACATTGTTACACTGTGAGCCTGTAGGGTGCTGCAAACTGTGTGTTTAGCATGTTTCTGAGGTGACCAAGATGGACTGCTGTAGTCTGAAGAACCCATCTTTACCCCGTCTGCTGCTGCTTAAGAGAGTCAGCTTATTTGAGGATGAGGAAGAGAATGGCAGCCCATTTAAGTAACCCAGATCCAAAGCAGATGTTGTCAGGCCTGCCAGGAAAGGGTCAGAAAGCTTCACTCTCTGGGATCATAAGATCTTGTGGGTTCTGCTTCTGTTCCTGTCTTGTCTTCAGCCCATATTATCAAGAGTCTCTCTTTGGCCTTTGTTTTTTAGGGAAACTGCTGGGAAAGAAAACTTGTTTGTCTGAGGTAAGGAATGGGAGAGGTGTTAAGGTAAGAAGATGCATTTGGATGTGGAGATGAGAGCTAATTTGTGTCTTGGATGAGTCGGAGGTTATGGAATAAGGTGGAGTGGACAGAGGACATGCTAGAAGAGGGGCAGGGTGAAGAATGGGGGAAAGGAAGGATCCCTGTCATTCTCTGCACCTTTCAAAGTCTTCCTTGGGTGTAAGACCTAAACTTCCATTTTTACATAGTCTTTCCCCATATTTGGCTGCTTGCTCCCAGGTCTACTCAATTAAATCTTTGTACCTTCTTAATAATCTTCTGACTTCTCCCAGCCTTTTCTCTCCCCCAGTTTCCCATGCCATCTCTTCTACCCCTGAAAAATACAATCCTTTTTCTGCCTCAGGACAGCAACAGTCAATTTTGCTTTCATTGCTGTATGGCTTTGAGTCTTCTCTGGTATAAGGCAGTCCAACAGTTACAGTGGGGAATTATCATGTTAATATGCATGATACTTAAAACACTCTGCCAGCTTCTTTCCTGCTATAAGAAATGTTCTGATAAGAGAACAGAAAGATTTGCAAACTGATTTCAGGCTAGAAAATTACTTGAATCATAGTGAAAGTAACTAACTGACTTTCCTTCAGTGCTGAAATTCTAAGTAAGGATCTAGAAAAAATATTTAAGGCTACACCGAGCTGCCTGCCACATCAACTTTCTTGAAAACAGACTTCAGGG
>NW_009952533.1:7510649-7528290 GCF_000747805.2 Chaetura pelagica | reverse complement strand
CAAGCAAAATGTAAAGCCTTTTCTTGTTTGCTCAGTGAGTATTTGCTGAACAATATATATTTTTTTAATTAAGGTGTAGCCGGAAAGTAATCCTCTGATTCAATGTGCTCAAGAATTTTCAAGTACAGTCCATTCAAAGGAAAGTACTTGAAAAAAAAAGGAGTGGTCTTAAGTGTAATACCAAAGGAAATTCTTTCTGGTGCCTAGCTTGAGGAATATGTGCCAAGGTGAAATATACCATTATCAGATACAAAGTATCAGCTATTTGTTCATTAGATTCTAGTAATGAACCTTCTTGAAATTATAGATCAATCTGTCTTTGATTGCTATGCTGTGTTTTAATGCACAGTGAGCTATTTTCTCTGTACTATTCATTTTTTCTTAATTGTCCATATTGTTTTTAAGTACCTAAGACAGTCAAGGGGTTTTGGCTGAATCTGAAAAGAGTACACTAAGCTATTTAACTGAGAATTTGTAATCTACCCTACATTTAAAATATTGCAGTCCTCCATAAAAATATTAATCCAGGTGTGATCATTAAAATCTGAAATTCTTTATACCAGCTTTTATTGACTATCAAGCAGATGTGCAATCTAGTTAAAATGCATAGAATATGATATGAAAAAAAAATAGTTCTCTTTAAAACCATTCTGTAAGATCAAGAACTCATCATATATATATGCACACACATATACACCCATTGTATCATGTCAGCAGTCATAGTAATGTTGGCATACTATTCTTAGCAGGCTAAGTTAAAAGACCACAATTCTGTTCCCAGGAGGCTAGGGGAATCAGGAGAAATTTTACACTAAGTATCATGAACTACCAGTTTTCCTGTCCTGCATGAAGAGAAACATTTCTTGGCAGTCACCACAGAACAAAACCAGGACACCATCCCCTAGCAGCTCTAATTACTTCTTAGCTACAGTTAAAAAAATGTTATATTCAAAAGCCAAATGGACATGGATGTGGCCAACCCCCTCTAGGTGGCTCTGCCTGAGCAGCAGGATTGGACCTGATGACCTCTAGAGCTCCCTTCAATCTCAACCATTCTATAATTCATAAAATGGAACTTCTGAAGATGAAGGCTTTACCTAAATGGAATTAAAAGATAAATGTTTGTTATGCTTGAAGGCTAACAGACAAATGGCATGGTTTCATGGCATTTTGAAACTTTATTGAAAAGGTGTCTTCCTGTCCAATCCCATGATAGTTATCTGTTTCCTTTGGCTGCTTTATTAGATAGGTAATATCTTTATATGTTTCTCTACAGACAAAAAATAAACAAATCAGTCTGACTGCTGAGACTGAGGCAAAGAAGGCATTTAGCACCTCAGCCTCATCCTTTGTCACTCTGTTTGCCTCTGCATCCAACAAAGGATGTGTTGCAAGGTTTTGTTAAGAAGTTTTACATCACTTGTACATGTACTACAAGATATTATATTAGTTCACTGAGCTAGACTTTGATTCTTTTTACTGCTAGTCTTAATTTAGCCTATCACCTTTGATGTCCTAGAATTCACTTAAGAAATCTTCCAGCATGTCAAGGGCCAGAATATGACACAGTATTTCAGTGTTGACATTTTTAATTGTCCTAGTAAAATATTAAACTCTAATGTGTACCTTCTTAATCCTCAAATACTGTTGATAGCTAGAACAGGTTAATCTTTCAGAATAGGTTTTCTTTTGATAATCATAGTACGTTCACAATCATAACTCATTTGTGTTTTCTTCTTTGGTAGTGTGATGGCTCTGTAGGGAGGAAAGGTCTGCACACATTTGTTCATTAACCCTAGTTCTCTGGCTACAGTAAGAAACTCTCTTTGGACTGTATGCAAATAGAAATGGAGGCACAGGGGAATACATACTCAATTTGTTAATCTGGTAGTAGAACCTAAAAATTACTTCTGGCCATGTAATTTGGGTAGCTATTTAAAAACATGCTTCATCTGCGTGGAACTGCACTGTTGCTTAATTGTTATTTTCCCCTTGGTTACTTGGTTGAAAAGTTCAGTTTGTCATAGCTAATCTTTAATCTACAGCAACTCCCAAATGCATTTAGTGCACTGAATATATTGAGTAGTACATGTCTAGGCAAGAATAATAAATTAAAAGGTCGTTTGTGTGCAGTGAAGTATGATTAGAGAGCTCTGTAATTTGCACACCTCTGAGCTCGGTTGCCTACCAACAACAGTTCTATACTGAAAGTGCATTGCATGGGTATGGTGGGTTAACCTCAGCTAAGGACTGAGCCCCCTCCCTCTACCCCCATCATCTTCTTGCTCACTCTCTGTCTTTAGCAGAGCAAGGACAGAAAATGGCATAGAAAAGTTGTGGGTCAAGATAAATATAGGCAGGTTGCTCTCCTTGGGCCATGGTTTCTTAAGAAAACATCTAACTGCTCCAGTGTGGGGTCGTCCATGTACTGCAGGGCATATCTTCTCCAGTGCAATGGAGTACTTCCTAAGCTCAGAAACTGGGGAAGTTCCTCCATCCACTAGTTGAAATTTCCATTTGTGGCATTGCGGGGTCAGAAATGCCGGCTTTTAAGTTTAGTGCTAATATAGAAGAGATTTTAGTGCCATTTTTTTTGTAACTAAACAATGGATTTGAATGTAAGTTTAAAAAGTAATTACCTGAAAGGTTGATTCTTCTCTAGCTGAATGGCTGGAGTGCTAGCTAGGTATTTTCAATAGCTAGCTAGGTATTTTTATTAGTTGATTACAATTAGTATACAGCTGGCAAGAGCCTCTAGTATTTAATTTCTCTGTTGGCAGTGGTTGAACATTGATTCTCATGTATGTTTCCATGAATTCCTAGGAAAAACGTTACACATTTATCAATTCTATGTTGCAAAGACCTAGTAAAGTAGGAAAATAATGCATTTATTTCTTTAAAGGTACAAAGATGACTAATTTTCACCATTATAAATATCTTTGAGGTTAAACAGCAAAGAGATAAGAATTATTTAAGGAAAATATTAGGTGTCCCCCTTTTGAATCTGGAATCAAGAGGCTGACTATGAGTGAGTTTCCCCCTTCTCTATAGTTGTAAACATCTTTTTAATCCAGAGTTGCATCTCAGTCTGAAGAGATATCTTACTGTATAAGAATTGCTAATAGTGCCTCATTTCAGTCACTCTCATTCTCCTTCCTTCTTGCTTTCATAAAGTTTTTTTCAAATTCCTGCAAATAAGGGATTGAAACAATATATCAGCAATAGCAAACTGTCTTAATTTAAGCTGTCCAGAGCAGTTGAAGGCTCGTGATGACAGCAAAAGAGCAGAGATGCACAGCCTTCTCTAAATTCTGCTTTTCAGCCCAAGGAATCATCACTTCACTGCTCTACATCTTCCTTGTTACGCCAAGCTGGATACTGCCATTCTCTACAGCCCAAATTGAAGTCTCTGTTCTGGAGACACAGTGCGACTCTGAAGGTGTAACCATCCTTTTTAAGAGTTCTCTTTAAAAGCCTAATCCCTAACTGAAAGAAATGCAAGAAGGGAGAGTGTAAAGCTGGTGACAGACAAAAAAGTAATATCCAAAATGCAAGAAAATAAAATTAAATTATACTGTCTCACTCATGTTCAAATTGACGTTATTTGCTTATCAAAATGGGGTTTTTTCATTTTCTTTTTTTCTTTATTTAACCCTCTACCTTCAGACAGGTTATTGCAGAATTTCTTCCTTGAAGTTTATTTAATTGCTAACAGCCATTATGCTTAAATGAAGTTACAGAAATTCTGACCTGAGATTTGTGGTAACATTCCCTGTTATAATACATTCTGAAAATGTTTTGATTATTTCGCAATGGGGTAAAAATGGGGTTTAAAATTCCCTCTATTCTAAAATTATTTGTATATATTTTGGACAGCTAGCCTCTCTGACTTTAATAAGTGAAAGACACTTCCAAGTCTTTTCATCAAGATAAAATGCGAGCAATTTCAAGCATAAGGTGGGTTTTACCATTGTATTTTCAAAATGCGAATGAGTTCTACAAGTACTGGTAGAAGTATTGCCAAAGGTACATATCAGCTAGTATCTGAGTGATCTTGAAAAAATTACATAGAAACATTGTCTTGTATTAAGACAGTTTGTAGTTTTACTTTTACACAGAGAATATCTTTTGTAAAAATTGTAATCACTTTAGATACAGCCAAGATTTTTACCGTTGAGCTGATTTTGCTGGATCGACTGAGCCATTCCAGACTAAATTTAAGTTGGTGTATTTTTTTGTAGATGGTGGATGTTGAAAATTCCGGTAAGTCTTTTTGGAATGCAGAATAAAAATCACTGTAAATTTCCCTGGAGTCCTGAGAAAGTTTGATATTATAATTTATGTATTCTTTATATGTGCTAGTATCCCACACAGTATTATCCTAGTGTATGAGAAAAATGCAGACTTCTTCAATACACATTTTTAACATACATTTGTTATCCTCTTTTCACAAGCAATCGGTAGTCTTAAGCACCAGGTCCACAAAAGAAAAAAATACCCAGGGAGGTTGTTGATGCCCCATCCTTGGAGGTTTTTAAGGCCTGGCTGGATGGGGTTTTGTGCAACCTGGTCTAGTGGTTGGGTTCCCTGCTCATGGCAGAGGAGTTGGAACTAGGTGATCTTTAAGGTCCTTTCCAATCTTAATGATTCTATGATTCTATTCTATGATTTATAATCAAGCTGTAACTTAAGAAGTTGCTTAATAGACTGTTTCTGAAGATGTAGTGAGTTTCTCTGATAGAAAATAATTTCAAGTAAAACGTAATTTGCAACTCTGCTTACTATCAGAAAAGAACCAATAGTTATCTTTAGTATGAATAGATCTGGGCTCCCTTGATATGCTTTTCATGAAGTAACAGCTGTAAGTGAGTATTGTTTGAAGAAAGATTCTTTTTCTTGTAGAAATGTTATCCAGCTGCTCTGCTGAAGTTACAACATAAGTCCCGGTGTCCTAAGTGTTGTGCAAAAGCTGGTTTGAAATACTCTTTGGTGGCATCTGATGAGTTAAAACAACTTTTAGCTGAGCATTGTTGTGCCTTTTTGAAAAATAACAAGCATTTGTAAGACTTATTGTTTTGTTCTACTAAGTAATTCTATGACCTGTTTGCTGTAACTGTAGTTATAACTGATCTATTTGATACACTGTAGTTTATTAACAGAAAGCTTTGATACAGCGCTAGGGTTGCCTGGAGGTATAATTGTACTCTTCTGGAATGGCATGTTCAACAATACTTGCTCTGCTGACCAAGAATGCACAGATAACCTTAAGCACTACAGATTTCATAGCCAAAGGAAATTTGCCTGCACTGAAGCTGTATTCGCTGTGTTAGGCACAGCTACTGTGAATATCAGAGGACTTAATTAGAGCAGTTGGGCAGTGAGAGAATGATGCAGTCTGGAAGGACTTCTCTGTGACTGAATTGAGTGAAACTTTGTTCTGGCATGGGGATGCACACAGCATGAAGAAAGGAGTGGATATGTATCTCAGGAGTTTTAGTATGTCTCTTGTTCAGTACTACTTCAGCTGCAGAACCTAGGGTGGTCTTGCTATTGACAGCAATTAGGTTGGAGGTGAGTGAAGCCTGGGTGTTTAATGAGAGGAAAATAAAAGTGTAAACACTCTTAATGAGAAGAGTGCTGTAAAATTTACCACAGACATTTTTTTACTGTGAAGCAAAGAAATGTTTTGGTGTGGGAAGGATAAAGGCAGATCTTGTTTTATATTATTTGTAAACAAAGGTATTTATGTCATGAGTTGCTGTTGAAAGCAGTGTCTGAATGTATATGCTACCTAATTCTTACTCCATACTTCTTGGAACCTTGAAATTTACTAGTCATAGCCTTCACAGACATGATATTCAGACAAGGAAATAGCTGTATGCTATTTTTTTCTCTCAGTTTCCCAGGGTTTTGAAGATGTGTCTGACAGCTTAGTAAGTTACAGATATCTGTGTCTAAATTCCAAATCTTGTAAGCTGTAATATTTTGTGGTTAAAATAATCTTGAAGGACTGGGGGGGTTGAAATAAATAATTAATTATTTTGTATACTTCCACCCCTTTCTTGTGACTCCTTATAGCAAATCTGTCAACAGTGCCATAATTTTAGTCCTGTCCCTTTATGTCATTGAAGCTTAAAAATATCCTTGCTGCTAGCATTAGATGCAGATTCATTTATTTATGTGGCAACCCCCAAATAAGCTGTATTTGGGGCCAAGGAATTATTCCTCAGCCTTTCTTTGTATTTATGTAGGCATAGAGGCCTTTGATAAAGTCATGAGAACAGGTCTTTGGAGTTGTTATTTTAAGACAGCTTGCCTAGAAGAAAATTATCTACATAAACCCCATGTTCCATGTTAGCCTGATAGCTATCATCACCATCCTACTCAGTTGCTAATGGAACTTTAAGAAGCTCCACTGCACAGTCAGAAATTATGGTTTTCAAATAGCTGCTTCAGGAGTCTGTGGCTGTTGGTGATTGTGTCCTTTTCCTGTGTGTTGAGGAGCACAAGGCATCATTTCCATAGCTTGGTTTCACTGTCAGTCACCCAACAATGGCCATCCTGTACAAGCACATATCTGGAAAAGCTCATGTCCCACCTGCTGACAAAACTGATGGCTCCTTTGTGGAAGTTTCTCTGCCAGAGATTCCTTCACCAATGCTGAAACAAAACATAGACTACCCAGAGTTATCAGTGCTTTCAGAAGATCCCAGAAGATCATAAGGGGAGAAAAGAGGACATTAAACTGACAAAAAACCTTTTAAGTCTTAAAGTCTCTCATTGCTGGAAAATTTAAAACTTACAAACAACTCAAATAATTCAATGAATCATGTCTGAGCTGTCCCAGGTAGATCTTAATAATTCATTAGTGATATAAAAGAGGATGAAGTCCTGAAAAGGAATTGTGCCAAGTGATAAAAATGAAGTACAGCCAAGGGATTTTGCTTAAGTTACATTACCCAAATGCCTGGTACCTACTGCTAGGAAAATTGTCTAGGGTAAAAATGAAGCCCAGTCACTGTTGTGAAGTAGGGAGCATAAGAGAGAAATGTTGTCTGAAAACATCCATTAAAAATTTAAAATGTCAAATGATGCATGAAAGCAGGAAGCTTCTTACAGAAAAATAGTTGCAGAAATTATTCATCATTTTCTGATTTTCTTTGAATCAGTTGCAACACGGTTGCCAAAGGAACAATCAAAGGAAGTGTAAATCAATCTCTCATATGTTCTTGTTTAACTAAAAGAAGAAAAAAATAGATTCTTGCAAAACATGATATAAGAAGTCTCAAGGTTAATGAGGAGGAAAAAATCCCACCTGTGGTAATTGATGATGTTAAATACCTGCTGTTCAGTCTTACTGCCGTGGAGGGCAGGGGAGTTCCATGTACTACTAACTGGATAAAAAGATGCTTGAATGCTTTCAGATTGACAAAAAACACAGTTTGGCTTCTCAGTAGTCTATTAAAAAAACAGTAGACTCTATCAATTATAAGGAAATACAAAATATTAGAATTAATTTTTTTTTTAATTTGTAAGAGCATTTTGGCTCATTGGAGAACTTCCAGCTCAAAAGATCCCAAATTGGGATTACTAATACCTTCTGTATTAGGGCAAGACTATATATTTCAAGCTTAACTGAAGGAAGTATATGAGTCTTAGAGGAGTTGGGAAAGGCAACTTTTAAGTGGAATAGTTTCTTGATTTTACCTGTGACACAGCTAGCACACTGCTACAAAACAATTTTATCAGTGTTTGTGCCATATTAGAAACAATCTAATGATATAAGTATATTTAAAATTTCTCTTGCATTCTCTTTTGTCTCTTTAAAATGAGATCTGTCGTTCGTGGTAAAACAGCCGTTAAGGTTGTGTAATGATTACTGAGGTGCAATATTTCATTTTCAAAAGCCCAGTACAGTTGCTTCCTGAAAGGCATTGAATAAACAAAGCTGCAGGCTGATGGCTCTGTTCATCTGACAGCAAAAATAGTGTATTTGGATCTAATGCAGGTTCCTTCAGCAGTACTGTCACTGTATTTTAACACTGGTTTTCAAGAAATCAGCTAGACGTATAAAACGTTAGTTAGGGTTCTTTGTTTTCCTCAACTACAGCTGGTGAAAAAAGTGCATTCTCAGAGTACTTACAAAGTTTACATTTCTACTAGAAGCAGTACTTAGAGGTGTTGAGTTTTAATGCTTTTTTTGTTCTGATGCAAGATTTACTGATGGACAAGACTGTTGATTTGCTTTTTACTTCTTGCCCTGTGGACTGGAAGCAAAAAGTCTTTTGATAAAGGCATATGGCAGCGGATCCTGTACACACACTTGTGCACACGCACACACGCATGTAAAATAAGCTGTAAAATATGAATTAGCTCATGTGTTTGACCTAGGAAAGTGGATAAGCTTTATCTACTTCTAAACTCTTTCAGTCAGAGGTAGATAAATTCCTATTACTCCTGAAGGCTCCAATGAATGAAACAAAAATACTGCTCCTACCTTAAGGGGCTTCAAATGTAAGATGCAAGTATGTAAATACAACCAATATACTGGGTAGAAATAGGAGTATTTGAGGTTATAGATGTCTGCTTGTAAATCTGCATGTGTAAACTCTCAGTGTAAATAATTTGCAAGATTTTGAACACCATACCAAACCATCATTTAATTTTGCTTGTTTAGCTTTTCACAGTCAATCCTTGATCCATAAAGCAATACCTATTTTTTTTTTTGTGAAATGTATATATAATTTAAAAGGTCTCCCTATTACAAGTGGTAGATGGAGTATTTTATCTTCCTTGTATCATAAAAAATATAATATCTGGATTTTTTTATGTTACTAGTGCTCATACTATGTACCTACCAACATAGAATGCACAGTGCAAACCACACGGAAAAATTCTGTTAGTTGAATAAACGGAGTTAGGAATTTTATTGACTATAGAAAGTATAGGAACAAACACACAAAGCAATGTAATTATATTGTATAAAACCAACATTTTGCTATTATTAGATTATTATATTTATATTATATTAAACATTATGTTTAAATATTATTATTAACATATTATTATCTCATAATTTCAGTTCTTATAATTTAATGTATTCTGTTATAGAACATCTCATACTAGAGTTTAAACATTGTCTCTTCAAAATCAACACTATAAATGTATCATCCTATAAAACAGCTATACATATTTGTTCATTAATATAACTTAGATAACAATTTAGAAAGTTATTTCTTTTTACCAGAAATTAAAATCATTTGAGCTAGATAATGGTAAATTTACCATCTAGATAGAGCAAATGAAACAACAGAAAATGCAGATTAATGGGAAAACTGAATAATCATAACATTTAATAAAGCATATATATATGCTTATATATATATATATAAATATTTTTTATTTTAGAACATCTCATACTAGAGTTTAAACATTGTCTCTTCAAAATCAACACTATAAATGTATCATCCTATAAAACAGCTATACATATTTGTTCATTAATATAACTTAGATAACAATTTAGAAAGTTATTTCTTTTTACCAGAAATTAAAATCATTTGAGCTAGATAATGGTAAATTTACCATCTAGATAGAGCAAATGAAACAACAGAAAATGCAGATTAATGGGAAAACTGAATAATCATAACATTTAATAAAGCATATATATATGCTTATATATAGATATATATATAAATATTTTTTATTTTATATATATGCTGCATGTTGACCCCTGAGCATCACATAATTTTCTGTATAATGTATTATGCATATTTATTTAATTTGAAAGGCATAAACACTTACAGAAAGATACTTTGATACTGAACAAACTTTGGCTAATTTTCGGCTCTGTTTCAACATGTTTAAAGAAAGCAGTGCTTTGTATAAAACTGTAATCACAAAATAGGAAATTGGAATTACTGAACCTCTTTTTATGCTGCCGAAGCAAATCGTACAGGGGGAAGTGATGCAACGCAGAAGAGTTTCAGTGAGCTGCAAACTTTGTTAAAGCCTGTAACACTGACAAATACTCTTCTGCTCAACAGAAAATGCAGATAACAATTTTTAATGCTGTAAAATTGGTTGGTCTACCTGGGTGACTACAGAGTTTTTGTTATTGTACGTGGGAACTGAACTCTGACATGTATATATTGAAGTGGCAAGTCTGGAGGAATACAGAGTCTCACTAGGTAAAGAAACAAAGGGCCAAAGTTTGTGTGCTTCAGGAGACTGTGGAATTACAGTCTAGGGGTGAAACCAGGCTGTTGGTCTTTTCTTGCCTAGAGAATTTGAATATGAAAAGATATGAGCTGTATTACACAATAAATCTTAAGTGAATATTTGGGTTTAGAAGTTTGGAAGAACTGTAGAAACATCCCACTGGAAGATAAACACATTTCTGTTCCTCTGGGAAATCAGATTTTGAAGGAATAGGGTGACAGATTCAATTATTTTCTTGGGTAACATAGTATTAGAGTCACAGTTTATAGGAACCCTGTCGTGATCCATTTCTGTTGAACACACATTTTTCCAAATGGACTCTAATAAATCAATTGAAGATGAAGTTATTTACTTAAATTAATTTCTTTTGTCCATGATGACAGGTTCCAAAGATTAGGCCTCACACCTTAGACAATTTCTGATATTTCTTCAGCAGCTTCCCTCCACATTCACCATTAGGCTGAGACTTCCTTCCAACTCAGAAGGAAGAGACCCAAGATAAGATATTAGTTTGTATGCTGAATTTAAAATAGGCTTCTTTAGCCTTCAGTATGTCTCAGTAAATTTTCCAGTTTATGTTCTAACTTCATTCCTTTTTCTTCTATACGTTTTTCACTTTCAGAGTTTCATGATAGGGGTAAGTCAGTCGTTTAAACAGGATGTTTCATTCTTTATTATATTTTCCCATCTTCTCCCCCAGTTTTACATATTCAATTAATTCCTGATCATCTAGTGCTATGTGTCATAGGAGAGCAAATTTGCAACAAGCCTCTGTCCTAGTCAGCTTACCTGGGGGCCATAACCTACTTTTCTATGTAAATGCAAATGTCTTTTACCTTGCTTTACAAAATAGATGATAGCTCTGGAAACATTCACTGATGCTAGTGCAATAGGAGGTTAATATTGTTTCTCCAGTGTAGCCAGCTGCATGTCTCGTATGCCTACTTAGAGGCAGAAGTACTGAAAAATGGCAGTTCTTTGGTACTCAAAAATGTAAACTGGCCAAAACATGCAGGTAGTGATGACTCAGTGACATTTTCTGTTAAGTCATTTTCCCCAAAACAGTGAAGCTCCCAACAGGAGAGGTAGCTGCAGTTCAAAATTTGCCTCTTTCAACTACAGTTAATGATCCATGCTTTTACAAAACAGGACTCTATTAGGCTGCCCTTTCCTTGGTTCCCAGGGCTGCTGCCTTCTCACTGCTTAAAATAAAATCTGGACTCCAGAAATTATTGGTT
The DNA here is from genome assembly GCF_000747805.2 of Chaetura pelagica. Classification (NCBI taxonomy): domain Eukaryota; kingdom Metazoa; phylum Chordata; class Aves; order Apodiformes; family Apodidae; genus Chaetura; species Chaetura pelagica. The sequence goes on along the minus strand of NW_009952533.1, from coordinate 7,516,834 downwards.
ACTTTCTCTTACGTGCGTTCAGATGGAGGTATTATAGAAAATAGTCCTTATGTAAGTGTACCAATGCTGATCCAGAATTGACTTTAAACAGTGAGGACTTTCAAATCTCTGCACAGTACCTGATCAACAGGTGCTCAAATATGTGGAGCCACTGGAGGCAATGTTCTATTGTTGAGAACCCAATATTTATCTTCAGAGTCTAATAAAACAGCAAGGCAGAAGATGTCAAACATCATCTGCAGTAGTGCTTCTGTCATTATCCTGTTAAAGTAAGATTAGCAAATGGCCTTTTTGATTCTAGGATATGCATCTGGAACAGGTGGAGATGAGACAAAAGAGATATGGCCAGTGTCCAACAGAAAGTGGCTAACAGGGTGGCAAGCTGAGTGGTCACAGACTTCATATTATTCTTTCAGAAATACAGTATTTTACATACTTGCCACTGGCATAAGATTTAATGAAAAACAGAGTAAAATTAACCAGGTAACTGATTTTCACAGTGGATAATATAAAGAACACTATCTGACCAAAGGAGTTGCACATTTCTCCCATCATGAATACTGCTGGACTGTGTCCAGCTCCTTCAAAGTTACAAATAAGGGAGACCCCTTTATCTCTTTGTAACAGTTGTAACTTTTTATTACCTTGCCTATGCATGTGACATCAGGTAAAAGAAAATTATATTCAATGTATACCATTGTTTTAAGGAAAAATTTAAAATATAGTGCCAGTTTACTTCACCCAAACTACGTACCAAACACTTCTTTCATAGATGTTTTGCAGTAAAAAATAATTTGTTTCTTCTGTGATACTTCTGGCAGTGTTTAATCCTGAAATTAATGTGCTTATGAATTTACCAATCAGTTCATCAGTAAGTCACCTGGAAGATGACATTCACTGTGCTCATATTTCTTTTCTTTCTCTTGCAGTTTACTGGAGATTTCAGCTTCTCAGGGTGCTGAAGATTGACTGTTGGGAATAACTGAACAATAAGGGAGTACCAGGCAGTTTACTTGTTGCCATAATGAGACTGAGACTTCTTTCCTGGTAAGTGGACAGCTGAATGACTCAGCCATTTATCAAATGAAGATGGAGAAATGGAGGTGCCTGGAGGAAAGAATTACTTATTATGCATAGCAGTTGGTATGACATGGTTATGAATCATGAAGAAAGCAGCTTCTTTAAAAAGAGCTGAAAGAAAACTATGCAAGATTTCTGAACTACCAGGGGAAAGCTGACTGCATTGAGTCTTAGAAGTACAGTTATCATGATGTACATGAACTGGTCAAAAAATTTTCCCGCTTCAAAGTTCTTACCCCAAAAGGAGACCAAAGTTTCAAAATCTACTACACAGGGAAGATTTCTACCACATAGAACTATGGGTCACCTTCTCTATTCAAAGAAAGAAATTTACCCTGCCTTCTTTTAGTTGAAATTTAGATTGAAAACTTTGGCAATTGCTAAAGGAACAGTAGTAATTACCTTAATAACTAAGGTAGTGCCTGTGTGAGAGGTAACAAATGAAGTAAAAAAGCACGTTCTGTCATTGGACAGTGGAACCAAACATGAGCATTATCTTCAGCTGAGAAGACTGGAGATAATTTTTAATACCATTGTACAAAAGAGAAAAAAGAGAATTTAAATAAATATTCTGAGTTTTTGCTTTGAATTCTTAGACAAAACAAGTAATTGCATTAATGTGAAAACAATAGTATAAATAAGCATATTAAGAGATAACAAATAGACAAGCAAGGCCTCAGCTGGTGTTTTGGCACTATTTCATTGATGGAATATTAATGTGAGAAAAAACCAAACAAGTTAAACTGACAGACGTGACTAATGACAGAAGTGAGAGATGAACTGGGATCTTCCAGGAGCACATATGGTAGAGGGATAGATTTCAGACAGCAAATCTAGCTTTAGCCAAATGCTTTAACAGAGCATAATGATTTTAAATGACTAATAATAAGAGCTTTTCTCTGAAACAAAGATCAGATAGCCCTGAATTTTGTGAGGAGGTTCCAACTACAGATATCCTGAGGTCTTCATAGATAATATTGTTGAAAGGGTGGTAATTTAGGCAGGATTGCTTTTCCAATGGACTTAAAAAAATGTGAAGTCATTTTAAGTCAAGAAGAAGCTTTAAACCTTTAAAATTTCTTTATTTTATATTTCATAAGCAGTATCAGTTGTATATATTCAGTTTTGAATACATTGTTAATTACATGGATTTTCCTATTCTTTGTATGTTATGCTATCTAAGTAGGATTTAAAATTATTTTATTTCCAGTTTATTGTTGGCGATAATCTAATTGCTCAGAGCTTGTTTATGGAAGAGTCTTGGTTCCCAGAATGAGTCTTTTGGTCAGTGTTTGCATTCCTTCTGTATAACCTTTTCAAAACTCTGTATAAATTCTGTAAAATTTTTTTCTTCATACTCTTCACATTCTTTGCATTTTGATGATGTTGTGGAATTGAACTGGAAAAACAAAATGAAGAGTAAAGCAGGATACTGATCTGTTTGTTCTGATAGAGAAGTAACTCTCATTTGTCCTGGTTTTCTGAATAATTCCAGTACAGTCAATGGCTACAGAAAGCATTGCTGGAGGCTTCCATGGTACTTATGGTCTGTGCAGCTCCTGGATTGCTTTCTAAGATCAGCTTTCAAAGACACAGCACTTCAGGGAGAGATGCAAGTATCCTTTGAAAATTAGGATAGCTTTCTGTATATATGTGAGCATATCTGACTTTTGATACTGAAGTTACAAACAGTTATTCATACATACACATTAAACAGCCTGACATATGTATTTATGCACGGTGCAAAATATTTGCTTTGATGGAAATCCTGAAAGTGTTTTTCTAAAAAACACTGAATTCTGCTTTTTTATTGATTTATGTGTAGCCTTTTCATTGTTATGTATACAGATTACTGGATCCCAGTTGCTTTAATCTGTACCATCCCACCTTTTATATAACAAAAGAGATATTTGTGCTTCTGTTTTTTTTTTTCCCCAAACTGTTGGTGCTACCTACCTTGTTATTTTTTAAGCTTGCATTTCCATTTTTCCATATATTCATTACATCCTGTGTTTTACTACATTTTTTTATAAGACATTCTTGAAGAATCACTTCTGTCTCTAAGAAGAAGCATCTCATTACAGGTTCTTGGCATTCTTTCTGGGGGGAAGAAAAAAAAAAAAAAAAAGGATAGTTGTAATAGTTTTACAATTAAAAAGGAATAAGTGAATGTAAGACATAATGTAGCCACAAACTGGCTTACTATTCAAATACTTTAAAATACTGCAAAGATTGGCTGTGAGAAGTAACAACATAAAGACCAGTCAGTTTGCTAAGATGAGGTGAAACAGTGTCTTGGTGAAGAATACAGGAATATAATACATTATTATAGAAATTTGGGATACAATTTAACACAGTGGAATTAAGTTAGTAATATTCTTAGTAGTTCTAGCACTTCCATTCAGTGATATGAATTCAGAATAGGTGCAGGAGAAGAGAAAGTATGTATTACCTGTATTTCACAAATTAGAGAAAAAGAAGCAGAGGCACAAATTTCTCCATCAAGTCAACAATACAGCAAAGAATAAATCCCAGATTATCTGACTTCCTATCAGACTGTAACACTTTAAGAAACTCTCCCTGACATTACCAGGCATTAAATCAGCCATTGCAATGTATTAACCTCTCTCGCTCAGATAATTTAAGAAAATGTGTGTGTGAATGTGAGCATGCATGTTTTGTGACCTTTCTTCCTGACATGTACATGGCTAATGGTACAGACACAGCAGGCTGTGCTTTCTCAGGCTTGCCAGATCCACCAAATATGTCAACATTGCTGTATTCTGCATGCACATGGAGACTATTCTGCACTGACGTAAGCCAGTCAGAGTCATACAACTGTTCAGGTTGGAAAAGTCCCTTGGGATCACTGAGTCCAACCATCATCCCCACGCTACAAAGTTCTCCCCTAAACCCTAAACCATATCTACCAACACCACATCCAAATGACTCTTAAACACATCCAGGGATGGTGACTCAACCACCTCCCTGGGCAGCCTATTCCAGTGTCTAGCCACTCTCTCTGTGAAAAAAAAATTTCCTAATGTCCAATCTCAACCTACCCTGCTGCAGCTTGAAACCGTTCCCTCTTGTTCTGTCCGTCATTTCTAGGAAGTATTTCATCACCTTTTTGTGTGCAGGATTCATCCATTGTCTGTGTTTGGCACAGTCCTCTGTGAATGTTTATATTGTCAGGAAAGCAGTATCTCGGAAGCAGGCTACTGCCATAGCAATGACTCCAGCCAATTCCACCAGGACTATACACTGCAAGGGATGAGGCATCCACAGCTTCTCTGGGCAACCTGTGCCAGTGTCTCACCACCAGTGAAGAATTTCTTTCAAATGTCTAACGTAAATCTGCTCTCTTCCAGTGTAAAACTGACTGATCTTTGAGGGTGCCTAGTTGTTTGCTAGGGGTTTTCGGGAAAGGCAGAAGCAGAGAAGTGCACAGGTAGATGCTGATAGTTACTCTCCATATTCCATTTCTCTGATATTTTGTTCTATTATACAGTGCAGAGTGTTAAATAATCATCTTTGGAAGTATTTTCTTTGTCCCTTTTTTCCTCCCTCAAATTACAAATAAATACCAATGTTACTTTAGCAGTGTTTGGTATGATAAGATCATTTTGGATCATCCCTTTTAATTGATTAATATTGCAACAGGTTATTAAATTCAAATAATTAATACCTTCTTACATAATTATCATAAGTAGTTCAACTTTTCCCTTCCAGGGGAAATTATTTTATTTCTGAAACTTTTCTCAAGTGAGACCAAGGCTGCCCTGAGGAGAAAGTTGATAGTAAAGAAGCAAAGCTACCATGTTAGACAAGTTGTGGTAAATTTTTAAGTGTACTTACATCCTCATCTATGTTTGCAGTATATAAACTGATATCAATGTCCTAAAAGAAAACAAGATTTAGAATTAATAACATTTACTGAGAGATTTAGAGATGATAAAGCTAACTCTGCAAGGCATGGATTAGTTCCAAGTTCAAAGGCCAAATCCACAAGGTACTAGCAGCCAGCAAGTTAGAGAATCTTAGTCACCCAGTAACCTGCAGGATGGGCTTCGCTGTGAGGAAGACATATCAGAATCAAGACCCACAATACTTTCTCTGAAGGAGCAAACTCCCAAGCTCACTGCTCCTTTCCTTACGAAAAGTAAGAAAGAAAATATTTAAATCTGGAGTCCACAGTATTTAGTCAGCTCCCATTCCCTTTAACCTTCTATTCCTTTGCTTCCACCCATGAAACAGCATTATGCAAACACCATCCCTTTTCCTGCTCCCTGTCACTGATACTTCTTAGCAGACTGCAGTACTTAATATTTGATTATGTCCACTCCTGTGATTATATGAAACACTTTTTAATGAACTTACTTTGGATGTCTTGATCTGCTCCAAATCTTTCAAAACTTCTGCCCATTTGCAGTGACCTGCTGCCACCTTTGGTACATAAGCACTAGGGCAGAAGAAAACCAGTGACCATTAGGCTAAACAGTAGGTGTACAAAATCTTTATGCTGGAAAAAAAAGAGTCAGAGATTATTAAATTACTGTAGATATATATTTTTACATATATATATATACACATATGGTAAATGTGTGGAGCAAGTATGTTTGACAAATCCTAACATCATACAGATATATAAAAACTGTATCTCAGTTACACACTGCATAAACAGTCAATGTGTGGTTTTGAAAAAGCCAGTTTTATAGAACATAATGTAAGATAAAGGTTCGACTTGATGGAAAATACTTACAATTCTCTCAAAACATACAAAAAAATATCACAGATTTTGGTCTCTTATACTGAAAATTTCTCCCCTGCTAGTATGGAGTTTCTACCTTAAGTCCTGTAGAAATAAAACTTGTCATTTTAGATGGTTTAGCTTTTTTCTGTATGTAAGAAGAAAGTTTCCTTCTGCTATGGATAAGATTTTTTTTCAAAGTGAATCACTAAAGGGTGGAAGGAAGATTTCCTTCTCCTTGGAAAATTTCTGGAATGTGAATTGCGGTTTTAGTATTTTAATACATCCGCACTTGGATCCTTAATTAGGATGCCTTTCAGTACTGCTGTACTATAAATAATACATGGAAATTTAG